>NW_004444054.1:8390517-8407399 GCF_000243295.1 Trichechus manatus latirostris | reverse complement strand
GTTAGGAGCTGGTTGAACGTTCATGGGGAATCTAGGGCAGAGGGGAGGAGTGTGCTGTCGCAGAATGGGGTGAGTGGTTGGGGTCTCATAACAATGTATGTAAAAAAAAAAAAAATTCTGTATGGGAGACTAACTTGAAATGTAAACTTCATTTAATTACAACAATAAAAAAAATGAAATGGAACATAGTCTAAGCATAAGTGAGTTGAAATGGGCTGGTATTGGCCATTTTAAATTAGACAGTAATATGGTCTACTATGCCAGGAATGGTAAATTGAAGAGGAATGGTGTTGCATTCATCCTAAAAAACAAAAATTAAAGATCTATCCTGAAGCACAACACTGTCAGTGGTAGGATAATATTCATATGCCTATAAAGAAGACCAGTTAATACAACTATTATTCAAATATACTCACCAAACACTAATGCCAAAAATGAAAAAAAATGAAGACTTTTACCAACTTCTGCAGTCTGAAATTTATCAAACATACAGCTAAGATGCTTTGAAAATTACCATTCATTGGAATGTGAAGTTTGGGAACAAAGAAAAAGTATCAGTAGTTGGAAAAGATGGCCTTGGTGAAGGAAATGACGCCAGAGATGACATGATAGAATTTTACAAGACCAATGACTTATTCATCGGAAATACGTATTTTCAAAAACACAAACAATGACTATACTCATGGACCTTGCTGGATGGAACACCCAGGAATGAAATCAACTACATTTGTGGAAAGAGATGATGGAGAAGGTCAGTATCATCAGTCAGAACAAGGCTAGGGGTCGACTACAGCATAGACCATAAATTGCTCACAGGTAAATTCAAGTTGAAGTTGAAGAAAATTAAAACTAGCCCACAAGAACCAAAGTATGACCTTGAATATATCCCACCTGAATTTAGAGACCGTCTCAAGAATAGATTTGACGCATTGAATACTAATGCCTGAAGACCAGACAAGTGATAGGATGTCATCTAGGACATCATACATGAAGAAAGCAAAAGGTGATTACAAAGACAGGAAAAAAAAAAAAAAACCTACCTAAATAGATATCAAAAGAGACTCTGAAACTTACTCTTGAACATAGAATAGCTAAAGTAAATGAAAGAAACGATGAAGTAAAAGAACTGAAGAGAAGAATTCAAAGGGCAGCTTAAGAAAACAAAATAAAATATTATAAAGAAATGTGCAAAGGGATGAAGATGCTCGGCATTTCTCAAGCTGAAAGAAGTGAAAAAAAAATTCTAGCCTCGAGTTGCAGTATTGAAGAATTCTATGAGAAAAATATTAAACAGTGCAGCAAGCATCAAACGAAGATGGAAGGAACATGCAGAATAACCATACCAAAAAGAGCTGGTCGACGTTCAACCGTTTCAGGAGGTAGCATATGATCAAGAACAGATGGTATCGGAAGCAGTCCAAGCTGCACTGAAGGTATCGGCTTACAAAGAAGCCTCCAGGAAATGATGGAATACCAACTGAGATGTTTCAACAAACAGATGCAATGCTGGAAGTGCTCATTTATCTATGCCAAGAAATTTGGAAGACAGCTACCTGGCAAACTGACACGAAGAGAGCCCTATTGGTGCACATTCCAATGAAAGATGATCCAATAGAATATAGAAATTATCAAAAAATATCATTAGTAACACATGTAAGCAAACTTTTGTTGAAGATAATTAAAAAACAGTTGCAGCAGTACATCATCAGGGAACTGCCAGAAATTCAAGCCAGATTCCAAAGAGGAAGTGGAATGAGAGATATCATTGCTGATGCCAGACTGATCTTGGCTAAAGCAGAGAATACCAGAAAGATGTTTACCTGTGTTTTATTGACTATGCAAAGGCATTAAACTGTGTGGATCATAACAAATTATGGATAACATTGTGAAGGATGGGAATTCCAGAACACTTAATTGTGCTCATGAGGAACCTGTACATAAACCAAGAGGTAGTCATTCAAACAGAACAAGGGGATATTGAGTGGTTTAAAATCAGAAAAGTTGTGCATCAGGATTGGATCCTTTCACCATACTTATTTAATGTGTATGCCTAGCAAATAATCCAAGAAGCTGGACTATATGAAGAAGAATGCAGCATGAAGATTGGGGAAAACTCATTAACAGTCTGCAATATGCAGATGACACAACATTGCTTGCTGAAAGCAAAGAGGACTTGAAGCTCTTAACTGATGAAGATCAAAAACTACAGCCTTCAGTATGGATTACATCTCAACATAAAGAAAACAAAAATCCTCACAACTGGACCAGTAAGTCATATCATGATAAATGGAGAAAAGATTGAAGTTATCAGTGATTTCATTTTACTTGGATCCACAGTCAACACCCACTAAAGCAGCAGTCAAGAGATCAACCTAAGTCCCCATCAACAGATGAATGGATAAACAAAACTTTGGTACATACACACAATGGAATACTACTCAACAATAAAGAATAAAGATGAATCTATGAAACATCTCACAACATGGATGAATCTGGAGGGCATTAATGTGAGTGAAATAAGTCAATCACCAAAGGACAAATACTGTATGAGAACACTATTATAAAAACTCAAGAAAAGGTTTACACACAGAAAGAAACAAATCTTTAATGGTTACGAGGGAGAGGATACATGGGGAGGGAAAAATACTAACTAGATAGTAGATAAGTGGTAACTTTGGTGAAGGATAGGACAGTACACAATAATGGGGATGTCAGCACAACTTGACCAAGGCAAAGTCATGGAAGCTTCACAGACACATCCAAACTCCCCGAGGGACTGAGTTACTGGCTGACGGCTGGAGACCACAGTCTCAGGGGACACCTAGCATAACATAGTTTATAAAGAAAATGTTCTACATCCGACTGTGATGAGTAGCATTTGGGGTCTTAAAAGCCTTCAAGTGGCCATCTAAGATAGATCTACTGGTCCTATCCTGGCTGGAGCAAAGGAGAATAAAGAAAACCAAAGACACAAGGGAAAGATTAGCCCAAAGGACTAACGAACTACAACTACCACAGTCACCACCAAACTGAGCCCAGAAAACTAGATGGTGCCTGGCTACCACCAACTACTCTGGCAGGGATCACAATAGAGGGTTCTGGACAGAGTGGGAGAAAAATGTGGAACAAAATTCAAATTCACAAAAAAAGACCAGACTTACTTGTCTGACAGATACTGGAGAAGCCCCAACAGTATGGCCCCTGGGTACCCTTTTAACTTAGTACTGACATCACTCCTAAGGTTCACCCTTCAGCCAAAGATTAGACAGGTTTATGGGAAACACAATAACACACGTGAGGAACGTGCTTCATTAGTTCAATCACGTATATGAGACTAAATGGGCATGCCAGCCCAAAAGAAAGACAAGAAGGCAGGCAGGGACAGGAAAACTGGACAAATGGAAATGGGGAACCCTGCGTGGAGAAAGGGAGAGTGTTGACACATCACGGTATTGGCAACCAATGCCACTAAATAATTTCTGTATTAATTGTTTAATGAGATACTAATTTGCTCTGTAATATTTCACCTAAAACACATACAAAAAAAATAGCAAGAAGAAGAGATCAAATGATGTACTACATTGGGCAAATGTGTTGCAAAAGACCTCTTCAAAGTGTTAAAAAAGCAAAGATGTCACCTTGAGTACTAACGTGTGCTTGACCCAAGCCATGGTGTTTTCAATCACTTCATATGCATGCAAAAGCTGGACAATGAAAAAAGGAAGACAGATGAAGAATTGATACATTTAAATTATAGTGTTGGCGAAAAATATTGAAGATACCATGGACTGTCTGAGAAATGAACTAATCTATCTTGGAGGAAGCACAGCCAGATTGCTCCTTGGAAGACAGCATGGCGAGACTTTGTGTTGCTTACTTTGGACATGTTATCAGGAAGGACCAATCCCTGGAGAAGGACATCATGCATAGTAAAGTAGAGGGTCAGTGTTAAAAAGGAAGACCCTCAATGAGATGGACTGACACAGTGGCTACAAAAATGGGCTCAAACATACCTATTATTGTGAGAATGGCGCAGGACAGGGCGAAGTTTCATTCTGTTATACATAGGGTCACTATGTGTTGGCACCAACTTGAGGGCACCTAACAACAACATTATGTAGACTGGAGTTCCTGGGAGGTGCAGTTAATGCACTCAGCTGCTAACCGAAAGGTTGAAGGTCCGAGTTCACTCAGGTGCTTCAGAAGGCCTGCGTGGTGATCCACTTTCAAAAATTCAGCCACTGAAAATCCTATGGAGCACAGTTCTACTCTAACGCACGTAGGGATGCCATGAGTAGGAATCCACTCAACGGCAACTAGTTTTATTATGCAGACTAAAAGCAAGGTTAATGATCAAAAGAATCAGGGGGATTTTGAAGGGGAAAGTAGGTTGTAGAAGCACAAAAGCTGCCTTCATGGTTTCACATTGTCTTAGTTATCTGGGGCTACTATAACAGACTTACCCCAAGTGGATGGCTTTGACAAACAGAAATTCATTTTCTCACAGTTTAGGAGGCTAGAAGTTCAAATTCAGGGTGCCAGCTATAGGGAAGGCTTTCTCTCTGTCAGCTCTGGGGAAGGTCATTGTCACTTCAGCTTCTGTTTCCTAATTCCTTGGAGATCTCCATGTAGCTTGGCATGTCTTCCCCCATCTCTGTTTGTTTAATCTGCTCCTTTTATATTTAGTAAGAGATGAATTCAAGACACACCCTACACTAATTCTGTCTCATTAACATAACAAAGACAACTCATTCCCAAATGGGATTACAACCACAGGCACAGAAGTTAGGATTTACAACACGTATTTTGGGGAGACACCATTCATTCCATAACGGACATCAAGAACGAGCATGGGTCTGGGCCTCACTGGCAGAGGTCAGTCAATACTAGTTATTTTGCAGTTGTTTCTTATCTTCAGCCACCTTAATTTCTCCTAATTTCTTTTAGAGATTTTTGATTGTATGGGTTCATGCTCTGTGCAGCAGCCCCAATTTCTTGGTAGACAAAAATATAATAATATTACTATTAGAAAAATGCAGGATTTGGTCAGACAGATAAAAAGTAAGTTTTTCTACTCTTTTTCCAGCACACTCCAGCTTCATGAAATTTCTGTACTATGCTAGTGCCACAGGATACCAAATCCCCATTAGTCAATGAAAGAAGCTTGCCAGCTGGGCTGTCCTTTCTTCAAAGGTGTACCTTAGGGACATTACTGGTGACACGCAAGGAGAAAAACGCCATTTTCCTCAAACGCAGATAATTCCACATTAAGCTTCTTCCCAGAGCAGAATGTCTAGGCATTACCTGCTAGTTTTATTTTCCAAGGCTCAACTTAGTACAAATGAATTAGAACTCATCAATTGGAAAAGGGAGGGGAGATGAAGAACAGGCGATATCAATTAAACATTCATGGACACAAGTTTGCAGAAATTATGAAGATGAGCCACCCTAAAGAAGTATTCAGCACTTTTATGCAACCCACATGCGTTCTTCAAATTATGCAAATGAATTTAATAAATTCAGAAGTCATTTAAAATGCACATAACTCCACCATGCCATCTCCCCAGCCATGTATCTCTCTAGGCACACATTTACTCATTTCCCTGTTAATCAGAGAAGGTAACTTTTTAACCTCCCAGGGTTTAGAAAATAGGGAGCTTCCCTTAAACCAGAGCAAAAGGCATCTTCCACTGAGCTAGCATAAGAAACCAAAATTCATTGCCCTTCCATTTAAAAGTTCATAGTGAAAAAAATAAGTAAAGATACTTTCCCTCCGTCACACAGTGGAGCCTTGGCCATGATGATCTATGATCAGATTGCTCTATCATCTAGTTTCAAAGCTTTGCGAAGGGAAACAATCTAATAGGTAAAAAATATATTCAGCTTGTAAGGCCTTTTAGAAGAAAACATAAAAAAAAGAAAGAAGCAAAAATGAAGGAAGAAAAGGAGGAAAGGAAGAAAGGGAAAAAAAAGACCAGACTATGTTTAATCTCGCTCATTTGCACCAGATCATACCGAAGTTACTTTGAATTAGTGTTTGCATACCAGGTATTTATAAAGAAAGATACTTAGATTACTTTCATGGATTATAAATACTGGATGACTTTGGAATTCAAATTCAAACTGAGATTTTCCACATTTTAAAACCTGTATGTGGTCATTAGCATGAGTTTGAAACAGTGTAATCCACTTCTATAGAACTGTTTTCACAAGGAAGCGAAATATGCCCTGTGCCTTCATTTATATTGCCATTTTCTTGGATAGAAACGTCCTCATTCCACACAGAGTGCGGAGGTAAATGTTATCCTGCTCTGCCCAATTATCACAAAACCCCAATTAGCAGAGTTCAAATCCGTTGCCTAGTGTTGTATGATATATTCACAGTACTGTCAATACAGAACTTGAGTTATGTATGTCCTAGGTATGATTTACAATAGTGGTCAAAACTTTCATTACAGTGGCCCATAAAATATTAGCTTATAGTCACTGGAATGCAGTTTTCATCATTTTCTGCATAGGACCATAGATCAGCGTTGTGAGCACAGCATCATACTGGAGAAAGTACAATGCAGTTAAGCAAAAATGGCAAGGTTAACGCCCCTTGGGAGCTTGTATTTAAAATGGAAATATAAGCTTACCCCTGAGAAGGGACAAGAGGAAATGGGCTTAAATTTATAGAGAGATGGGACGAAGCATTTCTCCTCCTGCTCTTACCTCCCCGATGCTGCTCATGAGGTTGCTAACTTCCAGGTGAACCAGACAATGAAGTGAAAAAACAAAACAAAACAAAAATTACCTAGATGTACATGACCTTACCCTGATGTGTAAAAAAGAGGCTTTCACATGTCTTATCTTTCCTTCTTCACTGAGATTTTTTTAATATGTATAAGTAGGGCTTCACCAAGAGAAGTTTAAAAGGAGAGATCCATTATCCACAACTTAAAAAAAAAATTAGGAAATTGTCAATAACAGTTGGAACACTGTTGGAGGGCATAGTAGTAGCTCCCTAAATACTGTCAAAATGAAGACAATTGTTTGCTTGGAATAGCAGTCCAGCAGTTTTGCAATCACCCCATAATTGGCTTCCAGATCCCAGTTTCATCCACATCTCTCCAAATGAAATCATCAAACCAAACCAGACCAAATTGCTTCCAACATAATTTGCTTGAAATGTTCTCAACATGTCACGAAGCCAGACAAAATAACTAATATGGCGGGGGGGGGGGGGGGGGGGGGCGAGGACCTGGTAATGGCTAATGTAGAAAGATCATAGGCTAGATTGCATCTCAGGTCCACCAGTGTTACCACTAGCTGTGAGTCAGAATTGAACGGAAGGCAATGGGTTTGGTTTTTTTGGTGGAAACTTAAGGAAGTTTCTTAGATCTTTTTTTAAAGTTTCTCCTGGTTTGTAAAATTTGGTAGTATTTTTGAGGATTAAGGATAATGGATGTAAACTACTTAACAGTAATCATTAAAAAAAAAACAAAAAATGTTGCTGTCGGGTCAATTCCGAGTCATAGCGACCCTATAGGACAGAGTAGAACTGCCCCATAGGGTTTCTAAGGAGCGCCTGGTGGATTTGAACTCCCGATCTTCTGGTGAGCAGCTGTAGCACTTAACCATTAGGCACCAGGGTTTCCAGTAGTCATACAGCAAAGAAAAAAATTGTGAAAATGATGAGTAAGAATGAAGTTTTCGGAGACCTATTCAGACGAAAATAGAAGAAAGAATAGTAAAGATTAATAATCGGAAGAAGGGAAAAGGGCCAGAGAAAGTGTGGGAAGGTTAAACAAAAACCATATTTAGATAAAGCAGATAATTTAAAGGGGGGGGGGACCAAGGAAAAAAAAAAACTTTTATATTAGATTAGAAGTAAATTCCCAAGCAGCTTAGAACGAATATTTCTTTATATTTTACATTTATATTTCGTGTGAAGATCTTGTTGCTCCAGCCAGGAACTTAGAAACATATTTTGCATTTCTTTTTTATTTCCATGTGACCGAAAACCTGAAATGTCCATAATAAATATGCAGTCTAGATAGTGGTTGAAAAGAACCACAAACGTGCATGAAATAATGCAGTTTTAAGTGGGCTTTATTTTTTAAAAAAAAAAAAAAAAAGAAAAGTGGAGGAGAAAACAAGCAGAGAGATACTGAGATTTTCCTAGACAGAGAAAACAGATATATGAATCTAGTAGTCGAGAGGCAGGTTTGAAATTCAGAGTTTACATGAAAGAGTTTAAAGAAGAGGCTGAAGTACATAAATGCAGTAATATAACAGTGCTAAAGTATATGAGCTTGGAATTGAGACAGACCTAGGGTCTAAACCCAACTTCACGGTCAAGGGTGAAAGAACACTTTTCTAAGCCTCAGTATTACAAACTCTAAATTGGGCTTAATAATATCCCAATTATGGGAGACTGTGAGGTTAAAAGAACATTTTGAATGTCAATACTTTATCATAGTGCCTGGGACATAGTACTTGCTCAGTAGATGGTAATCATTTTTGTCATAATTACTTTTATCATCCCCATAATCATTAATCTTTAGTTAAGATCGCAGAGAAGAAATAGAGAATGGATATGTTAATGGAAAGAGAGCCATAGAGAAAAGCTCTATGTCTTCAGAGAAGAGTACCAATTTTGCTGCAATGAGGAGGGTGGGACTTAGACATGAAGAGGTCTGGAGTAAAATGACCCTGGAAGCAGAAGCGATAAGAAGAGCTTTGGGCTTTGCATCCTCACAGCCTGTGCTCCAGTCACAGCCTCCCACTTCACTCTGTGACTCAACAAGGAGTGAAAAGCAGTCCAGTGTAGCCAAGACTCTGGCCAATGACTGAGAAAAGTCACAGAGGCTGAGTGGTGTGTAACCTGTCAAGGCCAGTTCAGTGGTTCAGAGCTAGGGAGTGAAAGTGAAGAAAAGGGAACATCTGAGTTCAGAGACATCAAAGACAGAGAGATGATGGGGTGGAGGCACAGGAATCAAAGACAGGAAACGTATCTTTCATTCTGCCAGCATTGTTCCACCTCCTTTTTAAAAAATATGTGCAAAATCCAGGGTTTTTTTTTCCTTGACTGTAGAGTATTAGAGCAGAGAAGAATCTTAAAGCTAACTTAGTTCATTATGGATTAGAAACTTGAATTTTAAATGTAAATATATGTGTGTGTGTATGCCTGTGTGTGTGTGTATACGTATATATAATGAAATATTTCAAAGTGAAAATGAAGGTAACCGAGAACTCTCTCATTATTTGGTGAAGAAAAAGAAAAAAGACAATGTATAAATCTGAGGGAAAAAAATGAGAAGATAGACTTGAATAATATCCTTATATACTTAATTTCTGAAAGACCTCTCCAATCTTTTTAATACAGTTTAGAACTCTGTTTCTCTTTTTTATTTTTTCACATGTTATTGTGGTAAAATATATATAACATAAAATTTGCCATTTTATCCATTTTTCAGTGTACCATTCACTGGCATTAATTCCATTTACAATGTTGTACAACTTCACTACTATTTCTAAAACTTTTTCATCACCTCAAACAGAAACCCCCAATTGTCCCCTCAACCAAGCACCTGGTAACCTCTAAGCTACTTCCTATCTCTATGAATTTGCCTATTTTAGATTTTTCATGTAAATGGAATCACACATGATTTATACTTTTGTTCCTGGCTTATTTCACTTTGCATAATGTTTTCAAAGTTCATCCATACATACCATAGTATGTATTAGAACTTCATTACATTTTATTAATTAATAATATTCCATTGTGTGTATGTATCACATTTTGCTTACCCATTCATCTGTTCATGGACATTTGGCTTGGTTATACCTTTTGGCTAATGTGAATAATGCTGCTATGAACATTGGTGCACAAGTATCGGTTTCAGTACCTGCATTCAATTCCTTTGGGTATACCTCCTGGAGTGGAATTCCTGGGTCATATGGTAATTCCATATTTAACTCTTTGAGTGGCTATCAAACTGTTTTCCACAGCAGCAGTACCATTTAATATTTCCACCAGAAATACACGAGGGTTCCAATTTCTCCACATCCTGGCCAATGTTTGTTATTCCTTTTTTAAGATTATAGCCATCTTAGTGGCTGTGAAGTAGTATCTCGTTGTGATTTTGATTTGCATTTCCCTACTGACAAATAACGTTGAACATCTCTTCATGTGCTCATTGGTCATTTGTGTATCTTCTTTGGACAAATGTCTATCTAAGAAGATAAGCGAACTGGAATACTGAAAATGGAAAAAGCAGAACACAATTAATGAGAATGTTGACACAATGTGAAAAATGTAACTGATGTTCTTGATCAATACGTGTGGAAATTGTCCTTTGCTCATTTTTAATTGGGCTGTTTGTCTTTTTTTTTTTGGTAAGAGTTCTTTGTATATTCTGATATTAAACCCTTATCAAATATATAATTTGCAAAATTTTCTCCCATTCTGTAAGCTGTCTTTTCATTTTCTTTTAAATTTTGATTCATTTCAATTTATTTTTTATTTTGTTGCTCATGCTTTTGGTGTTATCTAAGAATCCACTGCCAAACCCAAGATCATGAATATTTACCCCTAAATTTTTTTCTAAGAGCTTTATGTTTTTCAGTTCATCTATTTAGGGCATTGATCCATTTGGAGTTAATTTTTTGTATGTGGTGTGAGTTGAGGGTCCAACTTCATTCTTTTGCATGTGGAAATCCAGTTGTCCTAGCACCATTTTTTGATACCACTATTCTTTCCCATTGAATGTACTTGTCACTCTTGTTGAAAAATCAATTGGTCATAGACGTATGGGTTTATTTCTGGACTCTCAATTGTATTCCTTTGGTCTATGTATATATATCCATATGCCAATACCACACTGTTTTGACTATTGCAGCTTTTTACTAAGTTTTGAAATCTGGAGATGAGTCCTCCAACTTTGTTCTTCTTCTTCAATACTGTTCTGACTATTTGAAGCCCCTTCTAATTCCATAAGAATTTGAGAAACTGGCTTTTCAATTTATCAAAAAAAGGTTCTAAAATTTTGATAGAGATTGTGATTGAATCTATGGATTGCTTTATTGTAGTATCAACATTGTAGCAATATTAAGACTTCCAGTCCATGAACATGGGGTGTCTTTCCATTTATTTAATTCTTTTTTAAGTACTTTCAACAGTGTTTTATAGTTTTTGTTGTGAAAAGATTTTTCACCTCCTTGCTTAAACATATTCCTAGGTATTTTATTCTTTTAGAAGTTATTATAAATGGGATTGTGTTCTTGATTTCCTTTTTGAATTGTTCATTGCTAGTGTATAGAAACCCAACTGATTTTTGTGTGTTGATCGTGCATCTAGCAAATTTTTCTGAATGCATTTTTTTAGTTCTAGTAGTTTGCATATGGATTCTTTGGAATACAGATAGTTTTACTTTTTATTTTCAATTTGAATGCTTTTTTTTCCCTGCCCTATTTCTCTGGCTGGAGCTTCCGCTATAATGTTGAATAGCAGAGCCATAAGGGGGTATCCTTGTTGTTGTTTTTTTTCCTGATCATAGGGGAAAAGCTTTCAGTCTTTCATCATTACTGTCACATTAGCTGTGGGTTTTTCACAAATGTCCTTCATCATACTGAGGAATTTTCCTTCTATTCCTAGTTTATTGATCGTTTTTATCATGAAAGAGTGCTGAATTTCATCAATGCCTTTTCTGCATCGATATAAATGATCACGTATTTTTTTTCTTCATTCTATTAATGTGGTTTATAACATTGATTTATTTTCTTATGTTGAATCACCCTTGCATTTCTGAAATAAATCCTGCTTGGTCATATGCGGTGTATACTATATTTAGTATCCTGATGGATTTGGACTGTGACTATTTTGTTGAGGATTTTTGCATATATATTCATAAGGAGTTGTTGCTGTTGGTAGTAGCCGCTGAGTCTGTTCCAGTCATAGTGACCCTACGCACAACAGAATGAAACGTTGCCCAGTCCTGTCCCACCCTCACAACCGGTATGAGGAATATTGGTCTATCACTCTCTTTTCCTGTGATGTCTTTATCTGACTTTGATATCAAGGTAATGCTGGCCTGAAACAGTGAGTTAGGAAGTGTTCCTACTTCTTTTATATTTTAGAAGAGTTTGAGAAGAGTTGGTGTTAATTCTTCTTTAACTGTGATAGAATCTACCTGTGAGGCTGCCAAGCTGAGGAGGGTGTGGTGCAGAGGCAAGTAAAAAGGTCATAAAGCTTCCTACCATTTTAAGGTTGCCCTTTTCTAGATTCCGCATTTGCTTAGTTGCTCCGTACCTTTGACTGTTTTTTCAGACTTCTGACACAGTTGGCTCTTACAGTTTCTGCTTGCTTTTTGATGTTTCTGTGAGATGACAAGAGCATGGCATTTGTTACTGTTTTCTTGCTCACCTTACTCTCTGTCTCTCATAAGCAAATGTCCAAAAGAGATAAGATTTACTGTATTTTGAATATAACTTTACTAGATCTTTCTGTTTTCTCCCGCTTTTTCTATTTGTATTAAAAGCTCTATTCACAAATAAATTGAGTAATGATAACTTAAATCAAGTTGGGGGAACAAAAATCCTAAATATTTGTTTGTTGCTATGAAACTCAAGGTAAGTAGAACCATGGGAAATAGTTTGAAAATAGCAACAGATTGTGTCATTGTTAGTTTGTTTGCTTGTTCTTGTCACAAATTTAATTGTTTTAAAGAGTACGATTATTCACTTTCTTGAATGTTGATCTACTCTATTGATAAATCCTCTTGTGCTGCGACTTTTTACTATAAATATAAGAACAAACATACTCACCAACTTGAGCTTCATTTGCAAGATATTTGACATTCACACACATCTTGTTAACTAGGGATAAAGCTTTATTTGAACTCCACTCGCTACCTAGGTACCCACTTTCCAATTACTATTTTTTTTTATTCATAATCATCAATATGCTACTATTTTAGATGAACAAAAAGAGAATAGTTTATATATTTTAAAGACTTTGTAACCAACATTTAATGCGCAATATACTCCGGAGATTTTACAATGAAACATGAAAGATTTATTCATGGAAAAAATTAAAAAACCTTCTTTTTAAAATGTTGATAGGCAAATTGTCTTAAACAAGAAATGGCTTTGAAATCTCAAAATCTAGCCTAACCCAGAGAGCCAAGACTCATGCTGAGTCAAGAGTCTGGGGATGAAGGAGAGGGAGGCCTTTGTTCTCTCTGGTAAGAATTATTCCCACTACCGAAACATCCATGCCAGGGATACTTGAACCAGAAGAAACTTTAGGTGTGGGTTGGGAAAGTCTTGTGTAAGAAGGATCTTTTTGTTCCTTGTTGTGATCCTTAGTATTATTCTATGAATAGAGGCTAATGAGAGA
This sequence comes from Trichechus manatus latirostris, assembly GCF_000243295.1. Lineage (NCBI taxonomy): Eukaryota > Metazoa > Chordata > Mammalia > Sirenia > Trichechidae > Trichechus > Trichechus manatus. The sequence goes on along the minus strand of NW_004444054.1, from coordinate 8,394,015 downwards.
AGATGGATTAAGAGCACTTTAACTCTATCAGTTTGTTAAACTCATTGCTGTTAAGCCGATTCCGACTCATAATGGGCCTATAGAGGTCCCTAGAGGATCAAGGTCTCACTAGACTGTGTGCTTCCTGAGGAAAGAAGCTACATCGGTTCCCTGCTCCACTCTTAGTGCCTAGCACAGAGACTGAAATACAGTAAGCTCTCAGTGCATATCTGTTGCTAAAAAGGATAGACAGGGATCTGCAAATTTTTACTGAAAAGGGCCCAAAAGTAAATATTTTAGGCTTTGCAGTCCATATGGTCTCTGTTGCATCTACTCAACTCTGCCCAAGTAGTGTGAAAGCAGTCAAAGAAAATGCATAAAAGAATAGGCATGGTTGTGTTCCAATAAAACGTTTACACAAACAGCTTCAGGCTCATTTTAGCCCGAGGATCATGGTTTGATGATCTCTGGTCTCACATACAAATGACTGGTCAGCTAGGCTGGATCAGCCTAAAAGCAGAGACCCAGTTCATAGTTAAGTGGTTTAGGATAGTGTTTAGAAAGCAACGAGGTCAGGGTCACAACTGAAATCAAAGGGTTAATGTAACAGAGCTCCAAGGAAACCAAACTCCAAGCAAAGGTCTCTCAAACAGTATCTCCAAAGCTGCCAAAGGCAGATGGAGAAGGGCTTGAGTCTCCTGCCAGTGACAGACATTATCTGAAGAGATTATCTGAAGAATACCCTGAGCAGGGCTCAGGGAGACTTTTCCAAAACCATTCCTCAGTGACCTGGATGACTGGCTTTCCAGTCAGAGTATTCAGTTAACTGTTAGATAATAAGAAACTGAAGAACGGGATAAATCCAAGATATTAACATACCTGTTGCTGTTGAGTTGATTCCAACTCATAGTGACCCTATAGGACAGAGAACTGCCCCATAGGGTTTCCAAGGAGCAGCTGGTGAATTTGAACGGCCAATCTTTTGGTTAGCAGCCGAGCTCTTAACCACAATATAATCTCTGTTATATCTAACATATTATATCCTCAACAATTCTCTAGAAAGAAAAGGAAAGGAATAGTAATGAAAGTGATGGAAGAAGAATTTCATTTTACACGCAATTATCATGTGTTAAGATCTGAGGCGTTATATGTACATGTCTGTCTGTCAGCACTGAACGTGCAGACAGACTGGGCCTCAAACTTCCAGGCAGTCATGAGACAGCTAGGAATGGGGGACGTATGCCCACTGGCATCAACCATTCCATGGGTGCTACGTTCATCTGTGATCAAGCTGGACACACAAGACACTTACACAGTGTTGGCAAAGTGAAAGCCATTATTATTATTTACAGAAAGCAAACAGTAAACAACAACAGATTCTCAAAGGGGTTATGCTACCCTTCCCCAACTTACTCATGTCCATCTTATGTTACTGGGCAGGCCCGCCATGGTTCAGGTCAGATGTCAGATGCTGTCTTCACTTCACCACTGCCTCCGGCTACCAGCACGCTGCTCGAGGTTTCTGTCCTGACACTGGGCCTTGCTGGCCTTTAGCTGCCAGCTTCTGTCAGGCTATGCAGGTCTGCAGGGCTCTCTTGCCACCACGCTAACCAGGCCTACACTGCCCAGGCGGGAAGGTGTGTAAACCCTGCACCGGGCGCACTCAGTCCTCTTTTACCCTGCACAAGCATTAAACTCGTTTAGTTCTGCTGGTAAGCCTCCTGCCCAGAGGTGTCCAGGTCCACCTTGCTATAGGAAACTCTGGGGCACTGCCTGCATGGGGCACACTCAGGCCTCAGCCCTTCATGGGCAAATGTTACAGCTATTTTACCTCTGTTGTCAATACTCCTGCCTGGAGGCTCTCAGCTCTCACTCCATGGGCTGGCAAGCCCACTGCCTCTGTCTCTCACCCTCTTATATTGTCTTCAGTGTTAGCTTTTTCTTTTGGGTCTAGGAGGTTCTCAGCACAGGGATCCAGGTTTCTGCTCCAAAGAACTCTTCTTCTTGATGGTAGTGCGGTCTCCCCAACTTTTGTGCAATTGGCCCTTATGTAAGCCTACTTCCTGTAAATTTCCTCAGTAGATCACAAATCACTCAATTTGCATAGTAAACTGACCAATCCCCTCAGTAAATGGCAAGCCACTCAATTTGCATAGCAAAATGACCAATCCCTTGCAAGATTAAGGCCCAGCCAATCATTTTGTGGGAGTTCCATGACCATGGCTAGAAAGGCCCTAGAAAAGTGATTCAGTGCACTACAGGCATGTTAGGTTTTTTTGGTGTTTGCTTTCACTTAATTCTCACTATAACTCTATGAGATAGGTATTATTTCCCTGTTTGAATGAGAAAAATAAAATTCAGGGATGTTTGGTAACTTGCCATGTTGGTAAGAGGCTGAGTGAGCCTTCAAATCAGTATCTGTGATGTTCCATCATCCATACCCTTTCCATTGCTCTCCAGACTTCCCAACCAGTGGAAACATTCCTTCCTCTCACCTCCATGGTACTTAGAGTTGCAAGGTAACATGACTGAGTAACTAGACTGAGGACAGCATGATATGGTGATAAAAAAAAGAGGTGATTTATTTTTGGCTGAGGCTGGAATGATGAGAAGAAGGCGGCTGTGCAAAACCCTGAGAAATGAGGCAGAGGAGAGAGCAAGTTGAAGGCCCCAGGGCAGCAAAGTGCTTGGTCTACTTGAAGGACTCACAGATCAGCTTGCCACAGAACAGAAACAAGGGCAATATGGTTGGACTATATGAGCAAGAAGAACAGGGCATTCAATGATATTGGAATGCCCAGATCTTGTTGGGTCTTACACACAATAATAAAGAGTTTGAATTTTATCCGAAGGGGAATGGGAAATTATTAGAAGGTTCCAGGCTGGAGAGTGATATGACATTAGTTAAGTTTTTAAAATATCATTCAGACCGCTGTGTAATAAATAAATTGCAGGGCTGTGAGCATAGAAGAATGGGGAACATCAAAATGAGAGTTAATGTGTACTTGGAGGAGATAAGGTTTGGATTTGAGATATACTGTTAAGAATTAGCTGATGTTTTCAGTGTTAGGAATGAGAGAAAGCTAGAGATCACTAAAATATAGAGATCAATCCTGCCTCATTAACATCATAGAGTTTAGGATTTACAACACATAGGATAATCACATCAGATTATAAAATGGTGGACAACCACACAATACTGAGAATCACGACCTAGCCAAGTTGACACACATTTCTGGGGGACACAATTCAATCCGTAACAGTAGACAACACATGAATACTCCCTAACCATCATATTACATTATGAAACAGAGGGGCCATTTAGAGTAATTTTTCTAAGACTTTTAGCTTTATCAAGCCAATATTAAATATGCTTTATTAATTTTTCACTTTCATTTCAATAAAGCTTATAAAACTTAAAGAATTATTTTATTTTTTTATTTTTTATTGTACTTCAGGTGAAGGCTTACAGAACAAATAGTTTCTCATGAAACAGTAGTACACATATTGTTTTATGAC
>NW_004444054.1:8382301-8390417 GCF_000243295.1 Trichechus manatus latirostris | reverse complement strand
GGCTTTTTTTGCTGTTCTTTTTCTATTTGTTTGAGTTCTGTAGTTAATGTTTTCATTTTGTCCCTTTCTTATTTTTTGATATGTGCATCTATTGCTATAAATTGTCCTCTGAGGACTGCCTTTGCTGTGTCCCAAAGGTTTTGGTATGATGCATTTTCTTTCTCATTTGATTCTAGGAATTTTTTGATTCCATATCTGATTTCTTCTATTACCCAGTGATGTGTAAGTAGGGTATTATTCAGTTTCCTTGTAATTGATTTTTTTTCCTTGTTCTTTCTATTTAAAACTTGAAGAAATTTTAAAGAAGAATCACAAAAAACTATTAGAAAATCTCAAAAAGGTAAAATCCTAAGAGATAATTTGGTTTTGGGATGAAATATATGTGTATATATAGAGAAAGAGAGAAAAAATGAGTTGGAAAGTAATTCAGACAAGTAAGCAACTCATAAGAATAACGAACCTCAAACAAAGAAAAAGAAGCTGTGGAATTTCCCAATCTGAAGGGTTTTTTTTTTTTTTTTTAATAATAGTAGAATGGCTCTGCTTATCCATTATAAAATATGCTTTGACTAGCCTTGAAATAGAATCAGACCCAGAAAATGGATCAATATCCTTTTACTCTGAATTTCTTCTAACCCTAAGTCTGGATAGTTCCTGTTATATGTTTTTTGATGGGATATAGAATGAACAAAGAATGAAGATGACCATTTACATAAATCAAAGTATGAAAATAAACTTAAGTCAATAGTATCAGTGATATTGTACTGAGTGATAGAGTACTGGAGAAAATAAAATACTTTTGGTTAAGGAAATTATAAAATGACAGAATACTAGTTATCAAGATATACCACAACTTCATTCCTTAACTTTCCCTCAAAATGCTTGTTTTCTGCCATCATATATATCATGGTTAATAAGATAAGCATGATGTCCACTCTCCTCATGCTTACATTCTAACACTGAGTATAGACAAGTAAAGGTGCACTAAAACCTTCCATAGGGGAACAACAGGATTTGCACATGAGAAAAATAAGAAGAGCTCTTAACTCATACTGTATATAAGAAATATATATGTGTGTGGGTGTGTATATATATATATATATATATATATATGGAATGAATTGAAGCCAACCAGGCATAGTGGCATTTGTTATGGTGGGGTAAAGATTATGTTCTATCCACAGGAAATTGGCATGAGCAAAGGGCAGAAGCAGGAGATAACTCACGTAAGTTCTAGAGCCTGAGCTATGCAATATGAAAACAGTAGGAGCCTATATGCTTCACAGGAGCTTGGCTTCACGTCTATATAATGATCAGAAATAACTGATAAATTGTAAGCAGTAGTATGTCAGTTTTGGCTTAAAATGATCTCTCTGGCAACAGTGAGGCAAATGGATTTGAGGTGGCTGACACTCGAAGCAGAACAATTAATTTAGGAGGCTAATGCAGTAGCTCAGGTGAGACATAGTACTGTCTTCAGTGTTCACTAATGACACACAGCTCTCCTGAGACTACTCATCTCTCTGACTGGTCCTCAAAAGTCTCCTTTTGGAGCTGTTCTTCCATCTGCCCACCCTGAAGTGCTGCTGTCCCCTGGGGGGCCATCTTTGGCATTTTTCTAACTCCTTGCGCTCTCTCTGTAGGAATCTCATAGAAATCCAAAGCCACGCCAACCACCGGTATGCTGAGGACAACCAAACCTCTATCCTGGCCCAGTTCTCTTACCCTAAACTCCAGGCTCACATTTCAGATTGTCTACTCCATCACAGCTGTTGCATTTTAGATGGAATAGATCCAAAGCCAGTCTCATTGTTTTCTACCCACATGCCTATTCTGTCTCTACCATTTTCTCTATAGGCCAATGGTATCCCTTTCCACCTAGGCAACCAAGCTAGAAATCTGAGAATCATGTTTGAATTTTCAATTTCCCTTACCTCCCACATCCAGTCTCAATTATACTCCTATCTCACTCCCACTTCTGCCTTTTCCTCCCTATTCCTGTGGTTGCTATAAATTTTTCATCATCTTTTGCTTAGACAGTTTTGTTTTCTAGTTGTTCCCAGAATAAGTTTTCCAAAAGCAGATCTGTCCACATTTCTCCCCTTCCTATAACCCTCCGTGGCTCTTCCATTTTCTCTGACAGTATTTCAAAGTGGTTCTCATGCATAGTCTCAGGGGTCCTGGACTTGTTTATATGAATTTACAAAATCTGCATTTTTACTTCATTGATAAACCTACAACATAAGTATAAGTATATTCTGGATGATACAGTGACAAAATATCACTACAAGACTCAGTGCCTGCATTGCTGTCAGTGTTAACAGTCTCATTAGCAACCAGTGACAGTAAGTTCATTGTTGTGGTAAAAATGAAAAGAACATACGAGAATGTAATGTCTTAACCCAAATGGCATAACAGCATGGTATATACACAGATAAAAGTTTCCCTATGGTTTAAATAAAAAGACATGGTGAGAGAATTGAGTCATAACATGGCACACGTTAGTATAGGCATGCCAAACTCAAAAAACAAAAATAAACAAACAAGCAAAGAAGTCAAGATTACGTTCACACGGGACAGTGTTTTAATTAACATGGAAAGTAACATCCTTCCGACTAAAGCAATACTCTTATTTTGAATTGTAATAGTTTTATAATTCTACTTCTTTTTAACTTATAAATGTGTTTGGTTATATAAGACCTTAATGTATAAGCACCTTGTACTTTGTTTCATATGTGTACATAGTTAAGTAAGAAGATAAAATATACCCATTCCTCACTTATTGACATGATTAGGTTCCAAAGACCAGGCTATTATGTGAAAATCGGCATTATACAGAAATGGAGGATGACCACAACAGATCATGAAATGGAGGATGACTACATCATTACATACCTACCAAATTACATCATTACATAACTGCCAAATTACATCGTTACATAACTGCCAAACCACTGAGAATCTTGGTCCAGCCAAGTTGACACATAACCTTCACAGCCAGAGTTACTCTTACCTCTCACCTCAGTGTTCATTACTGCCAGATGTACATCATTAATGTACAAAATAGTCAGATAGTCATAAATGTGAAATGTCAGATAACAAGATAGTTGATAAATGACGAGTAGGTGTAATGTAAATGAGCAATGGGAGTGATAAGAACTATTTTCCTTTAAAAGGCATCCATACATTATCCAAGTTTGAGAAATGCTGATATGCAAGCTAAAGTCCAAATTCCTCAGTGCGTTAACAAGTTTCTCCAAGATTCAGCCACCCTCATCTCCCACTGCTAAAATGTACTCTGTAGTTCAACTATCTTGAACAGACTATTTTGTTCATACTGCCCTTGCTTTCTTATGCCTTCATGTTAGCTATCAGTTCCCTCTGCCCAGCCTCCCTCATCCCTCTCTAGTCACCAGTCTACTTCAAAATCCACCTAATATATCAATTATATTCTGACTCTTTCTCATTCCTTCCATCTCTAACCCCAACCAGCCAAGTAAACTTAAGTGCTCTTTCCAAAGTCATTCTCAATGACTGCATAGCTCTATTATGGCACTTACCACAATGTACTATTGTACTTATTAATTTACATGTCTGTTTTTTAATGAGGTTCTAAGTAATTAAATATTTCATTTTATTCATATTTGCATAACAAGTCCCTGGTTTATTTTCAGTATACTGTAGCTACTCAGTAGATAATTGTCATATAGATAGATGAATAGATGTATGGATGAATGGATAGGATAAATTGGTAGGTGGCTGGATAGATTGATGACTGAATTAATGTATGAAAGGATATTGTCACTTTGGGGTAAAGTATATTTTAGATCAAAGACAACTGAGAAATCAATGCTATTTCTAACAACACTTTCTTCAGTTTTCAAATTATGTTGCAATAGTATTCTTGTTAATACATTGACTCCATATGTAGGATATAATCTAAAATTCATTTTGAAAACATTTTCATATATATATGGATACAAATGGGAGACTGTAATTTTTTTTAACCCTGCATAGGTCACTATCACTTAAGATATATAAAAGGAAACATTCGGAGGCCAATTTAAATCCTACAAAAGTGTGTCATTAAAAGATTTGCATTGCCTTCAGGTCAAAATCTTAACAAACCTTTCTATTTTCTACTGATTTTTCCTTTGATGAAATTATAGAGGAAGATTAAACTATATATTTAAAGTCCCATTCTGAATAGAATTCATAAAATTAATGTATTAAAATAGAAAAAAATCCATTTACAGTGGCATCTAAAAGAATAAAATACCTAGGAATAAATTAACCAAGGTGGTGAAAGACTTGTATGGTAAAAACTATACGGCATTACTGAAAGAAATTAAAGAAAACCTAAAAAAAAAGGTAAGAACATTTTATGTTCATGGATTAGAAAACAATATTATTAAAATGTTGATAATGTCCAAAGCAATCTATAGATTCAATGCAATTCCCATCAAAATTCCAACAGAATTCTTTGCAGAAATGTAAAGGCCAATTCTCACATTTATATGGAAATGTAAGGGCCCCAAACAGCCAAAGCAATCTTCAAAAAGAAAAACAAAATAGGTAGAATTACACTTCCTCATTTCAAAAAATACTGTAATGCTGAGGTAATCAAAACAGTCTGAAGCTGATATAATGACAGACATATAAACCAAATCAAATTCATTGCCATTGATTCCAACTCACAGCAACCCTACAGGACAGAGTAGAACTTTTTTCCAAGGAGCAGCTGGTGGATTCAAACTGTCAACCTTTTGGTCAGCAGCCACCTCTTAATCACTATGCCACCAGCGCTCCAAAAGACATATAGACTAATAGAATACAATTGAGAGTCCAGAAATAAACCCATATACATCTGAGGCCAATTGATTTCAACAAGGGTAATAAGTCTATCCAATGGGAAAAGAACAGTCCCTTCAATAAAGGCTGCTGAGACAGCTGGATTTCCACATGCAACAAATGAACCTGGAGCCATACTTCACACTATATACAAAAATCAACTTAAAATGGATCAACGACCTAAATGTAATAACTAAAACCACAAAACCTTTAGAACAAATAATAGGGGCAATGCTTCAGGACCTAGTTTTTAACAATAGATTCTTATATATATGATGCCAAAGCACAAGCAACAAAAGACAAAATACATAAATTGGACTTCATCAAAATTAAAACTTGTGCATCAAAGGACTTTATTAACAAAGTGAAGAGGCAACCCATAGAATGGGAAAAAATATTTGGGTGCCATATACTGGATAAGGGTTCAATATTCAGACAATATTAAAAAACTCCTATAACTTAACAACAAAAAGACAAACAATCCAATCAAAAAATGGGCAAACAACATGAATAGACATTTCATCAAAGAAGAAATACAAATTACCAATAAGCACATGAAAAGATGCTCAACATCATTAGTCATTAGGGAAATACAAATCAGAATTACAATGAGATATCACTTAACACTAGGATGGCTAAGATCAAAAAAAGAAAACAAATGGTAAAGATGTGGAGAAACCGGAAACCTTATTCAGTGTTGGTGGGATTGTAAAATGGTACAGGCATTGTGGAAAATTTTATCGGTTCCTCTAAAAGTTAAACATAGTATTACCATATAAACCAGCAATTCCATTCCTAGGTATATTTCCAAAAAACTTGAAAGCAGAGACACAAACAAATACTTGTACACCAACGTCCATTGTAGCACAATTCCTAACAGCCAAAAGGTGGAAACAACTGAAATGTCCATCAACAGATACATGGATAAGTCAAACATGGTATGCATATACAATGGAATATTACTCAGCCATAAGGAGAAATAAGTTTGATACATACTAAAAGGTAGATGAACCTTGAAGCATTACGCTGAGTGAAGTAAGACACAAAAGGACCAATATTGTATGACCCCACCTATATAAAATATTTAGAACAGGCAAATGTATAGAGATCAAAGTTGATTAGAAAGGAGGAGGAAAAAAGAGTCATTGCTTAGAGAACACTGAGCTTCTGTTAAGCTTCTGCTAAAGGTGATGAAAAAATTTAGAAACGGATAGTGGTCATAACTGCACAACATGATGAATGCAATTAATGTCACTGAATTGTGCATGTAAAAAATGTTGAAAAGGCAAATGTTTGTTATATATATTTTTACCACAGTTTTAAAAAATGACAATCCAAAGGAATGATGTAGCTCAAATCGAACAAGAATTCCTACAGTTAGCTGGATTTCCCTCTCAGGCTTATAAACACACATAGATGGGCTGTTAAATATGGGTGGATACCAAACAGGTATTAAGTGTTCTTTGTTTAATTTGTGCTTTAAAACTGCTCATGAGTTTTGTAACTTTTTCTATGGGTTTGGCTCTTTATTTCATTTTTTGAGAAATTTTGAACTGTAGGCAATAGGTCCACATGTAAAAATGTATATTTCCAGTCATATGTTTATAATATTTTTCTCTTTTGCATTTTAAGCAAAACCTCAAAGGTAAGTATTATACATGATACATAGTGTCACTAAAAAATCTTATTTTTATTTTAAAATTTTTCCTTTATTTGGTACATACTTCTCCCTGGAGGTGTTATTCAGAGAACTTTAATCATAGAAAGCAAATGCAGATAAGAAAGAAATGAGAATATTGCAGTAGAACCCAGTAAAATTTCTCTAATCATAAAAAATGATGTAATAAGGAAAATGAAATATACCAAGGGGTATTGTTAGCATTATGAGATTGCTAGGAGAGGGAAAAATTATTTATTTGTGAATAAATTGCTTTCTTCTGTTTTCCTTTTACCTATGTGTTGCATTGCTTCCTAAAGAAACAAACAGAATGACTGAATTTTGGGAGCAATACAATATATTTAGGAGTAATCCTAGTTAATCTCTTTGGAATTTCTGATAAATTGTGTAACTGACATAGTAGAACTAACTTGTACACTTATTCTGAACCGTAACTGAATTAATTCACTTACTGCAATTTTTCAAGGCAAGAAGTCTAAGTAAACATTGGCTGAAGGAAATAGAAGGAGAGGGCAATCTAGTGTCCTAAGGAAAAGACACCATGCAGTTAATCTGTTTGCCAACAAAAAATGGAATGGAAATCACACCAATGTGTCTAGTATGATAATTTACTGAAGGTCACATAGTAACTAACTTATTGAGCATAGATTTGAACCCAGGTCTGTCTAACCCCATTCAGGTGAGTTCCACCATATTATGCCATGGATTCTGCTCTCATTACCAGATGATACATGCATGTAATTCTTTTGCTAGATATACTCCCATCATGAGGAATCACAGATTATTTTATTTTCAGGAGAGCTGACAAGGAATGATGCCATAATTCTACGTCTTTTTGCCAAAACCGCTACTAGGAATCCTTGAGCAAATTCATTCTCCTGGGCAACACAGAACTCTTCACTCATGTCTTAGTTTATTAGTGTTACCGTAACAGAAATACAGCCAGATTGCTCCTTAGAAGGGAGGATGGCGAGACTGTGTCTTATGTATTTCGGACATGTTATCAGGAGGGACAAGTCCCTGGAGAAGGACATCATGCTTGGTAAAGTAGAGGGTCAGTGAAAAAGAGGAAGACCCTCAACAAGATGGATTGACACAGTGACTGCAACAATGGGCTCGAACATAGCAATGATTGTGAGGATGGTGCAGGACCGGGCAGTTTTTCCTTATGTTGTACATAGGGTCGCTATGAGTCAGAACCAACTTGTCAGCACCTAGCAACAATAACAACAGAAATACCACAAGTGGGTGGTTTTAAGGAACAGAAATTTATTTTCTAAGAGTTTAGGAGGCGGAAAGTCCAAATTCAGGACACCAGCTCTAGCGGAAGCCTCTCTTTCTGTAGTCTCTGGGAGATTTCTTTCAGATGTGTAGATCCTACCTTCTTTGATTCCTTGGCTATTTCCTCCATGGTATGTGTCTTCCCCTCCTTTTCTGCTAGCTTCTCTGTACCTAATCTTCTCTTTTTTATTCCTTAAAAATAAGTAGGTTTTTCATCCATCTACCATCACCTGATCTTCGACAAGGGCCCAAAGTCCATCAAATGGGGAAAAGACAGTCTTTTTAACAAATGGTGCTGGCAAAACT
>NW_004444054.1:8365819-8380263 GCF_000243295.1 Trichechus manatus latirostris | reverse complement strand
AAAGGTCAAGAAAGGAGAGGGTTGACGTGTCGTGGGGTTGCTAACCAATGTCATAAAACATATATGTGTACTACTGTTTAAGGAGAAACTGTTTGTTCTGTAAACCTTCACCTGAAGTACAATAAAAAAATAAAATAAAAAATAAGTAGGTTTAAGACACACCCCACACTGATATGGCCTCATTGATATAACAAACAAAACCCTATTGCCAAACAGGATTACTTCCACAGGTACAGGAATTAGGAGTCCAACACATATTTTCGGGAGACACAATTCAATCCATAACAATTTACAAAGAATACTTTAGAAAATAAAGTTAAATACTGGAAAATGAATCAGAAAACTTTAGATCTTCAATACAAATTTAAAGACAGAGCATCTTCATTAATTGAATTAATATTCAATTAATTAGGGAAAAGGGAGCCCTGGCGGCACAGTGGTTAAAAGCGTTTAGCTGCTAACCGAAAGGTTGGAGGTTCCATGGGAGAAAGATGTGGCAATCTGCTTCTGTAAAGATTTACAGCCTTGGAAACCCTATGGGGCAATTCTACTCTGTCCTATAAGGTCATTATGAGTTGGAATTGACTCAATGGCAATTAAGTTTTTTGTTTTTTTAATCAGAGAAAACAAAAAAACAGGAAATTATTATGTTGGCAAAGAATACTGAATATACCATGGACTGCCAGAAGAACAAATCTGTGTTGACTGATGTACAGCCAGAATGCTCCTTAGAAGTGAGGATAGAGAGACTTCTTCCCACGTACTTTGGACATGTTATCACGAGGGACCAGTCATGGAGAAGGACATCATGCCTGGTAAAGTAGAGGGTCAGCAAAAAAGAGGAAGAGCCTCAAAGAGATGGATTGACACAGTGGCTGCAAGAAGGGGCTCAGAATGGTTGTGAGGATGGCATAGGACCAGGCAGTGTTTGGTTCTCCTATACATACACAAGTAAAATTTTGCTGAAGATCCTTCAAAAGCAGTTGCAAGTACATCTACAGGGAACTGCCAGAAATTCAAGCCAAATTCAGAAGAGGATGTGGAACAATGGATATCATTGCTGATGTCAGATGGATTTTGGCTGAAAGCAGAGAATAGCATAAAGATATTTACCTGTGTTTTATTGACCATGCGAAGGTATTCGACTGTGTGGATCATAACGAATTATGGATAACATTGCAAAGAATGGGAATTCCAGAACACTTAATGGTGCTCATGAGGAAACTCTATGCACAAAAGTTTGTACATATGCAAGAGTTGTGTTTCAACAGCATGTTTGAGGAAGGGAATGAGAGCGGTTGGATAAACACTGAACATCACAGGATGCTGAATTGCCTTTAGCTGAGGCTGAGGTGACTAGTTCAGGTGATAAGTGAGGTCAGTTGGTTAGAAAGAAGAAAGAAAGAAAAAGGCATAGGTAGATGGCAAACATAGAGGGAGACCGGGACTTACCTGCCAGGTGTTTTTAAATGCAGACACCTTGCCCAAGATTTGTATTAAAAAATTAACAAAAATCAAGTCACTATGTATATTTTTGGAGTCCTGGTGGCATAGTGGTTAAGAGCTCAGCTGCTAACCAAAAGGTCAGCAGTGTGAATCCATCAGCTGCTCCTTGGAAACCCTATGCGGAAGTTCTACCCTGTCCTACAGGATCACTATGAGTCAGAATCAACTTGATGGCAACGGTTTTGGGATGTACCTTTTTAAATGATATATCTTTAGAACCTGAATAGCATTGATTATGAGAAAGGTTCAATGATAAGGAATCGTCTATTAGACTCCGTAGTACTATATGATATTAAACACTAGGAAAGCTATGTTAAATGTTAAAACCCAAAAAGACTATCATAAAGTTCTTCGATACAGCAAACAGCAAACCTACTTCTCACCCAGGAGAGAACTTTGTTTTTCAGGCCACTTTTAGGGGTTTATAAGGTGTTGACACAACTTTGACTTTCACATTGTAAATGTGCCACCCTAATAATCCCTGTTTAATTACTGTTTATTATAAATGAATTTTCTCAACATTCCAGTGTGGCACTTTTCATTTTTCTGTCATTGAAGTTTCCTCTCGTGGAACCTTTGCCCCCAGCTACCAGTGATATTATCCCAAGCATGCAATGATCCAGAGACCATGGGGAACAACATCTGTAATGTTGGAGGCAACATGCTGGTTGAAATTCAAGAGTATTAAAACTAAATCAACCTTTAAAAATAATAAAGGGAGCCACTGCATCTTCAAAGCAAATGTTTTCTGAAGACTGTATTATATATTCATGAGCTAGCATCATCCCGATTCTGACCAAATACCCTCTCCTTGGGAAGACTGACAGCTAATTAGAATTAACAGGAAAAATAATTTCCCCCATCCAGTTGCTCACATCTAATGTACACTAGATTGACAACATAAAGACATAACAAACGGATATGAGACAATCTGTTTGTACCTCCTGGGTGGCAAACTAGAGGTCATTCCAAAATTGAGCTAATTTTTACAAACAATTGTTTCATAAAATAACAGCTGACCTTAATGGAATGTCAAGGGCTGAATGTTTACGGTAACACAATACGCAGGAATTAGGGGGCGGGGGGAAATCAAGTCTATTAATACTGGTTTCCCTGCAAGGATCAGATGTACCAAATACTGTGAAGTAAATACTTGAGATAAGCAAAGCTCATGGTAAGACAATGGGGCTATTTATTATCACCAGAAAAGGACGTTACCATCCATATAAGAGGCTGAGATTTTAAAACTTTGGGTAATTAATTTCAATCAGAGCTGAATTCAAGGTCAGTTGTGTAATACCAGCCATTATTTTCCCTTTGCTACCTTTGGCAGGCATTTCACATGGCTCATCCATAAATAATTAAAACGAAAGTGTCTGCTGCATCAGCTTAACAACTGCAGGGAAACGCAGAGGTCCAAGATTTTATTTCATTTGGAACTTCTAATGGAAATGGAAACAACATTCTCTGTGTATTAAGAAATAAGGCTTAATTCCTGCATAAACAATGCAAACATTTCTTTTTAAGTGTTCAGTGCGTTCATTTCCATCTGGACCTTTCTAGACTGCTTGAGTAAATTGAGAAAAACTGCAAAAGCAAACGCTTCATCCGCATACTGCCAGCATGAAATAATTTAAACCTGAGATAAGCTCCAGCTGACAATGGTGAGTCATCAGGCTAATGTAATGGTCTGTGGGACACGTGATGAAATAACAATGTGAAATGTAGCAACATGAATCATGCTTCCAAGCCATGAGAAGGGTGTCTGAAGGGATCTTTAGGAACACCACCCCCCCCAACCCCACTCAGGACTAGTTTGGGAAGGAGACAATTTCTAGAGTGTTCATGAAAAGTAGAATGAATGGGGTGAAAGTTGTTTATGAGTGGGTCAAGAAGTTCAGTTGGTAATACTTTAATTTCTTGAGGGGAAATGATTTTGATTTTTCTTCATTCTTATAAATGGATTGTTTAATTTACAACAGATGCACCTTTGAAAAGTATACATTAAAGTGAAGAGATTCAGTTACAAGCAAAACCAACATGTCTCTATTCAATAAATGCTCATGTACACAGATGCAGGACTCTAGCCCAATACTGTTGGTGTGCAGAAGAACAGCAAATTAGATACGACGGATCTTAAAGTAGCCACCTAATCCAGACCCAAACAAATGCAAAATATGTAGTTTACCCAATTCAAAGTTTAGGAGTCTTCTTTGATAAAGTGGAAAAGAATTCTGGGTTCCAATCACAGTTTGAATTAGTACTGTGTGAATTTTGCCAAAACACACGAGTTGTTGAGATTTCATAGTATGATCTATGCTGAGAGCCTATCGGTGGCTCCGCGGTAGAATTCTTACCTTTCATATGGGCAACACTGATTCAGTTCCTGGCCAATGCACCACATGTGCAGCCACCACTTTGTCAGTGGAGGCTTGCGTATCGCTATGATGCTAAGCAGGTTTCAGCAGAGTTTCCAGACTAAGAAGGACTAGGAAGTAAGGCCTGATGATCTACTTCTTAAAAACAGCCGATGGGAACCCTATGGATCACACACGTCCGATCTACAACTGCTCATGGGGAGGATGCAGGATCGGGCAGCACTCTGTTCCTTTGTGCGTGAGGTTGCCGTAAGTTGGGACTGACTTGACCGCAGCTAACATCAACAACATACATGCTAAAGTTATTTGAAATCTAGGGAACAAATTTAGGGGGAAAAAGAGGTTGTACAAAGAGGGGCAAGGGCATGGGGGCAAAATGAGGCAATAGAGAGATGCATGACCTTATGTGTTGTTAAGGAATAAACTGTGGTCTTGGGACAGTCAGCCCTTTAACCACAGAGGAGGTGATTCTCTCTGTCCTCTCAAGGAGGTGGTGCTAGACACTGATATTGGCATTGTGTGAGTTCCTGGATATACCTGGGCACATGGCTTTAGCACACGTTGCGTTTTATACATTCTCTGTGCAACCTGAAGACCCAAACCAGTTATTTTATTATCATCTACTAGCTTTGATATTAGAGTTATACTTTAATCCTAAATTTACAGCATTAGCCATCAGTAACAAAGGGAGATATAACCATTATTAAGTCAGATTATGTTAAATTAAAGTTACTGTTTTTCTTCCCTTATAACAGAAATAGATTATATGTTGTTGTTGTGTGTCGTCAATTTGTCAATTTGGTTCTGACTCCATAATGAGCCTATCTGCAGAGCTGAGCTGTCGCATAGGGTTTCCTAAGCTGTAAGCTTTACAGGAGAGACAGGCACAACTTTTCTCCCACAGTGGATTGGAACCATTGACCTTCCTGTTAGCAGCCAAGTGCTTAACCACTGAGACACCAGGGCTCCTTAGCTATGTATAACCCATTGTCATTGAGTGGATTCTGATTTATAGCAACCCTATAGGACAGAGTAGAACTGCCCCACAGGGTTTTCAAGGTTATAATCTTTACAAAAGCAGACTGCCACATCTTTCTCCTGCGGAGCAGCTGGTTGGTTCTAACTACAGACCTTTTGGTTAGTAGACGAGGGCTTAACCACTGCACCACCAGGGGCTCTTCAGCTATGTATAAAATCCACCGTTGTTGAGTCGATTCCGACTCATAGTGACCCTACAGGACAGAGTAGAACTGCCCCATAGGGTTTCCAAGGAGTTGCTGGTGGATTCAAATTGCCAACCTTTTTGGTTAGCAGCCATAGTACACTGTAGCTCTTAACCACTGTGCCACCAGGGCTCCTAGCTGTGTATAAAACCAAAAAAACCAAACCCATTGTCCTCGAGTCTATTCTGACTCATAGCGACACTATAGGACAGAGTAGAACTGCCCCATAGTGTTTCCGAGGAGCACCTGGTGGATTCGAACTGCTGACTTTTTGGTAAGCAGCCAAACTCTTAACCACTGTGCCATCATGGTTTCCTAGCATGTCTAGTGATGAGGAAATCAGGCTCTGTATAATAAGACAACATTACACGTTGATAGCTAAGCAAAAGTAAGCCTCCACAAAATGATAGGTCATTTGGTTTTCTCAACATACACTGGGACCTCTTTCCAAGTAATGACTAATGACATTGACTAACTTCAAACCACAAAGGCCCACCTCCCCTCCAGTTACTAAATACAACAAGGTCCATCCCTCAACCTGAGGCCCCTCCTATCCCGCTGACTAAAGACCATTCTCAGAAGACCCTTACTTTGAATTTAGGCATAAAAGAAATCCCGAAATTCCAAGACTATGCTTATACATAAACGGAATCTTGTAATTGTGATGTGTTCAGAAGCTTGGCGTGGTGGCAGCCCAGCCACCTTCCTTCCTTCCTTCCTTCTTGCAGTGAAGTTCTTAGTAAACAACAAATTCTTATTTTACACTGAACCTGGGGTTTAATTTTCTTAAAACAATAGCAGAGAACAATACTCAAATTATCCTGAAAAGAAGAAATACGTAGAACATTAAAATAAATTCACACAAATGCATACAGATTCACTTATATTTTTATGTCACTGCTCATTGTGAGTTACTTAGAGCATTTGAAACTGCTTAGGTATAAAGGAATCTTGAGATATGTATAGCTTGAGAAGACTACTTGATTCACAGGTCAATCAAATATGGCATTTCTCTGTTTATTACAAAAAAATGTATTGCTTCAACAAAGACATATTTAATATCTCACCTAGCAGCTAAAAAATGAGCAAAGCAAACCAAAGGGATAAACTTATAATAAGAAAAGAGATGTCTTTGACTTAGTTTAGTATTTCTCAAAGACAGAATTTTTTTTAATTAAAAGTTTTTGAGAATATAATATTGCTCACTTTAAATTGAGCTGCACTATTTAACTTTGCTGTAGCTCTTTCCTCAAGTGGGACTCAGAAGAAATTAGAGAGTTGGTAAGGGAAACAGAACTTAGAGATGGAAGGCAAAGACTCTGCGCCCTCTTGAGACTTGATGCCTGAGGTGTTGCCTTCTATTCCAGGATGGGTAACACAGCTTCGTATGGTAGTAAATCTTTCACACTCCCAGGAGGATGCACACTACAGTTTCCACCAAGGGGTCCCCCAGAGGTGGCAGATTTATCATAAAAATAATTCTGCATTTGTACATGTTCCAGCCTTTAAATCTCTTGGAACAGATTTTTTTTTTTTTTTTTTTTTCCCACAGAGATTTTGTCACTGCACCTGGTTCTTTCAAACCACTTTTCATCTTGGAAATTCTAACTTTTTCTTTTTTTTTTTTCTTCCTGTGTCCTGCAGGCCATTAACAACCTGCTCTTCAAGACACCAGTGAAAAGAGCCTCCCTACCCTCTTGACTCTTTTCGGATATTTTAGAGCATTTAGATGTGGACATAGCAGTGAATAGATCAGCATCTGAAGACACTGAACTCTTGGATCTTGGCAGCTGGCAAAGGAAGCTTAGACACGTATGTATAGTTCCATCTGAAAGAAGCTACCTTTTTCAACTCGGCTTCACTCTACCACTTAGTAGATCTGTGCAATCCTAGGCAAGTTTCCTAACTTTTGGGGACCTCGTATTTCTCATCTCAAAAACTGACAATATGTTTTATCTAAATTTATAGGGTTGTATGAAGGTGGTCAGCCCTCACTAGGGTGACGCTTGCAGTAGGTCTCAACAAATCAGTAGCTAATGTGCACTTCCCAGTCTAACAGCATGTAAAGTGACTGAAATTCTACCCATTCTCCAGATTTGGGACAAATGTGGAAAAAAACTTAAGGCCAGTGCACTTAGGACTAAGAGGCAGCTCAGTCAGAAGGCACTTCTGTTCCCATATCAGTTAACAAGGATAAAGATTCCTGACTAAGCTTTATGGGAAGAAGATTAAATAAAAAGTGTGAAAGTTTGTTTAGCACAATTCAGATATAACTATGAGCATAACATTGGTGCCATGCATTATAATCAAGGGTCTGAACTTGTGGCTCCCAGTCCGGGAGAAGAGAGAACATCACTGAGCTGAATCAACCAGGGAACTCCGTAGCGGTACTCATAATGACTGTCCGCGTTCTGAAGTGCGTGCTGAATATGTAGGCGGAGCCCCTGGGTAAGACTCACAGGTGTGGTAAAGTCACAGAAATAACAGGCTTCAGTGTCATGTAGCCAGAGAGGAGCTTTTCCCAGAACAGGAACCACTACTGTGGTGAGTCATTGTTGGGAGAGCTTGTGGGTATGTTGAGCTATAAAAACATCTACAACCCCACTGAACAGAGATTGTTAGTTATTTGTTTCTCAAATATAGACAAGCAGGTCATATTCAAATCCCTTCTTTACCACCAATATTACTGACTTATTGATTTGATTGGGGCATCATGTGCTAAGCTTCAATTACGAAGGGTAACCCATTTCTGATATTATTTTCATAATACTACAAGGGGCTCAATTTAAGATTATATAAAGTATTCTAGGAGAATCACCACACCAACCTGTGAAAAGAGAACTATAAGCAGTATACTAAGTCAATTAACCCTAAACATACATACATACATTGCAACATACAATTTACATACCGTTTGGTTCATATGTTCCTTCCCAGGTTTTCCTCACTGGGAACTGATCAATGCTGTAGCCTGGGGTTACCAAGCCAAAAGAGGGTGAACCAATATTCTGGAGCATGTGGACACTTTTTCTTCTTCATTAAAGCTCTGTGTAATTGGGGGCCATCATTTGTGGGTCCTACCTGAGGTTCTGTGCACCCCTGTCCCATAATAGTAATAACCTCATATCAGGATTTTTCATCCAAATTCTCTACCAGTAATTTTTGAGTTAAGGAATTGTGTGAAGCCTATAACCTTACTTCCAAAATTTGCTTTCTCCGAGTGTCTGCTCTCTGAAAGCACTGACCCCCTTTTTCTGGGAAATTCACCTCTGTGACTCCATGACATGGATGCTCTTTATCTCTATGACATTACCCCAGTGGGAAGGATTTTATTGCCACTGGCTTTTAGAAGCAGGAGAACAGTTTACGGGGGATATGTTCAACCTGAAAGTACACCGAATTGATGGACTATACATCCCCCATTTTATCTCACCCACAGTTGGAACCAACTTAATCTTATTGTTTGAAGTTGCTTCAAACATGCATGCATCCCTTGCTTTTGGATTCCTTAAGTATGGAAATGGATGACACCGAAGACATAAACACAACAAATACTTTCTGAATACACCCAAATTAAATTATTACTGTCATCATGTAGACTTTTTGAAAACATCAGAGAATCTAATAGAGAAAGCACAGGAATATATGATGTAAAGGAGCCATTCCTGGGAAACGTTTTGGAGCAAAATGAAGGGAGGGTGGCGTCATTGCATGAGGACAGGGATGAGATGAGGGGAGGAGAAGAGGCGGGCAACTGTCACATCATGCAGGCCCTTGTAAGACATGACATGGAACTTGATTGTTTTTTGTTTTGTTAAAGCAGAGAAAAAAGAATAACCGAATTTATTCATTTGTAAAATCATTCTAATACAAGAAGAATAAACTATAGGGAGGAAAGAAAAGGAGCACAAAGGCCAGTTAGTCGACTACTGCAGTAATCAAGACGAGAAATGATAATGGCTCAAGGTGGTGCGCTGGCATTTAAGACCAAAGGATGCGGGCATTTGGGGGAACTATTTTAAAGATGCAAATAACATGTCTTGCTGATGGATTTGATTTGAGAATGAGGGAAAAGGAGGGATCCTAGATTTCCACCTTCAACAGCTGGGTGGAGGATTGTACCATTTACTACAACAGGGATGACTGCCAGCTGGGGATGGGTGGGGATCAGAAGTTGCATACTGGACATATTACATTCAAGCTACACTTTAGAATTCCAGGTGGAGATAACATAAGACAGTTGGAGCCTGGAGAGAGGTCAGGACGTGAGATATAAATTAGACAGTTATCAGCATGCTGACGGTAATTAAAGCCGTACAGGATGAGGTCATCTGGAGTTTGAGTGCAGGGAGAGGAGAGCCCGGAATGAATCCTAGGACACACTAATGTTCGTAGGTTAGGTAGAAGAAAAGGAAGAGCCAGCCAGCAAAATAAACTGAGAAAGATCAGCTACTGACGTAGGTGGAAGTCCAGGAAGACGTGATATCAGAACTCCTACTCTGTGCGTGGTAATTTGGAAACCATATGTGGTAGATTATATTATTTATTCAAAATATGCATTGTCTTCTTCTACCAGTCCCTGCTTGTGGTTCCCCTCCCTGTGGGAGGAATATACGCCATGTATATGACTAGCTGTGGCCAATGGAATGTGAGAAGAAGTGATGTAATATACATCCATGCAGAAGGTTTAAGAGCCATTATACAGTTCTGCCATTGCTCTTTTCTTCAGCATCAAGAATAACGTATCCCAGATAGGGGTTGCTCCATCAGCACAAATCCAAAATGAAGAAGACATGAAGAGTAGAGCTATGTCCAACATTTAATGTGAGCAAGAATAATCTTTATTTCTGTAAGCCACAGAGATCTGGGGATTGTCCATTAACCATGGCATAACTTAGAAAAAGCTAACTAAATCATCATATTTGATGTAACATATTCATAAAGTAAGATGTTGTTTATGGATCTGGAGCCCATGGTATTGTGGAAAGAAGAGGAGTTTTTACATCAAACATACCTAAGAACAAATCCCAAATATGCCACTTACTAGTTTTATGAACTTCAACAAATTAATTGACCTCTCTGGGCTTTCATTTTTGTCATCTGGACATAAAGGAACCTATCTTACAGGACTGTTGTGAGGATTAAATGTAACAAGATTTGCAGAGCATTTGCCACACTCCTGAAACTTCCCATCAAAAAGTTTTTCCATATACATTAATTTCTTCCTTTTTTTCCTTCATTGTCTGTTTACTCAGGTTTGGAGTGTATAACACTATTCAGTTGCTCAAATAATCACTATGCTTTTGGAAAGTGAGTGTAAGCAAAGAATCTATAGAGTCCAGACCTAGAGAAATATCACCCACCGCCTGAGCTGGTTCCAGGCACACAGATGGGGGACTAAGAATAGAGGCCACACCACTGTCAATATCAGGTGTCATTCATGCAAAAGTTGACCTCAGGGAATTCAATTCAAAAAATAATACAGACCATAGTCAATGATGGAGGTCAGCTGGTTAAGTCCCATAGGGGGCAGGTCTCCGTTCTTGGGCTATTGGCCTAGAGAAAGCTAAGACTTTCAGTGGTTGAATTGGTAAAAACAAGGACTAAAGAATGGGGAAATTACATTTATTTAATAGGGAATTAACATCTCACCTAAAACATACTATCCCTGTGAAGTAGTTATACTCATGCCCATTTTACAGATAACAAAACTGAGGCTCAGAGAGATTAGAGAACAGAGTTAGAAATTGCACCCAATTTTATATGCCCCCAAAGTCCATATTTTTTTCAGAACACAAACTGCTTCTCTAAAAAATAAACAAACAAAAGAGGATAAGAAAGCAGAGAACAAGTCTTATAATCTAAGCTGATAAAAGAACTAAAAAGGGAAGAGGAAATTGAAAACATATATTCACATAAAAATGTGTGCACAAATGTTCATAGCAGCATTATTCATAATAGCCCAAAAGTGGAAACAACCCATATATTCACCAACTGACAAATGCAGTATGTCCATACAATGGACTATTATTAAGCCGTAAACAGGAATGAAGTACTGATACATGCTACAATAGAGATGAACCTTGAAAACACTATGATAAGTGAAAGAAAATCACAAAAGCCCACATATTATATTATTCCATTTATATGACATGCCAGAAGAGGCGAATTCATAAAGACAGAAAGTAGGTTAGTGGTGCCAGGGGCGGGGAGGATGGGGAAACAGGGAGTGACTGCTAATGGGTACGGGGTTTCTTTTCGTTTTGAGGTGATGAAAATGATCTGGGATTAGATGGTTGCTTAATCTTGTGAAAAAAAACCTGTTGTCATCAACTCAATTCAAAAACCACAGAAATGTATACTTTCAAACGATGACTGCTATGTATGTGACATCTCAATAAAAAGAAAAGGCAAGAGGAGAGATATAATTTGGGAGTGTGTTCCTAGTAGCATGTTGTGCTATGATTTGATAAACCACCAGACTCAATTCCCAATTTGATTATGAGTCTTAAGTCTGAATGCCTATAGACTTAGAAGAGGTTGTACAGGAGGCCATTTATACAAGCTGAGCCACTGTCACCACTGGCTCAATCACTGGGACACACAGCCCAGAGGTGGTCAGCCAGCAGAGCAGCAAAAGAGACAGCTGCAAGAAGCCAGGAAATGGAGGCAGGAAAATGAAGATGGGACCAAACCAAAGAAAACCTGGTGCCAGCCAGTTGATTCCAACTCATGATGACCCAGTGCGTTACAGAACTGCTCTATAGGGGTTTCTTGGCTGTAATCTTTATGAAAGCAGATGGCCAGGAATTTCTTCTGAGGTAACCCTTAGTAGGTTCAAACCACCATTCTTTAGGCTAGTAGTCCAGCACAAACCATTTGTGCCACCCAGGCTCCTTCAAAATGGGACAGACATGTCCTTTCAAAGGGCAGTCACACGTCATGTCCATAGCAGTCTCCATGTACCCTGTGGTTCTTCAGGGATGACTGTCAATCTGAGAGTTTTGTCAGGATCTTCTTCCATCCTACACATCCCCAGAGGAAAGAAGGAAAATATTAGGTGCTGAAGAGCAATGAGGAGAGCAGCCGTGTCTAATGGAGGGCGAGAGAACTTCACTGCAAAAGGTACCCATCATATTCCACAGCTTCTCCAGTCTGTAACAAAAAGTGCTGCATCTTTATAGTAACCAAGTGACTGAGGGGTCACGAGGCTCTTTGTGAACCACATTCCCTAGAGATAAAGCTATGAAAGGAAAATAAAAGCCACCTTGGTGATTGAATCCCTTCACAACGCCTGTGATCTGACCCATAAATTTCAGGAATACCCAGTCATTCCCTCTGACTACTTGAATGGAAATTATCCAGAGTCTGAGGAAAGTAAGAAATGATAAGGCAATGATCTGTGCAGAAGTAATTAGCCAGGAAGAGTTAATGGGGAGGAGACCAGGGACCTGCCTTCCAGTCTTGGTTGCCCGTTGCCTCATGGACCATGCCAATTCAGTTAACCTCTCAATGCTGTGAGCTCCTCATGTGAAAAACAGAAATGCGTTTCCCTTCGATTCTGAGATGGGCTCACCCTGGTTCATAGCAGGGTAGGACATCCTTTGTTCTCTTTCTCCTAGAAGATCGTCTCCCTGCCTGTATGTTCCCCTGAGAAATATGCTCATCGGAAGTCAGATGAAGACTGGTAACAATTTGCTATTTCACCATTGAATAAGGAAACCAAGCAGTAATGGGGGTTACAGCATGGCAGAGAGCACACAGGTGTGAATTTGTAGAATTTTAATCTTGGTTACCACCACTTGTTGTTAGTAGCTTTCCTGTCAATCCGACACATGGTGAC
This sequence comes from Trichechus manatus latirostris, assembly GCF_000243295.1. Classification (NCBI taxonomy): domain Eukaryota; kingdom Metazoa; phylum Chordata; class Mammalia; order Sirenia; family Trichechidae; genus Trichechus; species Trichechus manatus. Next base: position 8,367,313 of record NW_004444054.1, on the reverse strand, counting down.
CCCAGGTGTGAAGAGCAGAACTGCTCCATAGAGTTTTCAAGGCTGTGACCTTTCTGAAGAAGAGCACCAGCACTGTTTTGTGAGGCATGGCTGGGTGGATTCGAACTGCCAACCATTCACACAGTAGTCGAGTACTTAACCATTTGAGCAACCCAGGAACTCCTACCACCACTTACTGAAAAAAAAAAAAAAATGGGATGCAAGCTACCTCCAAAATTCACAAATGTTTTTCCTGTTATCATCATACAGCATTTCATTAAAGTTTGAAGTTGTCATGGTTCCAATAGTTTGGATAACTAATTAAACATTATTTATGATGTTGTTGTTTGGTGCTGTCAACTTGGTTTTGACTCATAGCGACCCTATCTACACATCCAGTACTGTGCCATCCTCACAATCGTTGCTATATTTGAGCCCACTGTTGCAGCCACTGTGTCAATTCATCTCGTGGAAGGTCTTCCACTTTTTCACTAACCCTCTGCTTTGCCAAGCATGATGTCCTCCTCCAGGGTCTGGCACCTCCTGACAACATGTCCAAAGTATGTGAGATGAATTCTTGACATCCTCACTTCCAAGGAGCATTCAGGTTGTACATCTTCCAAGACAGATTTGTTCATTCTTCTGGCAGTCATGGAATATTCAATATTCTTTGCCAACACCATTAATTCAAAGGCATCAATTCTCTGGTATTCCTTACTCATTGCCCAGATTTCAAATGCATATGAGGCATTGATAATACCATGGCTTGGGTTAGGCACACTTTAGTCCTCAAAGTGACATCTTTGCTTTTGGACACTTTAAAGAGGTCTTTTCCAGACTTACTGATCTGAGGAAGACTGGAAAAATCCAAGAGCATGGCCCCTGGACACCCTTTTAACGTAGTACTAAAGTCACTTCTGATGTTTACTCCTCAGCCAAAGATTAGACAGGCCCATAAAACAGACAATAATACACATAGCTCATACATGTATACAAGACAAAATGGGCATACCAGTCCAGGGGCACGGACGAGAAGGCAGGAGGGGACAGGAAAGCTGGACGAATAGAAATGGGGAATCCAAGGTTGAGAAGGGGAGAGTGTTGACAAAATGCAGCGTTGGCAAACAAGACCACAAAACAATATGTGTATTGTTTAATAAGAAACTAATTTGCTCTGTGAACTTTCATCTTAAGCACAATAAAAAAATAATAAATTAATAAAAATAAATAAAGATTTACCCAATGAAATACATCATTTGATTTCTTGACTGCTGCTTCCATGGGTGTTGATTGTGGATCCAAGTAAAAGAAAGTCCTTCACACTTTCAATGTTTTCTCATTTATCATGATGTTTCTTATTGTTCCAGTTGTGAGGATCTTTTTGTGTTCTTTATGTCGAGGTGTAATCAATACTGAAGGCTTCATCAGTAAGTGCTTCAAGTCCTCTTCACTTTCAGCAAGCAAGGTTGTGTTATCTGCATATCACAGGTTGTTAATGAGTCTTCCTCCAATCCT
>NW_004444054.1:8239378-8365719 GCF_000243295.1 Trichechus manatus latirostris | reverse complement strand
ATCAGTAAGTGCTTCAAGTCCTCTTCACTTTCAGCAAGCAAGGTTGTGTTATCTGCATATCACAGGTTGTTAATGAGTCTTCCTCCAATCCTGATGCCACATTCTTCTTCATCTACTACAGTTTCTTGGATTATTTGCTCAGTATACAGATTAAATAAGCAAGGTAAACGGATACAATCCTTTTGTACACCTTTTCCAATTCTGAATCACGCAGTATCCCCTTGTTCTGTTGGAACAGCTGCCTCTTGGTCTATGTGCAGGTTTTACATGAGCACCATTAAGTGTTCTGGAATTCCCATTCTTCGCAATGTTATCCATAAATTGCTATGATCCACACAGTTGAATGCCTTTGCATAGTCAATAAAACACAGGTAAACATCTTTCTGGTATTCTCTGCTTTAAGCCAAGATCCATCTGACATCAGCAATGATGGCCTTCATTTCACATCCCCTTCTGAATCCAGCTAGAATTTCTAGCAGCTCCCTATCAATATACTGCTGCATCCGCTTTTGAATGATCTTCAGCAAAATTTTACTTGAGTGTGACATTAATGATACTGTTTGATAACTTCCGCATTCTGTTGGATCACCTTTGTTTGGAATGGGCACAAATATAGTTGGCCAGATAGCTGTGTTCCAAATTTCTTGGCATAGACGAGTGAGTGCTTCCAGTGTTACACCCATTTGTTGAAACATCTCAGTTGGTATTCTATGAATTCCTGGAGCCTTGCTTTACACCAATGCCCTCAGTGCAGCTTGGACTTCTTGCTTTAATACCATCAGTTCTTGATCATATGCTACCTCCTGAAATGGTTGAATGTTAACCAATTTTTTTGGTAGTGACTCTGTGTATTTCTTCCGTCTTCTTTTGAGGCTTCCAGCATCGTTCAGTATTTTGCCCATAAAATCCTTCAGTATTACAACTCAATGCTTGAATTTTTCTTCCATTCTTTCAGCTTAAGAAATGCTGCATGTGTTCTTCTCTTTTGGTTTTCTAACTCCAGGTCTTTGCACATTTCATTATAATACTTACTTTGTCTTCTCTAGCTGCCCTTTGAAATCATCTAGTCAGCTCTTTACTTCATCGTTCCCTCCATTTGCTTTAGCTACTCTACTTTCAAGAGCAAGTTTAAGAGCCTCCTTTGACATCCATTTTGGTCTTATCTTCCTTTCTTGTCTGTTGCTTTCTTCGTATTTAATGTCCTTGATGTCATTCCACAACTCATCTGGTCTTCGGTCATTAGTGTTCAATGCATAAATCCATTCTTGAGATGGTCTCTAAATTCAGGTGGGATATACTCAAGGTCATACTTTGGCTCTTGTGGACTTGTTTTAATTTTCTTCAGCTTCAACATGAATTTACATAGCAGTTGATAGTATGTTCCACAGTTGGCCCCTGGCCTTGTTCTGCCTGAGGATATTGAGCTTTTCCAATTGTCTCTTTCCACATACATAGTAGATTTGATTCCTGTGTATTCCATCATCTGGCAAGGTCTACATGTATACATAGGTTTACACAGTTTACACAGGTAAACTTCTTTCTGGTATTCTCTGCTGTAAGCCAAGATCCATCTGACATCAGCAATGATATCCTTCATTTCACAACCTCTTTTGAATTTGACTTGAATTTCTGGCAGTTCCCTGTTTATATACTGCTGCAATCAATTTTGAATGCTCTAGCCTTTTGTGTTGTTGAAAAAAGGTATTTGCAATGAATAAGTCGTTAGTCTTGCAAATTTCTATCATGCGATCTCTAGCGATCTCTGGCATAGTTTCTACACCAAGGCCATGTATTTAACTACTGATCCTTTTTCTGTTTCCATCTTTCATATTCTAATCACCGGTAATTATCAACGCATCTTGATTGCATGTTTGATCAATTTTAGACCTTAGAATTTGGTAAAAATCTTCAATTTCTTCCTCTTTGGCATTAGTATTTGGTGCTTAAATCTGAATAATAGGCATATTAACCGGTTTTCCTTGTAGATACATGGATATTATCCTCTCACTGACAAGTTATACTTCAGGATAGATCTTGAAATGTTCTTTTTGAAAATGAATGTGAAGGCATTCCTTTTAATTTGTCATTCCTGCTGTCTTAGTTATCTAGTGCTGCTATAACAGAAATACCACAAGTCGATGGCTTTAACAAAGAGAAATTTATTATCTCATAGTCTAAGGGGCTAGAAGTCCAAATAAAGGGAGCCAGCTCTAGGGGAAGACTTTCTCTTTCTGTTTGCTCTGGGGAAATCCTTGTCATCAATCTTCCCCAATTGAGGAGCTTCTCAACACAGGGACCCCGGGTCCAAAGGATGCGCTGTTCTCCTGGCTCTTGTTTCTTGGTGGTATGAGGTTCCCTGTCTCTCTGCTTGCTTCTCTCTTTTATATCTCAAAAGAGATTGACTCAAGACACATCTTAATCTTGTAGACTGAGTACTGCCTCATTAACGTAACTATTTCTAATCCTGTCTGCGGTAGGATTTACAACACACAGGAAAATCACATAAGATGACAAAATGGTGGACATCACACTATACTGGGAATCATGGCCTAGCCAAGCTGATACACATTTTGGGGGGATACAGTTCAATACATGACACTGGCATAGTAGTCCATATGATTGTCCAATTCAAATGGCAAATACCAGTCCATTTTGTCACTAATGCCTAGGATATCTATCTTCGAACATTCCATTTCATTTTTGACAACTTCCGATTTTCCTAGATTCATACTTCATACATTCCACATGCTGATTATTAATGAATGTTTGCAGTTGTTTCTTCTCATTTTGAGTCATGCCACATCAGCAAATGAAGGTCTCAAAAGTTTTACTCCATCCCCGTCATTAGGGTCGACTCTACTTTGAGGAGGCATCTCTTCCCCAGTCATATTTTGAGTTCCTTCCAATCCGAGGAACACGTCTTCAGACTATGTTCTGCTGCTATTCATAAGGTTTTCAAGACCAGTTTTTTCAGAAGTAGACCACCAGGTCCTTCTTCTTAGTCTGTCCTAGACTGAAAGCTCTGCTGAAACCTTTCCACCAACAGTGACCCTTCTGGTATTTGAAATACTGGTGGCACAGCTTCCAGCATCACAGTAACATGCAAGCCACCACACTGTCACAAACTGACAGATGATTGGTGGTTTTTCCTAAAATATTCATGCTAGTTTTTCTTAAATAGGCATTATAGTTTTAGATTATCCAAACTTTTTAAAGACTAGGATTTTTTTTTACCTCTGTGGAAAATTGTTACTGCAATTTCTCACTTACGTGTACCACTAACTATTGATGGTACCTAAATCTTCACAAAAATTGAGCACCCAGAGTTGAAGAAAGAAATTTTCTTTAAATTTGAACTTCTATTTTTCTTTAAAAAGAAAAAAAAAATCAGCTTCTAACTCAGATTGCACAATGGCAATTGCTGGATGCGTAGATTCTTTTTGTCAGTGACTTGATATCTTTTAGATTACAGTGCATTAAAAGGCACCCAGAGAGCCTAGGGAAAATAAATATGGCATGTGTCTTGAACTCATAAAACAGGTCATAGAAAAAATACTTTAATAAAAATCATTATTACCACCTAAAAGCAATGCCAAAATTTAATTATACATTTTGCAACCTACAAAGGAAATGCCCTAGCATCTAAACCCTCTGAAAAGCTTTCTGGCTTTATTGCTGCCATACCTACAGTATTTTTTGAAGCAGTCTCATTTAATTCTTGAATGCATGACCACCTAGCACTGCAGGTAGAGAAAAATGTTCTCTTGTGCTAAAATAGCCTCTATTCTCAAAGGCCTGTGGCAATCCATCAGTGTTGCTCTCTTGGGTAATTAGGCTCCTTCCCCCTTCTCAGGCAGACGTTTTGGAGGATGCTGCTAAGCTCACAGGCCAGTCTGACTGACCTACAGCAATGTCTAGTGCTGTATTCTCAGCCACCAGATTGTCCTCCGTCCCTTTCTGCCATGGCAATTTTTCAGAAGGGAAATTAGTCTCCCTGCCAACTCTTATATTTTGTATAAGCCCAGATGTCACACATTGCTAATGTCATACTCAACCGTAATATTTTTATAATGCGGTGTAGAAAACCAAAGCTGAGCCAAATAGACACAGTGCTGCCAGATGGTTGACCTTTATTTACTGATAAAAGTTTTTAAAATCATACAACTTGAACTTCTTAGAAATGAGCTGAGTTTTCAAGTTTACAAGTGAACCCGATTCTCTCTCACAGTGAGGGCAGGAGAGAAGATGGGCTTGTTGAAATACAGGGTATGCAAAAATCCAGAAGCCTCCCTGGAGCAAGGAGGGGGAGATGCTGTTTTTTGGCAAATGGAACTGCTAGAGTTTTCTCTCATGAAATGAACTATGGTGCATCCTCTGCACGGTTGTGAGTTTAAACACACAGCCACTTGCCTTCAAAGCATGAGGAGGCTGCGTTTTGTCCAAAAATGCTTGTCTTCTTCTCATATCCCCAGCCTGAACCAGAGGATGAAGTAAACTGCGTAGTTACCCAGCCATTTCCTCAGCTCACTCCCCAAAGCCATTCCGGTACAGTAACGGAATTCCTAATTGAATCTAATCATGTTATTTTTACTTCAAAGAGAGAGCAATTATTCCTTCTTCATGTTTTCTTATAGAGTTATTTTCTTTGAAAATGTTTTCTGTCCTGACTCGTATGTTATTTTTTTCTTAGAGATTTCTCCGTAATATGGCTAGGATTTTAATGGGTTCTTGTCTCATTTTTATTTTTTCTTCCCCAAATTATTCTCCTTTCATATTGATATTGTACTCTGAATGCTCTATGTATTCATCATGACCTTGAAAACAGAAAGTTGCCTCTTTCTCTGTCATCAATAGTCCAATTATTAGTTATTATTTTAATAACAATAAATGGCTTTGCTGATATATTTATTTCCTCTTACAACCTTCCAGAACATTACCCTTAAATTTGTTACATAGTTGTTAATAATTTCCTGCTTCACTCATCTGAACTATATCACCTTTTTATTTTACTGTTTTCAGTTAATCAAAAATCTCACTTCCTTATACTTCATAGATTCCATACAATCCAATGTTTGATTAAACTAAATTATGATATATATATATTTAAAAATCAAATACTTTGCCCTATCAAATGATCCCTTGATTTATATATGTTAAGAAATCTATCCACCTTTCTCTTTTTCCTTCTTGTTTCCCTTTAAAATTCACTGGTTATCACTGAGTCGTTTTTGAATCATGGCAACCGTACATGTGTCAGAGTAGAAATGTGCTCCTTGGAGTTTTCAGTGGCTGTTTTTTCAGAAGTAGATCTCCTGGCCTTTCTTCCAAGGCATCTCTGAGCGGACTCCAACCTCCAAACTTTTGGTTAGCAGCCAAGTGCATTAATAATTTGTGTCACCCAGAAAATCCTTCTAAAATTCATGGTCTTGTAAATTCAGTTTTAATTGTTGGCAGTGTTCCTCTCTACCCCCAAATTATTACCCTAGTAGCTAGCTTAAAATTCCACCATTCAAGATAAATGTTTAGCATCGAGTCTCAAGATTTTTAAGATGAAAACATCACGGGGAAGGTTAATACATGTAAACTTGCAATCAAGTAACTTGGGTTCAACTCCAAGCTCTATTTCTTATTATCTGTGAGATGTTGTACAAATCACTTAAATATTCTATACCTCTATAACAGATAAAAGTAACCACCTGCAATTATCTGGATTCTTGTGTCTAGTGTTTTATAAACTAAATGTCTTGACACACATTACTACCACGAACATTTATCACCATTTATGTACCACAGCTTATTCCTTTAGAGAAGAAAGAGAACAGATAATGGAATACAACTCTGGAAAGGTGGGGTAGAAAGGAAAGAGGGAGACGGGAGCAGGAAGCATGGAAGAAGCTGCATAGAAGAATGTACCCCTGAGAGATCACATACAAGGAGGGTGTGAGTTGAACAGGAAAGGGCAGCATGAGAAAGTCTAGAAAAATAGGGAAGAGAAGGCCACAGAAAAGAGAGAACACAAGGTTCTCCTCTACTGTTACGGATTGAATTGTTTCCCCCCAAAATATGTGTTAAATTCCTGGCCCTTGTACCTGTGGATGTGATCCTGTTTTAAAAAAAAGTTTTTGCTTCTGTTATGTTACTGAGGTCAGACCATTGTAGGGTAGAATTTAAACTTAATCATTTCTGAGTTATAAAAAGACCAGAATAGACACAGAGACACACAGTGGGGAAGTAAGAAGGGATGTGAGGATCATCTACAACCAGGAACACTGTGGAACCAAGGAATGCCCAAGGCTACTGACAAGGAAGAAATTGACAGGGATAAGACCCTGATTTGGACTTTTAGCCTCCAGAACTGTGAGAAAATAAATTTCTGCCCTTTAAAACCACCCACTTGTGGTATTTGTGTTACAGCAGCACCGGGAAACAAAGACACCCTCAGAATGTTTGGCTCAACCAAGATCCTCTTTACAAACAGAAGATTGTCTGTGACCTTCACAAAAAAAACCTTCACAGGTTTTACAGTCTGTCAGTAGAGTTGTTTTGTTGTTGTTGTTGTTAGTTGCTATTAAGTCACCTCTGATTCATAGTGACCTTACGCATAATAGAACAAAATATTGGCTATTGGCTGGTCCTGCACCATCTTCATAATTGTTGATATGTTTGAGTCCATGATTCTTCCACAGATTAACCTACAGAAACCTTGTGATAACTTTTATTTTCTCTAGATAGTCAAGTTAGACCATCTTCCCGGAGCTCTCCTAGGGTCATGGGCTGATCCTAGAGGGGCCAATCAGAAGACCTCACTAAATGATCCAGTCAATAGTAGTGATGGGCCCATTGTATACACACATGCCCCTGCCCTTTGTACAAACACAACACACATACACACACACACACATCCCTGCCCAGTGTATATACATACCTATCAATAGGATAAAACAAAATCAAATCCACTGTTGTCGATTATGACTCATAGTGACCCTACAGGACAGAATAGGACTGCCCCATAGGGTTTCCAAGGAGCGGATGGTAGATTCAAACTACCAGCCTTTTGGTTAGCAGCTAAGCTGTTAACTCACTACACCACCAGGGCTCCATGTCAATAAGATAAGAGCTTTTCATTCTTCGAATCATCTTTCTCTCATTAATTAAAACTGTAAGGTCAGGCTCAGTGAAGTTTCTTTAAGATTGTGCCTTCAATAAAGTAAGAGCTCAATAATTGTTGCTGAAAAAGTGAATGAAAAAAATAAAAATCTAAATTTTAGTCTAATGTAAAGGTAAATGTAGGCCTACCACTTAATATACAGTGAAGATAAGATACAAAATGAACATAAGAAAACAATATTTTCTTTCTCGTGAGTGTGCAGCATAGATCTCAGAAATCTTCCACTCTCTCTTTTCATTACTTTTTCATAATAATATTTGACATAAAAACCAAAAAACCATCTTAGGGGACATCTAACTCAATTGGGATAACTTAGTTTATAAAGAAAATATTCCACATCCATATGTGGTGAGTAGCGTCTAGGGTCTTAAAAGCTTGTGAGCGGTCATCTAAGATACTCCACTGGTCTCACCACAGCTGGAACAAAGGAGAACGAAGAAAACCAAAGCCACAAGGGAAAGATCAGTCCTTTGGACTAATGGACAACAACTACCACAGCCTCCACCAGACTGAGTTCAGCATAACTAGATGGTGCCCAGCTACCACCACCAACTGCCCTGGCCGGTATCACAATAGAAGGTGCTGGACAGAACTGAAGAAAAATGTAAAACAAAATTCAAACTCACAAAAAAAGACCAGACTTACTGGTCTGACAGAAACTGGAGAAACGCCAAGAGTATGGCCCCTGGACACCCTTTAAACTCAGTACTGAATTCACTCCTGAGGTTCACCTTTCAGCCAAAGATTAGACAGGCCTATAAAACAAACAACAATACACATAGTTCAGCTATGTATGCAAGACTAAACGAACACACCAGCCCGGAGGTAGGGACGAAAAGGCAGGAGGGGACAGGAAAACTGAACTAATGGAAATGGGGAATCCAAGGTCAGAAAGGGGAGAGTGTTGACACGTCACGGGGTTGGCAAACAATGCCACAAAACAATACATGTATTAACCGTTTCATGAGAAACTAATTTGCTCTGTAAACTTTCATCTAAAGCACAATAAAAGAAAAAATTGTTATAAAAAAGAAAACTAAACCCGTTGTTGTCGAGTTGATTCCAATTCATAGCAACACTACACGTACAGAGCAGAACTGCTGCAAAGGGTTTCCAAGGAGCAGCTGGTGGATTCGAACTGTTAACCTTTTGTTAGCAGCCATAGCTCTTAACCACTGTGCCACCTCCTACAGGTCTATTAACGGGAGGAACGTTTTCTGAGGAATTACTACATGCCAGACAGGACCTGTTTATGCAAAGAAGAGTAAAACAAGGTATGTGGAGTGATTTATATGTATCATCATCCTACTCAGGTCTAACCTGTGATTCCTTGGAAATAAATGGGTGTGTGTGTGCAACTTGAAACATTTGTTTAAGACATTTATTTAAAATTGAAAAAAACTAAAAAGATTTTATTTGACAAACCCCTTTCACCAAAAGCCTACCTATTTTCTCCAGTCAAATATTCTGACTTAAGTCTATAAAATCCATCAACCTTTTAATCCCCTTATACATGACAATAAACGCCTTCCTAGTAACTTCCTTTAAACAATAAATTCTGTAAGATAAATAAGATTAGAAGCGCAATCCACAACAGTAAGTAACCTGGGCTGCTTCTTCAGGACCAGCCGTTCCTCAGGTTTATCTTCAGTCTCTTTCTCCATTACCTTAGCTTTGAAAGCAGACTTTTCTCATTTGTTTTTTAATCTGTTATTCAGTTAATTTCTTTTTCCCTCGTGTATCTCTAAAGACATTTCTCTAGTTCCAAGGACTGATGTCTTCTTTAAATTGTCTTGCTTTTTTTTCATCCCTTACTGCCTTTCCTCTGTCTTTTTCAAATACTTCTCCCACCAAAACGTTCTCTTCACCATTTAATCAACCACCCCATCCTCAGGTTTGTTTATCTTTCTCAAATTTTCTCCTTTGTACCGCAGCTCATCACCTTTAAGAACCTCTTCAATTCCCATCCCACAGTATCAGCACATTTTTCCTTAGTGGGGAATACTTTTTCTGCTATTCAGTTTGCTCTATATTTTCTCCTACAAGTGAATTTTCATGGCATATGGTATGAATATTATCTCTGCCTTTCTCCAAAGACTCCAAATACTTTGTCTCCTATGTAATTTTCATTTTGGTAATCCCTGCTGGGCCAGCTTTTCCTGTAATGCAGCAAATGTCTCCAAGGAACATTAATCTTGTGGTGCCCAGAAATGGAGACAATTCTCAAATTGTTTTCTCATATGTGTGTCTTTGGGTGTGTGCAGCATAGACCTGACAAGTCTCACATTCCATCTTCCATTACTTTTCATAATAAACTTTGAGGTGGAGTCAGCCTGGTGAGAGGAGGAAACGTTATAAGGTTCTAGTCCTGGCTGTGCCCAGAGATGCCTGTGACCTCTATGTTATGGTGGAATGGGAAAAAACAGTGGAAAAACAAATCCGCATCAATGCGACTTTCTATCCTTAGCAGTCAAAAGAAATGGAAGCAAATCAAAGCCTTACCTGTCTTGATAACTACTGTTGGCATCATTTCTTGGTTGAAGTAGCAGTATTCTATGGTGGTGGCAAAACTCTTCCATTCCTAGAATTAATCCGTGCTGCTCACGTTAATGGATTCTGTCTTTAATTGTGCACTTACTCTAATTTCCCCTCATCTGAAGTTCCCATACAAATTACAAAGATTATTGTCAACTCATCTCTCTGAAAATCTAAAGTTCTTTGCGTTATCACTTCAGTCTGTCTGTGGTCTTCTTAAACTCTGAACTCAGTAACAAGTGAATAACAATCTCTGTTTACTCATCATTTTCAACCTCTTAAAGGAACCCTGTTGTTGCAGTGGTTAAAGTGCTGGGCTATTAACCAAAATGTCAGTGGTTCGAACCCAACAGCCGATCCTCAGGAGAAAGATGTGGCAGTCCGCTTCTGTAAAGATTTACAGTCTTGGAAACCCTAGGGGACTGTTCTACTCTGTCCTATGGGGTCACAAGTTGGAATCGACTCGACAGCAGTGGGTTTTTCAACCCCTTAACTTGGGCTTTCTTTAGCTAATCATGTGTCTTCAATAACTTTAGTAAATGTTGACAATTCTTTTTCTGCTTTCATCTTTTATTTGTAGATTTTATTTTTCATTACTTTTAAAGATTTTTATTTGTCCCTCTTTTTACCAAGCTTCCTCCTGTAATTTACTTATCCATACACAAATCCTATAGGCAAAGAAGACGTGTAGCCTTTGGGCTTCAAGAATTTATTATTATATCTGAGGAGACAAGATATCAAAAATAGAACTAAAAGTAATAGCGTCTATTTTGTAAATACCAAGTTAAGAAGTTAAGAGAAAGGATGCATTGCCGGATAGTAAAAATGTAGTCAGGAAAACTGTATAGAGTGTACGTGTAGGTGTATTGGTGTGTCTCAATAGAGAAACAGGACTGCGCAGGCCAGGTTCAGGGAACAATGAACTCAATGCAGGGGGAAGTTCACCAGGAGCAGGGGGTTTTTGTGGAGGACTCCAGAAAAGATGGTGGAGAAGGTAAATTAAGCCCTGATGGTGAAGAACCATGTAGTGTATGGTAAGGCTCTTTTATTTTATTTTAGCAGCATTAGAGACATTTATGCAATTTTTAGGGGGAAAATGGCAGACTCAAAGCAGGATTCAGGATATAAATCTAAGATCAGAGTGACCAATGCGTAAAGGAAGAGGTCGGCATCTACTGTTGAAGTCCAGTTTATCAGTGATTGATTTGGGGGCTGACCATGTGAGAGGAAACTGATGTAATTTCCACTAAAATGTCAAAACTTGCCTGTAGCATACTTACTTAACAGCAGAGAATAATAAGTGCACAGATACACTGTCTCTTTTAGCTTTAACTTGCTTTTCCTGTCTTCAACCCTGGAAAGTAGTATAGCTATAGTCAATATTTATTGAATGAATACTACGGATCAGGAATTACTCTAAAGACTTTATTCATGTAACTAATTTAGTCTTCACAATAAACTATTTAAAGATGAGGAAACTGAGGTACAAATTAACTTGCTTGACTTACACTTGCCTAGACTAGTCAACCTCAAGTAGTTTGGCTTCCAAGTCTATGCCCTTAACCACTGCACTGCCTTTCATAGACTGATTATAACACAAACTCTGGATCCACGCTTACAGGTTCTCTTTGCTATCATTCTAGTATGATGTTGGGTGAGTTAGTTGACTTCACTAAGCCTCAGCCTCTATCTATAAAACAGGGAAGACAACAGTTCCCATCTTGTAGGATTATAGTGAAGATCATATATTCCATGTTAAGCACTATGCAATCACTGGCAAATGGTAAATGTTTAATAAACAGCTATTATTAGCATGAAGTTGTTTATACAAACAGCAAATCCCTTTTGGTACCATGCCCTCCACACTGTCCTCTCTTCTAGTTGAACTCCTGAATGTCCTCTTAATTCTATTCTGACTCTAAATTATAAGAGGAAACCTCTGTCCCCTTGCCAGCACAAGTTTGACAAGTTGTTATGGGCTTCTGTGCTCCCTTGCCTCCCACCTTGAGCTTTGAGGTACAAGACGCTTAACCAATTGTGGCTGACTTGACTCCAACTCCTGGCAATCCCACTGTGTCAGAGTAGAACTGTGCCCTGTAGGATTTTCAGTGGATGATTTCTTCTGAAGTAGATTACCAGGTCTTTCTTCTAAGGTGCCTCTGGGTGGACTTGAACCTCCAACCTTCCTGTTATCAGCTGAGAACCCATCCTTAAATCATCCCTAGATTCACATTTATGGCCAACACATTGCTGCCTACCATGTCTTCAGACACTCACAGAGAGAAGTTTCAGAATGGATATTTTCTACCTTCCCCAGGCCCAACTTTTCTGTAATATTTATATCCCTTTGTCTACTCCTAAAGTCCACCCAGTTTCTTACTCAATTAACACGATCTTTCAATGCTTCTTTAATTATAGGCATATGTCATCTCTAGCAACTACTTCATTTGTAAACACTATGTAAACAGTCTTCATCTTGCTGCTACTTCATGGCATTTTGGTGACATTCAGCCAGCAGTTTTCATTTTCTTCTCCAGAAACATCTTTCACAATAAATCACAGTTTGCCCACTCCTAAAACTAACATCATCTGCTTTCCTGCTTGGCATCTCTATCACTGCTGCGATGTCTCTATGTCACCTCTGTTGGGTTCCTAATCAAGGTTTCCCTGACAAAAATTGCTTTATGGGCCCTGACACACTTCTGTTTTAAATCTTCCGAAGACAAATGTTTCTATAAAAAAAATAATACAAGTCTTTTTTTAATCTAAAAATCTGAGTTAGTCTTTCATTCTTTCTGAAGAGAATGGAACATTTTTTCTACTTCCCTTATCACGTGTGCAGTGTCCTTTCTTAAAAATTTAAAACATTTACTACTTTTACTTTGTTTTCTCAACTCTTCACTCTTTTTCTACTTTCTTTCCTTCTTGGGTTAGATAAAGAAGAGGGATTTTAAATTTTAATATGGTTTCTTTTTCCTTTTTTTTTTTTTTAATCTTGTTATTGCTGATCGCTCATATTTCAACTCTCAATCTTATATTCTCCCTCTTCCTTTGCAAAAAAGTTAACATAATTATAAGCAGATTCCCTCGGTATCTTCTCTCTCCTTTAGTGTCATGCTTTAGGCATGTGGTAGCCACGTTTTGTCTCCAAGTTCCTTTTTATTCAGGGAGGGAACGGTCTTTGAAACTACTTTACAGATAATAAAAGTAAGATACAGAAGAGTTAATTAATTTTCCTCCTATGAAAAATTGAATCAAGTAGGGAACATAATTCTCTGCGGCTCCAACCAGTTATTGCTCACCATCTCTGTGCTACCTTGATCAAGAGTAGGAAAAGGAAGCAAATTATCACCGTAGTTCTCTGCAATGTCATATTCCACTTTAAATAGAAATAAGCAATTATACATATTTATGCAATAAGAGTCTATAATTGTATTTCAGTATAAGAGCTATTAATTTATGTTTCAAGGGACACTCCAGGTAAACACAATCTTGTCAGTTCTGTTCTCAGCCATACTCACATCTAGACCTGTTTGTACAATGAACTTGCTGGATGGCCTCAGGAAGTCATGTAAACCTGATGGGTTACAATTTCCTAATTCATAAAATAAATGGGCTGTATTTTCCCCAAGGTCCCTTCCAGTCCTAACTGTTCTTAATCTATGCTATAAGATCAAAATAGTTATTGCTAACTTTCTCAGTATTCTAGATATGTCTCCTGAGATTTCACATGCTGGAAGAATTTTATCTGCAAAATCCTAGGCATAAAAGTGTATAAGTGAAATATGAAAGCTTATTAAACAAGCCATACCATTTAAACTGGGGTATGACAAGTGTGCCTTCCACTAATAAAGTGATATGGCTTCCAAATCCAGTGAGAATACAAACTGAGACTGGCAATACAGATGTCAGGTACGTTCTGTATTATATCAATACATTTATATGTCACTTTTCAGTTAAAATTACTATTTTTTGACAGCCTACATCCCTCTTGCTACAATCAGAGGGAATAATCCCGCAGGCTTCTCTTTTTTACAGTTTTTGCAGCATTGTGAGCTCAAATCAAGATAACTGAGAGTGGTAGTCTTTAGAGCAAAACAACTTCTTTCTTCAGGAGAAGTGAGTTTCTGGAGACAAATAAATCAGAATTTTAATCCATATGAGAACCATGTATTACTAGGTCATTTTAACTGTTGTCAATCCAAAGAATAAAAGTTTCCTCTAAGATTTAGTTTCTCTACAAATCTTTTTAGAAAATATTAATTTAAAAAAAAAAAAAAACATGGTAAAGTTCAATCCTTCTCATATATCATTTGCGTGTTAGTCACCTCTGGATGTTGTTTAAAAGGCAGATTCTGATTCAGTAGTTCAGGAGCAGAGCCTGGGATTAGGGTGACAAACCATCTGGGTTGGCCCAGGACTGAGGGTCTTCCCAGGACACAGGATTTTACTGGTAAGACTGAGAAATTCTCGAGCAAACTGGAAGGAGTTGGCCTGAGATCCCGCACTTCCATCAAGCACACATTTGATGCTGATGATTCAGGTCCTTGGACTATATTTTAAGTAGCATGAGATCTAGACGGTTTATTTAAATCTTTTCACACTACCTGCATTGTCTTCTGCAAATTACATAATCTACCTAGCTTCAAATCCTCTGTTGAAAACTAGGATAATAATACATGTTCACTTCACAGGTCTATGCAGTTTAGAAAAGACAAAGAACATAAAGTCCCTGATCAACCAGGAATTTTCAATGATTGTTAGCTTTAGGTATAATTATTATGTTAATTTCTTCTCCTCCAAAATATCAGTTAAATGAACATCATCACAGTATACAACTATAAATGAAACTTGATTACAAATTATTTTGATACTGAGTTGAATTGAAACAAGTTTTTACCGCACTTATATCAAGTCTTTGAGCAAATGTGTCTTTAGAAAGTCAAGTACATATGACAAAATGCCTAATATGTGTACAATTTCTTGCTTTAAAAATGAATGTGCAAATGGAGATAAAGCTGGATCTCCATCAAGTTAAACGCATCATAATAATTGGCCCACCATTCAATATTGAGTCCATTCAAAAGAGGATGATTCCAATATAACCATGTCAATTCATAAGAAGCATAACAATCAAAGAATAAAATCAAAATTCTATT
Organism: Trichechus manatus latirostris; assembly: GCF_000243295.1. Lineage (NCBI taxonomy): Eukaryota > Metazoa > Chordata > Mammalia > Sirenia > Trichechidae > Trichechus > Trichechus manatus. The sequence continues at coordinate 8,350,857 of NW_004444054.1, read as the reverse complement.
TGGTCAATGACTAATCAAACACGGTGAACATTCTTGAAATTCATTTTTTAAAAGCCGTTTTCAGGAGGTAATTTCTCAGTTTGGATGTTACGATTATGTGTAATCAAAGTATCCCGTGGTCCTGATAAAATAAACACAGCATGATGTTGGTGCCTGAGGTGGAAAAGGCTTAAAGTAGGAAACAATGGGGCTAAAGACAAAAGTCACCATGAAGGACCCTGAAAAGTAAGAAATAATGAGATTGGGAACATGACCTGATACATGAGGCACAGGAGACAAAGTGAGTCAATGGCAACCCCAAGATTATAAGTTTTATACAAAAAGTATTTTAAAAAATGAAAAAAGAATTTCAAAATTTCATGAACTGATTATTTGAAGTTGACTCAACTATTAATTAATTATGTTAATGTCGGTTGTTGTTGTTGTTGTTGTTGTTAGGCCATCAAGTTGGCTCCTACTCACAGAGGCCTTATATACAACAGAACAAAACGTGGTTGCTCAGTCCTGCGTCATCTTCACAATCATTGTTATGTTTGAGCACATTGTTGCAGCCACTGTGTCAATCCATTGAAGGTCTCCCTCTTTTTCTCTGACCCTCTACTACTTTATCAAGCATGATGTCCTTCTTCAAGGATTAGTCTGTCCTGATGACATGTCCAAAGTGAGGGAGATGCAGTCCCGCCATTCTCGCTTCTAAGGAACATTCTGACTGTACTTTCTCCAAAACTCATTTGTTCATTCTTCTGGAAGTCCATGGTATATTCAATATTCTTCACCAACACTGAAATTCCGATGCTTGAATTCTTCTCTGATCTTCATTTTTCATTGTCCAACTTTCACATATATATATGAAGCAATTGAAAATACCCTGGCTTGGGTCAGGCACACATTAACCATCAAAGTGACAGTGACATCTTTGTTTTTTAAGATTTTAAAGAGGTCTTTTGCCACAGATTTGCCCAATAGAAAAATTTTTTAAACTTCCTGTTATAAATCACCATCTATCTAACCCTTAGAAAATAATTTGTATGAAATAAATTGTAAGCTGATGATCATTAAGGCAGGTGTCTTTCCTCCTGCTAACTACTTCTAGAGTCTCTTAGTGTCCCGTTCTCTACCATATAGTTGAATATTTGAATGTGATGGACAGAAATTGAATTGTAAACACACTGGACAGGATTATGAATATTAAGCCATGTGATATGACCTAGGTCACTGTTTTCTTTAACACTATCTGGCCCACATGAGCTATGGTTTTGATGCATGATTTGGACATGGAGAACCAGCAAGTCCACTGGAACAGAATCATTTCACATTAGTGTCATTTAGCAACCTGGGAATATGTAACTATTCAATAATGTTTAAGATATTGTTTTATAATAAATATTACATAATTTACTTCAACTTTCACATTAACAGATGAGAAAAATGAGGACACCAATGGGGGAGGGCTGATGCTAGAAATCAGTTCTTCTAACTCCAAATCTTAGGCTCTGTCTCTTGCACCAATATTGGTAGAGAGGAGAGAAGAAAAATTGCATGAATGCATGAGCATTGATAATCTCTTTATCATTTGTCAACGCTCTTAAAAGGAAGAAGTACTCCATCTTTCCCACACCCTTTGGAAATATCCATTTTGTCTTTCTTCTCTATTCATTTCTTCCGTATTCCTTTAGCTTCCTATGAAATTTATTTAACAATGACATATTCAGAGACATACATTCATGCAGTACAGGGTCATCATAAAGAAAATACACAGACTGGGGCACAGATTAAGAACTAATACACCCACATCACATCATATGAAGCATATCCATGAAGCAAGTGTGATATATAAATATCATACTTCATATTCAAATGCCTCAAGTGTAGTTTGAATGATTTAATTTTTTATTCAATTTTACAGGTTCCCTGAATTCAGATTGTTGCAATATATGGTGCATTTACTCTCTAAGTGACACACATTTTTGGATAAATGAAGTCATTTTATGGAAGTGTGCCTTCTTTTGGTGTCCTAAAATCTGCAACAAACCCTGGGCCACCTACAGTAAAAGAAAACCTCTTGTGTAACAGAACTACTCTAAAGAATCCCTTAGGCTTCCAAAACAATTTAATCTGACCTTTATTTGAAAGCCCACCATCCTCCCTCCTACCTCCTGTACTTGGCAACTGACATCCAATCATCTCTCAGGTGCCTAAGTAAGGTAAATTGCACAAGTACACATGCGAAATTATGGATCCTTTATCAAAAGCTGGCTTGAGAGGAGGGAACTCTGTAACTGTTATCCACAGATGTTTTATTTGAACAGATATTATAAATGGATTTTAATTGTGCTTTCAGATATAAAACACTCACCAAGGAATAGCCCTAACAGACCCGTAGAAACTCAATAAAATAAATCAATAGCATATGTTCTGGAAGAGTATTGCCCTTTCTAACATTTTGATCAATACTGACATTCAACCCACAAAATTTGTCATCTATAGATTTTTTTCCCAGAATTTGCTGATACAAGTGCAACTACATACAATAAAACATATTAAGGAGAACATTTCTCTAATTTCCATTGGTCTTGCCAACATTTTTCTGACATGTCACCATGTTATCACCTACCTGTTGCTAATGCAGCTCTTGTTGCAGGAAATAATAATCATTTTTTATGTGTGTCAGATTCGCATCCTCTCCTGAATCTCAAATACTCACATAGCTCAGTTACCTACCAGGTCATTATATTAGCTCACTGCATGCAGATTATACGTACAAAAGGCAGAGCAAACCACAGGACTAAATCTGATTTCTCCATAAAACACAGCACAATCACATGTAGCCAAACAGTTCCACAGGTCAAGTTCACAGCAGCCCTTAGACCTCTGTGAGTGACAGGGAGAGGTATGATCAGGTTCTTCTTAGGCCCTTACCTTAGTCCCAGCAGAATAAATCTGACTGTTAGGGATTGAATTGTGTTCCCCTAAAATGTGTGTCAACTTGGCTAGGCCATGATTCCCAGTATTGTGTGGTTGTCCACCAGTCTGTGATCTGATATGATTTTCCTATGTGTTGTAAATCTTACCTCTATGATGTTAATGAGGCAAGATTAGAGGCAGATATGTTAATGAGGCAGGACTCAATCTATAGGATTAGGTTTATCCTGAGTCAATCTCTTTTGAGATATAAAAGAGAGAATCAAGCAGAGAAGAGAGGGACCATCTATCACCAAGAAAGAAGAGCCAGGAACACAGTACATCCTTTGGACCCAGGGTCCCTGGGCTGAAAATCTCCTTGTCCGAGGACAGATTGATGACAAGGACCTTCCCCCAAGCTGACAGAGAAAGAAAGCCTTCCCCTAGAGTTGGTGCCCTGAATTTGGACTTCAAGCCTCCTAAACTGTGAGAGAATGACTTTCTGTTTGTTAAAGTCACCCGCTTGTGATATTTCTGTTATAGCAGCACTAGATAGCTAACACACTGGCTGTTAATAATTTTTGTCCTTCCTGATGTTGCTGTACTTGCCCAGCATTAGCTGAAATATATCAACTCTCAACATTATTGCCGTCAGTTACTTATGACATAGGGGAAAACCAAAATTTCATTCTTGAGAAACAGCAAAAAATGCTGAAAAGACCAACCAAGTTAAGAGGCAAGACGACAGGGCAACCTAAAAATCTACGATTTGGTGTAAATTTTGCTGAAGGGTAAAGACTTGAACAAAATCACTGTTCTGTGGTTTGGCGGAGCAAATAATCAAACATGACAAATTCAAGACAAAGACTGCAATATATTCAAACAATAGATGGAAAACAGAAGAAAGTAATGATTGGAGTTTTAGGTTTAAGTGGATGATATACGGAGGAGAATAATATTTACTGAAAATTTACCAGTTGCTAAGTCTTCCCTACATGGGAGAGAGGCAACTTCATCCTCATTTTCCACTGTGGAAACTGCAGTTCAGAAAAATGTATTAACCTCTCAGTATTACCCAGCTACTAATTGAAAACACTGAGATTCAAACCCAGGCCTTCCTAATACTAAAGATTTCACTGTTTTCCACCACGCCATTCTGCTTATCTCTTTTATTGTCTGACTGGCCCAGTCTCTGAAATATTAAAGTTCATGATCTCTTTCCCTCATATGTGCTTTTCCCACTTCTGCACTGTTCTATGCCTGAGTAAAATGTTGACAAGGCTCTCACAATTTCCCTTTGCTGAATCACGCTACCCCTGTTTTTAAGACTCAGCTTCAGCATGATCTCATGCTATGTTGCCTGCTCACGGAGAGTGGGAGAGTGAGAAGCATTGAGGGAATAAAGCAAGCTACAGAAGACTCATACAAATGCAGGCATTGCTGCGCAAGATGTTGAGGGACACCTTATGTCGTGATAAACTTTCTAAGAAACAGAACACAAAATTGAGCCTTGTGGGTATTGCTGAAGAAAGATGCAGAGATGTAATCAGGGATAAAACCCTAAGTAGATTCAATGTCATTTTTGTATTGTTTTAGTGCTTAAATGGTACAGAGATTGTTATGGATTGAATTATGTCCCAAAAAGATAGGTTGAAATGCTAACCCCCAATACCTGGGTTGCTATGAGTCAGAATCGACTCGACAGCAACAAGTTTGGTTTATTTTTGGTTTAATACCTGGGCATGTGACCTTGTTTGGAAATAGGGTCTTTGAAGATGTTATCAGTTAAGCTTAGCATGAGGTCATACTGGAGCAGGGTGGGTCGTAATCCAGTTGTAGTGGTGTCCTTATAAAAGAGAAGAGACAGAGACAGACAGACAGAGGAAAAATGGCCATCTGAGGATGAAGTCATGCTGTAACTACAAGCCAAGGAATGCCTAGAGGAACCAGTAACTGGGAGAGACAAGGAGGAATCTTCCCTAAAGTCTTCAGAGAGAGCATGGCTTGGCTGCCATGCTGAATTCAGACTCCTAGCCTCCAGAACTGTAAGATAATAAATGTCTGTGGTTAGAGTCACCCACCTTGTGGAGCTTTGTTATGGCAGCCCTTAGGAAATAAATACAGAGAGTTGAAAAACCCATAATCTGTTATTATGCTTTGTAAATTGCGTATATGTTTCACATACTGTTTTGTTGTTTCACATATTACATTAAAAATAAAAGAGTAATTGGGCCAAGTTCCAAGCAGCCGGGCAGGCTGAGAATTCCACCCACAACTAAGCACCCTAAAGAAGGCTCTACCTGGCCCCATCTCCCTCTGCTTCACGCCAGGGCACAGATCATCCCCTCACTCGTCCAAATTCTTGTTTTGTGGCTGATTCCTGAGAGTGGAATCTGTGCCTCTTACAAGTGAGAAATACTCCATGAAGCAGTTCCTACTTTCTTATACATAACTGCAGGTCAGGTACTCCCATCTTGATAAGTCATGCAATACCTCTCTCAGCCCTCAGTCCTTCTACACCCTGCTCTCTTCTCACTGGCAGAGAAATTACATCTCTAATCTCTGCCAGTCAAGATGGGAAGGGCAGCACATTTGACTGGACATTTGTCAATATGATACTGAAGGGGCAAAATGTTGTTTTACTATACAAGCAGGTAACACTTCAAGTAAAATAAACACCCACTCACTCCCTTTAAAGGCAGAATGTGTTATATTCTTTCTATGTCTGAGAAGTTGAAAAACAGCTTACCTTTCTCTTTCATAGCACACACAGCAGTTGCAATTTTGTATTTATTTGTCTGAATATTGGGTTAATGCCTGCCTCCCCCCGGATTTTTACTAGGGTGGGTGCTGTCAGTTTGTTATGGTACACCCAACACCAAGAATAGGTCCTGGGACAATTTAGGTACTCAAAAATGAGTGAATGAATAAACAAACAATGATTTTACTATAGAAAAAGTGTATCATATATACCTATAGGGACACCGTGAGTCAGAATGGACTTGATGGCAACGGGTTTGGTTTGGTTTTTATATAGCTATCGCTGTGGTTTGATAATGATAAAGCAAGAACTATGTTATTTAATAAGCACAACTATCAATGTAGATAGAGTGCAGCAATTAAATCAATGCCTCAGTGAAATAACACATCCTTTGGTCTGTTCTCCTAGTGATACTCCAAGAAATTAGCTATCACTTTAATGAGTATTTATTTTTATGTTGTTGGCTGACAAATATAGATGATGGATAGACAGACAGATAATAGATAGGCAGACAGACAGATGGACAGACAGATGATAGATTAGATAGCTAGATAGATACATAGATAGATAGATGACAGGCAGACAGATAGATGATAGATTGATAGAGGATGGATGGATGATAGACAGATGATAGGCAGGCAGACAGACAGACAGATAGATGATAGATGGATAGATGATAGATAGATAGATAGCTGCCTTTGAGTCAACTCCAACTCATGGAGGCCTTATGTACAACAGAACAAAACTTTGCCTATCCCAGCATCATCCTCATCCTCACCAGACCATTCAAGTACATTGTTGTGGCTGTTCTATCAGTCCATCTCCCCAAGGCTCTCCTTCATTCTTACTGGCCCTCTACTTCACCAAGCATGATGCACACCTCCAGCAAAGGATCCCCCCAGAAGACATATATCTAAAGCAAGCAAGTCAGACAATGTTCTCTTGTGATCCACAAGGTTTTTATTGACTAATGCTCACATGGAATCTGTACATAGACCAAGAGGCAATTGTTCCAACAGAACAATGGGATACTGTGTGGTTTAAAATTGGAAAACGTGTACTACAGGGCTGTATCCTTTCACCATACTTATTCAATCCATATGCTGAGCAAATAATCTGAAAAGGTGGACTATATGAAGAAGAACTCAGTGTCAGGATTGGAGAAATACTCATTAACAACCTGCGATATGCAGATGACACAAGTTTGCTTGCTGAAAACAAAGAGGACTTGAAGTACTGATGATAACAGACTACAGCCTTCAGTATGGATTACACCTCAACATAAAGAAAACAAAAACCCTCGCAGCTGGACCAATAAACATCATGATGAACAGAGAAAAGATCCAAGTTGTCAAGGATTTCATTTTACTTGGATCCACAATCAATGTCCATGGAAGCAACTGTCTAGAAATCAAACAACGTATTGCGTTGTGCAAATCTGCTGCAAAAGACCTCTTTCAATTGTTAAAAAGCAAAGATGTCACTTTGATGACTAAGATGTGCCTGATGCAAACCATGCTATTTTCAACTGCTCAAATGCATGCGAAAGCTAGACAATGAAAAAGGAAGACCGAAGAAGACTTGAAGCATTTGAATTGTGGTGTTAGCAAAAAATATTGAACGTATGACGGACTGCCAGAAGAATGAACAAATCTGTCTTGGAAGAAGTACAGCCAGAATGCTCCTTAGAAGCAAGAATGGCAAGGTTTTGTCTCACTTACTTTGAACATGTTATCAGGAGGGACCAATCACTGGAGAAGGACATCACGCTTGGTAAAGTAGAGAATCAGCAAAAACGAGGAAGACCCTCAATGAGATGGGTTGACACTGTGGCTACAACAATGGGCTCCAACATAGCAATGATTGTGAGAATGGTGCAGGACTGGGCAATGTTTCATTCTGTTATACATGGGGTTGCTAAGAGTCGAAGCTGACTTGATGGCACCTAATGACAACAATTTTTTGGAAGTAGATCACCAGAACTTTCTTCCTAGTCTGTCTTAGTTTGGAAGCTCTGCTGAAACCTGTCCACCATCAGTGACTCTGCTGGTATTTGAAATACAGACAGTATACGTTTCAGCATCACAGCAACAAGCACCACCACAGTACAACAAACTGACAGACAGGGGGTCCTGGCTGATATAATATAGTTGGAAACAATGTTTCTAGGTAGTAATGGCTAGGAAAAGTATTATGATGTACCTATACACTCACAATCTTCAAAAAAGAATGAATTAACTGACTGTGGGGAAATGAGTCACACGTACACATGCAAATTTTATATATATACCCATTGCCATCAACTGACTCCGACTCATAGTGGCCCTGTAGGACAGAGTAGAACTGTCCCATTGCTTTTCCAAGGAGAGGCTGGTAGATTTGAACTGCCGACCTTTTGGTTAGCAGCCGAGCTTTTAAGCACTGTGCCACCAGTGCCATATATATATTCATACACACACACATACACATATACACACACATACACACATTTCTGGGTTTTTTTTTCTGTAGAACAATTTAGTTTGTTTAATGTAATAGTTTATAACTTACTACTAAGTATCTTCCATGTTCTTTGTAAAGGTATTAAAGTATTAGTTATATAGTATTTTACTACCATATTTTGTTTTTAACTATCTATCTATAAATGGGGAGCCCTGGTGGTACAGTGTTTAAGAGCTCAGCTGCTAATCAAAAGGCTGGCAGTTCAAACCCACCAGTTGCTTCTTGGAAACCCTATAGGGCAGATCTACTCTGTCCGATAGGGTTGCTATGAATCAGAATCGACCCAATGGCAATGGGTTTGTTTATATATATAATGGGAAGAAGTTGCTGCATGGTTGATGAAAATATATTTTTCTGAGAATCAATTAAGAAAATTACTATTTCTATTGTGTCCAAGGCAACTAATTATAGATACATTACAGATTTTACCAATAAATGTGGATAATTACTTTTGGTTATTATATAACTATAAACCCCTAAGTAAGAAAATATGGAGGAAATAGGCAACAATTTCATAGAGAATTAGTAATTGAGTTATGAATTTTGTATTTATCATTAATAACAATGTAAGTAGTGTATAGTGGAAATAAAAACATACCAGAGGTAGCTATCAAGAGAGTAGGGTTAGGGACTGTAAGAAACTCAGGAACACAGGACCAGGCTTGAAGGTTGGTATTGTACTTCAAAGGTTAGTGGTTGCTTCATCAAGAGAGTGTTAAACAATCTCTAGGGCTCAGGGAAGAAGACAGCTAGAATATGAGGAAAAGCGAATCAAAATCCTACATCCATTTCAGAAAATTGAGCCTTACTCCAGAATTCACAAAACAAGGAACTCAATCACAATCATGTTAGAACGTAAGAAAAAAAAAAATCAAAGAAACAAAATAATCAGGAGTCTGTTATTGTGGTTTGCTGCTGCCCAGTAGATCCTGACTCATGGGCACCTGGATAGGATTGTTGTGATCCATAGGTTTTCACTGGCTGATTTTCAGAAGTGATCACCAGGTCTTTCTTCTGAGTCCATCTTAACCTGGAAGCTCCATGGAAACATTTTCAGCATCATGTTGTTGTTATGTTGTTACGTGCTGTCGAGTCAGTTCTGACTCATGGTGACCCTGTGTATAACAGAACAAAACACTGCAGGGTCCTCCGATATCCTCACAATCGTTGTTATGCTTGAGCCCATTGTTGCAACCACTGTATCAACCCATCTCAATGAGGGTCTTCCTCTTTTATACTGATCCTCTACTTTACAAAGCATGATGTCCTTCTCCAGAGACTAGTCCCTCCAGATAACATGTCCAAAACACAGAAGACAAAGTCTCACCATCCTCCTGTCTAAGGAGCATTCTGACCACACTTCTTCCAAGACAAATTTGTTCATTCTTCTGGCAGTCCATGGAATATTCAACATTCTTCACCAGCACTATAATTCAAAGGCATCAATTCTTCTTTGGTCTTCCTTATTCATTGTCCAGCTTTTGCATGCTTATGATGCAATTGAAAACACCATGGCTTAGTTCTCAAAGTGACATATTTGCTTTTTAACACTTAAAAGAGGTCTTTTGCAGCAGATTTCCCCCATGCAATACTTCATTTGATTTCTAGACTGCTGCTTCCATGAACGTTAATCTTTTCTCCATTTATTATGATGTTGCTTATTGGTCTAGTTGTGAGGATTTTTGTTTTCTTTATGTTGAAGTTTAATGCATACTGAAGGCTGTAGTCTGATCTTCATCAGTAAGTGCTTCAAGTCCTCTTTGCTTTCAGCAAGCAAGGTTGTGTCATCCACATACCAAAGATTGTTAATGAGTCTTCCTCCAATCTTGATGCCACATTCTTCTTCATACAGTCCAGCTTCTCGGATTATTTGCTCATTATACAGATTGAAAAAGTATGGTGAAAGAATACAACCCTGACACACACTTTCCTGATTTTAAACCACTGAGTATTCCCTTGTTCTGTTTCAGTGACTGCATCTTGGTCTATGTACAGGCTCCGAATAAGCACAATTAAGTGTTCTGGAATTCCCACTCTTCGCAATGTTATTCATAATTTGTTATGATCCACACAGTCAAATGCCTTTTCCTAGTCAATAAAACACAGGTAAATATCTGACATCAGCAATGATATCCCTCATTCCATGTTCTCTTCTCAATCTGGCATGAATTTCTGCCAGTTCCCTGTAGATATACTGCTGCAATTGCTTTTGAATTATCTTCAGCAAAATTTTACTTGTGTGATATTGATGATATTGTTCAATAATTTTCCCATTCTGTTGAGTCACCTTTCTTTGGAATGGGCACAAATATAGATCTCTTCCAGTCAGTTGGCCAGGTAGCTGTCTTCTAAATTTCTTGGCATAGACAAGTGGGCGCTTCTAGCACTGCATGTGTTTGTTGAAACATCTCAGTTGGTATTCCATCAATTCCTGGAGCTTTATTTTTTGCCAATACCTTCAGTGCATCTTGGACCTCTTCCTTCAGTACCATCGGTTCTTGATCATATGCTATCTCCTGAAATGGTTGAACATCGATCAATTCTTTTTGGTAGAGTGATTCTCTGTATTCCTTCCATCTTCTTTTGTTGCTTCCTGCATAGTTCAATATTTTTCTGATAGAATCCAGTATCACAACTCCTGGCTTGAATTTTTTCTTCAGTTCTTTCAGCTTGAGAAATGCTAAGCATGTTCTTCCCTTTCGGTTTTCTAACTCCAGGTCTTTGTACATTTCATTATAATACTTTACTTTGTCTTCTTGAGCCGCCCTTTGAAATCTTCTGTTTAGCTCTTTTACGTGAGCATTTCTTCTGTTTGCTTTAGTTACTCTGTGTTCAAGAGCAAGTTTCCAGGTCTCTTCTGAATCCATTTTGTTCTTTTCTTTCTCTTCTGTCTTTTTAATGACCTTTTACTTTCTTCATGTATGATGTCCTTGATGTCGTCCCACAACTCTTCTGGTCTTTGGACATGAGGGTTCAATGCATTAAATCTATTCTTGAGATGGTTTTAAAATTCAGGCAGGATATACTCAAGGTCGTACTGGGGCTCAGGTGAACTTGTTTTCATTTTCTTCAGCTTCAACTTGAACTTGCGTGTGAGCAATTGATGTTCTGTCTCATAGTTGGCCCCTGACCTTGTTCTGACTGATGATATTGAGCTTCTCTGTTGTCTCTTTCCCAGATTTAGTCAATTTGATTCCTGTGTACTCCATCTGGTGAGGTCCACGTGTATAGTCGCCGTTAATGTTGTTGAAAAAAGGTATTTCCAATGAACAGTCATTGGTCTTGAAAATTCTACCAAGTGATCTCCAGCATCCTTTCTATCACCAAGGCCTTATTTTCCAACTACTGATATTTCTTCTTTGTTCCCAGCTTTTGCATCCGATCACCAGTAATTATCAATGCATTTTGATTGCTCGTTTGATCAATTTCAGACTCTGTAAGTTGGTAAAAATCTTCAGTTTCTTCATCTTTGACATTAGTGGTTGGTGGGTAAATTTGAATAATAGTTGTATTGACTGGTCTTTCTTGTAGGCATATGAATATTATCCTATCACTGACACATTGTACTTCAGGATAGATCTTGAAATGTTCTTTTTGCAAATGAATGCGACACAATTCCTGTTCAATTTGTCATTCCCAGCATAGGAGACCATATGAATTTCTGATTCAAAATGGCCAAAACCAGTCCACTTCAGTTCACTTATGTCTAGGATATCAATCTTCAAGCATTCCATTTCATTTTTGACAACCTCCAATTTTCCAAGATTCATTCTTCATGCATTCAATGTTCCTTTTATTCATCAGGGACCAGTCCCTGGAGAAGGACATCATGCTTGGTAAAGTAGAGGGTCAGCAAGAAAGAGGAAGATCTTCAATGAGATGGATTGACGCAGTGGCTGCAACAATGGGCTCAAACACAGCAGAGATTGTGAGGATGACACAGGACTGGGCAGTGTTTTGTTCTATTGTACAGAGTCACTATGAAGCCAAACCAACTTGACAGCACCTAAGAACAACAACAATTAGTAATGAATGTTTGCTGCTGTTTCTTCTCATTTTGATTTGTGCCATGTCAGCAAATGAAGATTCCGAAAGCTTGAATTCATCCAAGTCATTAAGTTCGACTCTACTTTGAGGAGGCTGCTCTTTCCCAGACATATTTTGAGTGCCTTCCGACTTGAGGGGCTCATCTTCCAGCACCATATCAGACAATGTTCTGCTGCTATTCATAAGGTTTTCATTGGCCAATTTTTTCAGAAGTAGATTGCCAGGTCCTTCTTTCCAGTCTGTCTTAGATTGGAAGCTCTGCTGAAACCTGTCTACCATGTGTGAACCCTGTTGGTATTTGAAATACCAGTGGCATAGCTTCCAGCATCACAGCAACACACAAGTAAGTCACCACAGTACGACAAACTGACAGACGAGTGGTGGTTAGCATCATAGCAACCTGCAAACCTCCACTGACGGGTGGTGGCTGCGCATGAGGTGTACTGCCTGAGAATCGGACCAGGACTCCCTCCTGGGACATGAGAATTCTACTAAAGAACCACCATCACCCTCTTCAGGAGTCTAGGTTCACCCTAGTGGTGACAAACTTTCTGTGAGAGTAGCTGGTAAGAAAACCAGCCAATGGACTTTCAAAAATAATCATCCTTTGGTTCCTTTGATTCATTGCATTAGAATCTTTTATACATGTGGGGCTAAACAAAGCTGACACTTTAAAACTAAACCTTAGAAGTCACAGAAAGGGCACATATTTTATGATTCCATTTATGTGAAATATCAAGAATAGACAAATCCATATAGATAGAAATTAGATTCGAGGTAGCCAGGGGCTGGGGATAGAGAGGTAGATTGTATGGAAATGTGGAATGACTACTAATGGTTATGAAGTTTCTTTTGGGGTGATGAAAATATTCTAAAATTGATGTGGTGATTGTTGCACAACTCTGTGAATATATAAAAGCCGTGGAATTATACACTTTAAATGGGTGAATTATATGACATATGAATTATATCTCAATAAAGCTGTTTAAAAAATACTAAACCATGGAGTTTAAAACTAAATTGCAAGTCACGGTACCATTCATAGCATACAGAAAACATATATAAGGTGATTATTTAAAAGGCTGCTTAGAGAAGTATATTAAATTAACAGGAAATAGGTTAAGTATCTAATTATTATCCGTTTCTACTAATGGAAGTGCAACTTTAGGATGAAGGTTTAACAAGGAGATTTTTTAATTAAATTTGGAATTCAAGAAAATCCATCATATACTTTCTCAAAAAAAAAGACTAAATATTGAACAGATTCATGTTTGGTAGAGAGTCAGCAAAAACAAGGGAAACCCTCAATGAGCTGGACTGACACAATAACTCAACAATAGACTCAAACATACCAACGATCATGAAGACGGTGCAGGACCAGGCAACACTTCATTCTGTTAAACTTGGGTCGTCATGAGCTGAAGCTGAGTCAATGACAACTAACGACAGCAATAAAAGGGTGCTTTGAACACAGTCCTACATAAAGGCCAGGATCAGGAGTTGCCTCTAACTCTTTGCTTAGAAAAAAAATGTAATTATCAAACCAAAAATGTGGAAATTTCACCCAAGTAGATATCGAAGTGTGAGTTTTCAATGTCCACACTTAATTGATATTGTCACTGCTCTGTGGTAGGCACCACAAAGAAAAAACATAGACACGTACTTCTTTTAAGGAGTCCTGGGGTGGCATAAATGGTTAAGCGTTGGGCAGTTTGAACTCACCCAGAAGCAACTCAGAAGAAAGGCCTAATGATCTGCTTCTGAAAGGTCACAGCCATGAAAACCCTACGGAGTGAAACTCTACTCTGATACACACATAGGGTCACCATGAGTCAGAACTGACTTGATGGTAACTGGTTTCGTTTGGTTTTTCTTCATACCTCTGGTGACCCACTCCTCTCTTTCCTCGTAAGTTCATACATGTCACTGCCAATCTACACATGGTGGTGGCAATTTATTGCAAGGAGGAAACAGAAAAGAGAACGTAGTATGTGATGCATCTGGGATATTTGTGCATATCATATGGTTAAATGAACACAGACTTACGTGAGGGTAAAACTGAAAAGATGAAACCCCAGATTCCTCCTGCGTTGCTACACATAAAGTTTATGATTGTTTAATAATATATGGGCAAAAAGAGAATATCCAATACAATGATTTCACAGAGTTAATCTTCACAGAGTTCATTTTATCATTTTTGTCAGTGCAATGAGCCTTGGGCCAGAATAAAAATCCTGCTCACCACTGCTCTGATACTCACTACGGTGCAATTAATTACTGATTGATTACTTTTGTGTGGCCTTTCTAGGTCTTGTAACTCTCACCCAGGTAATTAGGCGGGACTGTGTGATAGGGTAATCCAAGGGGATTGGTCAATTTTGCCTTAAAAGAGAGCCAATTCCAGAGAAGAGGAGAGGAGCGCACCACCACCAAGGAAGAAGAGACCAGCAGCAGAGACTCAGCTGCAGGAGACGGCACAGTGGGCTTCCCGGCCTATGGAGAGAGAAAGCTGAGTGCCTTTGGGCAGAGATTAAGGGCCAGGGAGAGGTGTGCCTGCAAACACAGCTGGGGAGAAGCTGTCCTAACGAAAGAACTGTATCCTGAGTGTTCCTGAGCCTGAATTGTAACTGTCACTTCCCTTATAATAACCCCCCTAATTGTGAGTATGGTCTTTCAGTTCTGTGTGGCCACTGTAATGAATTATTGAACCCAGCAGAGAAGTAGAGAGTGCAGTATGAGGAAAGGTTGGTGTCAGAATTAGCAAAGATGGTGGAGAGAAGAGGCTTGCCTGGCTTCCACCTCATAGGAGTCAGCTTTGTGCTGTTGATCTTGGTTCTCCTTCCCCCTTGTGGGGCTCAAGGAGGTCAGACACTGCCCCCAAGCTGTTTTTACACTCGCAGTTTCATTGAGTGCTGTGTGGTGGGATTTGTAGTAAAGTCTCTATGGCATCTTTAGGAATAAAGGAGAATTTGTCAGGCAATCCTGTGCAAGTTTTGTTTTTCAAAGTCAGACACGTCAACAATAATGAAGCAAAACTGAAGGAAAAACTTTCAGTGGAAGAACCAAGACATTACTTACCATTAAGCAAAGTAAAGAGAGAATTGGAATGGATGAACGATTAAGGGAGGTTAAGAGACAGCTCAGCTGGGAGTTTTCATTTTTATTTCTATGATTTTGTTTTTCTGTAAAAGGAAAAGAGCTACAACTAAGAATTGGGACATTATGAAGAGAATCACTGAGCTATGTCCCTGGAGTAAAGAGCCAGCATTTTTCTTCTTCAGTTAATTACATTGCTATTGTTTAGTACTAAAAGGAAGATGTCGCTTTGCTTGTAGTTACAAGTAATGTCCAAGGACACAGATCGTTCAATGATCTCATCAGTTGGAGATGTTCCCATAGCTTCAGATGGGGCTGGTAATAACTACGTAGGTCCACTCTACTGAAGCAAGAGCCACCCAAATCTCATTCACAAGACTGAGAAGTTCAATGACCTCCGCCAGAGCAAATTTCTAAATATTCAACCATTAGCTTTTATTTTGCTCATTTCACTTCAAATCCTATAGTTTTCTGATGATTATAATTTAAGACAGAAAAGTGTTATTTACTTGAGTTTAAAAGTGCAGTTAGAGTTATTCTCAAACATGATAATCACAAACTGAAAGCACAAAAAAGATAAGTGCTCAGGAATCAGCTCATAAGTCACCTCCAAGTTTATATAGGATTCTTTCAGTATATCTTTTGTGACATGATATCAGAAAAAGACACTTTTGTGATATACAGACAATCCTAGGTATACGCACTTACGAATCACTGTGGATTTAAATAGGTGATCAGTGAGAGTTGGAATCCATAAATCATACTTTTTTTTGGAGACGTATCAAGTTTTGTTCCTCAGTTTCCATTATCTGACAAACAATGAATAAGGACTTCTTTCTTCTGTTCAAATTCTGAGACATGTGTAACAGGACATAAACAAAACAATATTACAAAGAAAGAAAGAAGGGATGCAAAGGGAAGGAGAGGGAAAGAAAGGGACAGGAAGGCTGTCACACTTCTAGGAGAGAAAATATATTAAGAAGCTGATGGTTTTTTGAGGGTCACACATTCATGGGACTTTCTGATTGAGAAACGAGGGGCTTTACTGAGCAGAGGTTTAAATAAAACCAATGAAATGTTTTGTATGATTAAAGTGTTTGAGTTATCTGTTGCTTCATAACAAATCACCCCAAAACAATGACCAAAAAAAACTATAATCATGTATTTTGCTTAGAAATCTGGGGTTGACTGGGCTAAGTACAGTAGTTCTCCTTAAAGGTCTCTCAGGCAGCTGGAGTCAGATGGTAAATGGGGCAACTAAGTCAGTATTTCAATACAGCTGTGGCTCAGTAGCAGACAAAAGAAAAGATTAATTTAAAACATTCAAGATGACTGACAGACTGAAGCATTTTCTTCTTCCCACCCTAAAAACTCCATTCAGTGACAGAAAAAATATACATATAAATAAATGCAAACTTAAATTCATGAAGTGTTGAAAAACAACAAGGAATATTCTACCAGTGGACCACAACAGTGAATGATTTTTGAAAGACATAAGCAAACGGGAACAGATTGAGGGTGAATCCCAAGTGAACTGAAGAATCTCCAATCTCCATAGAGACAACAGAGATGATGTCAAAACAAAAAAGGATTTTCTGAGCAAAATCCTGGAATAATCCTCAAAACAGGACTAATATGCAATGAAGTGGTTAGTTAATCAAAGGTTTTGACAGCTGAGCCAGTGACTCTATTCTCTGCACAGATGACTCTAAGTTTTGTCTAAAGGATGCACTGGATCCAATGTATGAGGGACCTTACTCCAGTCTGAAGGGGTGGAGACCCTTCTCTTCAGAGAACAAACTATGAATAAATTTCACATGATCACAAGTGCCATTCATCCCCTGAGCAATCACAAGAAGCGAACTTCTGCAATCAAAAGCTGCTTTCACTGCCAGGCAAATGTAATTAACAGTTAGTCTAAGGAAATGCACTTCCAGTTATTAATCTTGTTTAAACCAGACCCTCATTTTAAATGTGATTAGAAAATAAGAAAACAAAACACTTGAGAAACTAAGTACATGAAAGATCTGGAAATAATAAGAAACAGAAGAAAACTTTAATATTAGTATAATTAATATCCTCAGAGAAATTTCAAAGGACATACGAGCCATTAAAATATGTTGCTATGAAAAGAAAGAATTCAGGATTCTTGGTAATATAAAATGTGAATGATGAAATACAACCTTAATTAAAAAAAACAAAAAACATTGCTGTCAAGTTGATTCCGACTCATTGTGGCCCTATAGGACAGAAGAGTAGAACTGCCACATAGGGTTTCCAAGGAGCAGCTGGTGGATTCAAACTGCCAACCTTTTGGTTAGCAGCCGAGCTCTTAACCACTGTGCCACCAAGGCCCCACAACCTTAATAGGTGGATAGAACCGCAACTCAGACAGAGCTAACAATCAGATACTGAAGTGGAACCAGAAACAAAGGACAAAGAAATGCAAAATATGAGGGAAAAATAAAGAAGGAAAAAAAGAAAGATTGTGAAAGGCCTAACTTGTCTTAGGTGAGTCCTAGAGAAGAGAACAGAAAGAACTGAGAGAAGAAATACCTCAAGATATGAAGAAGAGGAAAATGCCTGAGACCTAATAAAATGTTCAAACCTTGCAATGCTCCAGGAACCACTGAGTGAAAACAGGATTGATTTTAAAATTTAAACATACACACACAATGCATATTTAAACACATACTGATAAATTCCCAAATTTATAAGGAGAAAGAAAAATATCTTAAAAATTTCCCAACTAGCCAGGGCAATTAGACAGGAAAAAGAAGTAGATGGCATCCTGACTGGAAAAAATAAATAAAATTATATTTGCAGATGACATTACCTTGTATACAGAAAATCCTAAGGAATCTACAAAAATAAATATTAGATCTAATAAGCAAGTTCAGCAAGATTTCAGGATACAAGATCAATACATAATAATCAATTGCATTTCTACACAATAGAATTGAACAATCTGAAAATGAAATTAAGAAGACAAATCCATTTACAATAGGAAATAGCATAAAAAAACACGAGTAAAGTTAACAAAAGTGGTGAGGCCTTGAACACTGAAAACTACAAAACAATGTTGAAAGAAACTCAAGTAAACCTAAATAAATAAAAAGACATCCCATGTTCATGGATGGGCAGACTTAACATTGTTAACATAGTAATACTTCCTGTCTTAGTTATCTAGCGCTTCTATAACAGAAATACTACAAGTGGATGGCTTTCACAAACAGAAATTTATTCTCTCACAGTTTAGAAGGTTAGAAGTCCAAATTCAGGGTGACAGCTCTAGAGGAAGACTTTCTTTCTCTGTGGACTCTGGGGAAATGTTCTTGTCAACTTTCGACATCTGTGGGCCTGGTGTTCCTTGGAGATCTCCATGTGTCTTGGTATCAATTTTCCCCTGGGTCTGGGAGATTCTCAGTGCAGGGACCCTGGGTCCAAAGGATGTGCTCCTCTCCTGGTTCTTCTTTCTTGGTGGTAGTGAGGTCCCTCCCCTCTCTACTCACTTCTCTCTCCTTTTATCTCTTGTAAGATAAAAGATGTGACTCAAGCAAGGGTGTGACTTGAGTAAGGGTGTGACTTGAATAAGAGTGTGACTTGAATCACAACTTCTTGTAAGGCTGTGACTCAAGATACACACCACACAGATCTTACATCACTAATATATAGAGGTTAAGATTTACAACACATCACAAAATGGAGGATAATTGCATCAGATCGCAAAATGGAGGACAACAACATAATACTAGGAATCATGGTCTAGCCAAGTTGACACATATATTTGGGGGACACAATTCAATCCATGACACTTCCCAAAGTGACCTGCAAATGTAAATCAATCCTGATCAAAATCCCAGCTGCGTTATTATTATTATTATTATTTTGCAAAAAGTGGTAAGATGATTCTAAAATTCATAAAGAAATTCAAGGCACCCAGAGTAACCAAAACAATCTTGAAAAAGAAGAACAAAGTTCAATGACTCACACTTCCCATTTTCAAAACTTTCTATAGAACTAGAGCAATCAAGACTGTATAGTCTTGGCTAGGATAGACATACAGATGAATAAAATAAAACTGAGAGTCCATAAATATACCCTTCCATCTATGGCCAATTGATTATTGATAAGAATACCAAGACACTGGGACAAAAAATTTGGCTTTCAATAAAGGATACTATAACAACCAGATAGCCACATGCAAAAGAATGAAATGGGACTCTTATCATTTTATGGATCCCATATACAAAATTCATGTGGATTCCATATACAAAAATTAACTGACAATGGATAAAATACCTAAATGTAAAAGCTAAAACTATAAAATTCTTAGAAGAAAACATGGAGATAAATCTTTGTGACTTTCGATTTGCTAATGGTTTCTTAGATATGATACCAAAAGCACAAACAACCAAGGAAAAAATAGATAAATGAGACTTCATCAAAATTAAAAACCTTTGTGTATCAAAGCACACTATCAATAATGTGAAAAAACAACCCACAGAAGGAAGAAAATATTTGCATATCATATATCTGCTAAGAATCTAGTATCCATTCTATATATATATATAAACAAAAACAAAAAGAAACTCATTGCCATTGAGTCCTTTCCAACTCATAGGGACCCTATAGGACAGAGTAGAACCGCCCCATAGGGTTTCCAAGGAGAGCTGGTGGATTCAAACTGCCAACTTTTTGGTTAGCGCTGAAGGCTTAACCACTGTGCCAACAGGGCTCCGGAATATAGAAAAAAAAAAAAAAACTCTTAAAACTCAGCAGCAAAAAGACAAACAACCCAAACATGAGAACTAGCAAGAAAGTATAAATATCCTAGGGGAGGGGAGGGGATATTATATTGATTAATACTGGACACTAATATATAAACCAGAAAAAAAACCAAACCCATTGCCTTCGAGTTGACTGCAACTCATAGCCAGCCTATAGGACAGAGAAGAACTGCCCCACAGGGTTTCCAAGAGTGCCTGGTGAATTCAAACTGCCGACCTTTTGGTTAGCAGCCGAACTCTTAACCACTATGCCACAAGGGTTTCCAGACACTAACATATACATATATATAAATGGCAAGTAGGAGGCAGTGATGGTTCAGTGGTAAAATTCTCACCTTCCATGAAGGAAACCGAGGTTTAATTCCTGGCCAAAGCACCTCATGGCCAGCCACCAGTCTGTCAACGGAGGCTTGTGTGTTGTTATGATGCTGAACAGGTTTCAGCAGAGCTTGCAGACTAAGACAGACCAGGAAGAAAAACCTGGTAATCTACTTCCCAGAATCAGCCAATGAAAACCCTATGAATCACAAAGGTCCAGTTCCATTGTGCATGGAATCACCACGGGTCTGGGGCCAATTCAACAGCTGTTAACAGCAACAAATGTTAAGTACAAGCTTCCTCTTCCGTACTTCTTAGAAGACAATCCCATCTCTGCGAACAACTAGAAAGGGTGCACAATTTTTTTTTTTTTTTTTTTTAAGTCTCTTGGCATCAGAGAGCTACAAGGACAGCCAGGATTTGAGGTACCAAGATCCAGGAGAGTAGAAAGCTTCTGGTGTCAGGCTAAGAATTCAAGCAGAATTATCAGTTTCCAGAAGCTGAGGAAATAAAATTTGGAGTTTAAGACAAACCAAGGGGCAGGGGACCTGGTAAACATCCCAGGATTTCAACTAAAACCCTTGATTCTTAGGAAGTAAGGCTAACAAGGCATAGAGAAGATCGTACAAAAAGTGAAAACCAGCCTTAAATCAGCTCAATCCATCATGTAATTAAGGCAATTTTTTCTGACTTTGCCTGACTGCCAGAAGTTAAAGGAAAATCATTTCTGGATTAAGATAACATCATCCAGAACTTTGACAAGTTTTTAAACACACCACTTCCAGTAATAATAAAATAGTATTAATTAAAACAGAACCAAGAGAAAAAATAAACTCTAGAAATACATCCACAGGTTATCCAGATATTGAAGTTATCAGACATAAACTTTAAAATAACTACGATTAATACATTTGATAACATAAAAGGAAAAATGGAGAAGTTCACCAGGAACTGAAATATATAAAAAAAGAACCATTTTGAAGTTCTAGAACTAAAAATACAGAAACTGAAACTACAAACTCAATATATAGAGTTCATTAGACAAAGCTAAAAGGTGGGCTGATAGTCTGAATCGTAGGTCAATAGGCTGAAGATCAAAGAGATATAAGGATATAAAATACAGAAAAGAAGCTTAGAAACAAATGAGATATGCTTAAAAGTTCTGATATAACAGTAACTGGAGTCAGACGGAGATGAAAGACAGATATGGAGCAGAAGCAATATTTATTTGAAGAGCTAATGAATGAGAACTTTCCAAAACTAATGATAAAGACATCAACCTATGGATTCCAGAAATTCAGCAAACCTCAAGCAGGCATTTCATAGTAAATACTTAAAAACAAAAGGCAAAGAGAAATATTAAAAGCAGCAAAACCAAAACCAAAAGAAGGCATATTACATTCAAAGGAGGCAAAGTTATGCTGAAACCTGAGATCTTCACAGCAAAAACGAACGGGAGGGCAGGTGGGGACATAGAAGAAAATAGATTAAAACACTTAAATATATAAAATTCAGAAAAAAATGACATGCCTCTCTAGAATTATATACCTATGAAAATATCAAAAGTGAAGGCTGAATAAAAGCCTTGGCAGACAAAATTGAGAAAATTCCTTCCTAGCAAATCCATACTGAAAGACATACTAAAAAAGAGTTCTTTAAGCAGAGTGAGTATGCTCTCACAAGGAAGCACACAAATTCAGGAAAATAAAGATCAATGAAAGGGTAAATATGTCGGAAATTAATATGAATATTGATTATATAAAATGATAATGTTTTAGGTGTTTAAATGTATTTAAAAATAAAATACATGACAGAAAAAATGGAGAGCGTAAATGGATTTAAAGTGCTTTAAGTTACTCTCATTGCTTGGGAAGTGGCAAAAAATACTCATTTGTATTAGACACCAATCATCAAGATTCATGCTATCAACTCTGGAGTAATCACTAAAATAGTAAAACCATATGCAACTAATAGAGGAATAAAATAGAATGAGAAAGAAGAGATTTTGATTAATCTAAAAGAAGGCAACAAAGGAGAGAAAAATGTAAAAAGAACGTGAGAAAATTAGAAAATAAATTGTTATACAGTAGTTTTAAATCCAAATATGTCAAGAACCATGTTAAATAAAAATCCAAATCCTATCAAATGATACAAAATAAACCTCAAATACACATTGCTTACAAAAGACATACCTTAAATTTAAGGATACAGAAAAGTTAAAAAATAAAAAGATAAAAAAATATATACCTTGTAAATATCAACCAAAAAGAAAGCTGGTATAGCTATGCTAATATCAAAGTAGACTTTAAGGCAAGAAACATTACTAGCAATAATGAGAAACAAATATAACAATAAAAGTGTCAATCAGGAATATATAAAACTTCTAAACTTCCGTGTGCCTAATAACCCAACTTTAAAATATTTAGTAATGATTGACAGAAGTATAAGGAAACATAGAGAAATCCATTATCATAAGGGGATATTTTAATATACCTCTCTGAGTAGTAATTGATAGCAAGCCAAACTAAAAAACAATTCCATAAGGACATAGCATATTTAAGCAACATGATTAACATAGTCAACTTATGGCACACTGCACACAGTGACTGCATTGCACCTCATTTACAGGGCCAGATGAAACATACACTCAAACTGAACATATGCAGGACCATAAAGCTAGTTTTAAACGACTAAAAGTTTAAAAGGTTGAAACCACATAGAGAATATATTTGGACCATAGTGAAATTAAGCTAGAAATCAATAACCAAAAAAAAAGGAAAAAGAAAATGTAGTACAAATTAAGCAATGCATTTCTAAATAACCCATAAGTGAAATAGGAAATGTTAATAAAAAAAATTAGAAAAAGTTTTTTTAACTGAATGACACAGAAAGAACACAGATAGTAAGTGAAAGACAGGTAAAACTCAAGCTTATGTATCAAAAACAAACTAAGCCGTTGCAATCAAGTCGATTTCGACTCATAGTGACCCTATAAGACGTAGTAGAATTGCCCCGTAGGGTTTCCAAGGAGCAGCTGGTGAAAAAAAAATTTTTTTAAGGTTGCATCTTTTAGAGAACACAAACCTAAATTTCATTATTTACCATGTTCAAAACCAAAACGAAACTTGCTGCCGTCAAGTTGGTTCCAACTCATAGAAACCCTTAGGACAGAATAGAACTGCACCATGGGAGTGGCTGGTGCCTTCAAACTATTTACCTTTTGGTTAGCAGCTAAGCTCTTAACCACTGCACTGCCAGGACTCCTAGAAATGTATAGCTTTAAATAAATATATTAGAAAAAATAACTTTCTATTCTCAGGATCTATTCATCGGCACAAGGTGACTAATTTTATAAAAAATGGAGAAATCTTTAGCCTCAAATCTCTCTGGCCTTATAGTCTTCCTCTAGATGGATGGGTAGATAGATAGGTAGATAGATAGATAGATGATAGATAGATAGGTAATAAATATTATTACTGGGAAACATGTTTTGTTGCATTTTTAAACATCTGGAGAGGATTTTTGCTATGTCATCCTTTCTCAGTGATTACTCTTATATTTGACATTATGACAATTGGGAAGATATAACCAAAAGCAAAGATATAACCAAACTTGTCTTTGGAAGTTAACATTCTTTACTAACACATGAACATATACTTTTCTTTTGGTTTATTGAGTTCGAGTCTACCCAGAGGAGAGGCACTTCAGATGAAAGGTTTGGCAATCTACCTCCAAAAAGTCAGCCATTGAAAACCCTATGGAACGCAGTTCTACTCTGACACACATGGGGTGGCCATGAGTAGATTCCAACTCGATGGCAATGGTGTTTGGGGTTTTGTTGAGACAGTGGGTTAGACAACATCTGCTCCAGTCCTGTTTGTTATAGCCAGTCCCATATTCCCCAGAAACAAATGTCCAAGGAAGGCAACTCAATTTGCCATTCTCATTTTCCTCAGTGTTCTAGAAGAGAACATCTAACCTTACACCTCTAAATCTTCTTTCTTCTCAGGAGTGGTATAAGATGTCTTCCTTTCCTTGGCGTCACACAGCGTCTCAACATAACATGAAACAGAAACTTCTTTTGAATGTCAGTCAGTTGCTTGCCAACAAAGACCTGTCTCTGCTAATCAAGATGAATTTTTTCCATATCCTGAACTTGGCCTCCACATTGTCTATTGTGTCCAGCGTTTCACGCTCAAGAGTGATATTCTTCCCCCCTGAGCTTTTTCACGAATATTTGCATCTTTTTGGTTATTTACTTGTGGGCCCAGGGAAAGGAAATGGACTTGAGACAGGGGAGTAGACTGGTGGGAGACAGAGAGGCTCCTGGCCAAAAGGCAGCCAAAGGAAGCATACCCCAAAGTGTGTCTTTAAAGATGTTTTAGTCTTAAACAACTTTGAAAATCTGAAAATTCTTATTGACCCTGTCCCTGGGGGAAAATGCACCTACGCAAATATCAATCTGCATGCAATTTCAACGTATTCCTAGAAGGTCAGATGTCCGTTGACGACCTTCACTTCAGGACCTCTGGCTTTAAAACGCTCAAAATAAAAGAATGGATAAAATTACGAAAATTCAAACTATCATGGGAAAGTAAATCAAAGCATCCATTTTAAAAAACATACCAACATACTCAAAAGCTCCGATTTTTCAATACCGTCCCAGACTCAGCACTCAACATGTTAATGCCATCATATTGTCCTTCCTCCCTGAAGGAACTGTCATCAATGGCTTTCGTTTTCCCAGGTAGCATGCCCACTGAAGCAAGACAGTGAAAAGAAAGACGAAGAAGAGAAAGCTCAGCACATTTGAGATCCTGCGCTTGATAAAACTGTTTTCTTAGCCAGACAAAGTGTGAAATTCTTTCCATGGTTTTTACTCTAAGTAATTTGAGCGGGTCGCCATTCAGCGTGTCCCCCAGAGCTGCTCAGTTACACTGAGTGCTTCCCTGAAAATGCTTCCCCCCATCTAGTCCTTTTCCACTGATGCAACAAGATTAACAGGATTAGGTGTCTCTCGATTGTTCCTTTTTATTCGGCAAACTCTATTAGCTCAAAGGCTGGGGAAAGTTTTGCGTTTGATTTTTTAAACTACATTTTATTTTAGTTTTCTACTTGTGGATAGATTCAGGTTTTTCTCTACCCACTTCTGTCCCTTTGTAAAAATGCATAAATCTTAGTAATAAAAGATTATTTCTTTTACCCTTTTTTTTTTTTTTTACTTCTAACTTGGTTAACGGTCAAGAAAAGCTCCATCTGATGACATTTAGAAGCATTTAATTTTATTCCCTAACATGGTACCTATCATCCATCTATCTATCTGTCTGTCTGTCTGTCTATCATCTATAAATCACCTATCCATCCATCCATCCATCCATCCATCCATCCAGAGGAAGACTCTAAAGTCCAGATAGATTTGAGGCTAAAGATTTCTCCTTTTTCATAAAATTAGTCACCTTGTGCCAATGAATGGAACCCTGGTGGTGAAGTGGTTAAGAGCTCAGCTGCTAACCAAAAGGTCGGCACTTGGAATCCACCAGCCACACCTACGCGGCAGTTCTACTCTGTCCTATGGGGTCAACAAGTTTGGTTTTGCTTTTCAACATGGTAAATAAATGAAACCTAGGGTTACGTTCTCTAAAAGATGTATCCTTAATTTAATTTTTTTTTCTTGATTCTGGATTCTCCAATTCAAGTACAACATTAATTACTTCTGTACTTCAGCTAAGGTATCGAGTTGGAAAGAAAGGAGGAAAGGCAGAACAAGGATAAGGGAAACCAAAAAAATGATTTATTAAGCACCTGAATGTTTCACGGGATATGTGAGAGAATATGTTTCCCTCATTTTATCCTCACATCAACTCTCATATAGGGGTTTGTAATCCAAATGCCGTCTAACTTTCACAACCTATTGGTTAACTAGCTATGTTTGATATTATTGCTAATTTTCAGTTGGCTTACAGTCCCAACTCCGTAACTGTAAATACTAAGTACCCTTCTTCCCCTCCATGCCACCCTTGGAAAGAACCCCTGTTTGTAGCCCCAAGGTATTGTGGGTAATTCAGCTCCCACCTACTTTACTACTCTCTCCTAGCTATTTGAGGATAAAATCTAGCTCTGACACAGCTGCTTGGGCGCGCCATGAAAATGGGGCTCCCTGTTCAGGATTGTGACTTCTAGCTCCCAGATTTGCAAAACTCTTCAGCTGTGAAACACCATTGCATTGCCATTTAGCCTTTACCGTGTCACAACCTCCTAGCCTACCCCTCCCCCCACCTCTCAGCTCTCTCTTTTTTTGGAACAGTTTTTGAGAATGAAAGGGTACTTTCTCAATTATCACAGGAAGAAGACAATCGGCACAGATGGAGACTCCCTGGGGAAACCAGGAGAGAAAGGAGTCTTGGGACCACACAGCTTGCCCCACTAGCTCCAAAAAGACTTAGGGAAAACAGCTTTCTTCCCTTCCATTCCTTTTCCTTTGGGTTTATTGCACTGTTCCTTTACTAATGTCAGAAGTCAGACAGTTTACTCATTAATGTTCAGCCTTTCTTTTTCTCTAAGTTAAGGTAATTAGAAAATAAAAATTTTAAATAAACGTCATGTGTGGATATGTAACATTTTCATTATTTTAAAGAATCTTGCTAGATGGCCTTGTAAGTAGTTAATTATTACAAATATTCAAGGAGTGCTTGAGAAGCGTGACCATTCTCTAATTTGGGGGAAAAGGGTTCTAGATATGTGCATCGTCTTAAACTTTTTACTATGTTGAAATCAGTCGCTATTACTGAGAGGGTGGTGGATTTATCAACCTTTTCTTGTAGTACTGTCATTTTTTTTTTAGCCTTAAATATTTTGTGGCCATTACATTAAAAAACAAACAAACAGAAAAAACCTGTTGGCTTCAAGTATTCTGACTCACGGTGACCCTATAGGACAGAGGAGAACAGTCCCATAGGATTTTTAAGAAGTGGTTGGTGGATTTGAACTGCCAACCTTTTGGTTAGCAGCCAAGTTCTTAACCACTGTGCCAGCAGGGCTCTGGCTATTACATTAGTTACTTATAAAGGTAGAATAGTTACATTTTTTTCACAATGAATTGAACAATTATACCGACCTTCTTCATCCTTCATAGTGTTTTTTGCCTTTAAGTCTATTACATAGCTACACCATATTTCTTTTTATTTATAATTGTTAGTATATCATTTAGGAACCCTGACAGTGCAGTGGTTAAAGCGCTGGGCTGCTCACGAAAAGGTCGGTGGTTCGAACCCACCAGCCACTCCATGGGAGAAAGATGTGGCAATCTGCTTCCATAAAGATTTACAGCCTTGGAAACCCTATGGGGCGGTTCTACTCTGTCCTATAGGGTCACTGTGAGTCAGAATTGACTCTAAGGCAATGGGTTTGGTTTTGGGATTTAGTATATCATTTTCCACACACTTTTCTGTGTCCTTAGTTTTAGTGTGTTCTTGAGAAGAATAGATAGTTGGATATTTTTATATAATCTAAAAATCTCTATGATACAACATGAGAACTAAGTCATACATTGTGAGATATTTCAAATTGTATTTGCCATCGCATTTTGTGCTTTCTAATTGTTCTGCATTTTCTGGGCTTCTTGATTTTCTCCTCTCCTGTCTTCCTTTGGATTGTTATTTTAGTTCTACATTTTCTCCAACATTTTGGAAGTTATCCAATCTATGTTAACATGCATGCTTTTCTAGAATATAAAGATAATATATTTATCCTCATCCTGATTAATGCAATTACCTCATAGCACTAACTATGATAACTCCTTCTCATTTTACATGATATAATGGTGTTTCATTTCTTTTTTCAAACAAATACATATTATGTTATTGTTTTATGTAGTCATGTTTGTTTAGATTTCTCCACATTTTACAATTTATTTGCCCTGGAAGCACAGTGGTTAAGAGCTTGGAGTAGGAGTCTCCAAATTGTGAATTGATCAAGATACAGGATGTGGGGCAATTTTTATGAGCTCTTAATAATATTCCTCCCCTCTATCCCTTTTTTGTTGCTCTTGTTGTTCTTGTTGTTGTTTTAACTAAGACTTCATTTGGAAGACTGTCTGTCCCTAAAAGAACCTGCTCTGTTGCCAATATCTTGTCTGACTCAGTGGTTTATCAAGCTTCAGGAAATGAGATCCTTCCTCTTTAACCATTGTGAAGAAGTTGCTCTCTATGCGCCACTCCTTCACATCTCCCTCCCGCTGACTGTTTCTCATCTCCATAGTCTAATTGTGTCCTGAGCTGCACTAGGCCACTTTACTTCAGAGGAAAAACAAAAAAGAAATGATAATTTGTGCTAGATCCTGAATTCTGAGAATGTAAGAATTATTGGGACATACTTAGAATGTTACCTATATCCTGGCTCCAGGAATAGAGATGCAGTTAAAATTATTTCCAAATTTATTCCACCCATTACAATTTGTACTCACCCATTGCAGTTTGATACTCCCCTAACCTGTGTATAAAAGGAGCCCTGGTGGTTCAATGGTTAAGCACGTGGCTACTAATCAAGATGTTGGTGGTTTGAACCTACCAGCGGCTCCCTAGGAAAAAAGACCTGGTGATCTGCTCCCATAGAGATTACAGCCTGGGAAACCATATGGCGCAGTTCTACTCTATCATATAGGGTCACCATGAGTCGGAATCGACTCGACAGCAACAGGTTTGATTTTTTTTTGATGAGTCGGAATTGACTCAAAGGTACCCAACAACAACGATCTGTGTATAGGAGTCCCTGAGTGGCGCAGATCACTAATGCACGGGGCTGCTAACCAAAAGATTGGATGTTCAAGTACACATGTCTCAGAAGAAAGGCTTGTCATCTACTTCTGAAAAATTAGCCATTGTATCCTACGGAATACAGTTCTGCTCTGACACACATGAGATCTTCTCCATGATTCAGAATCGGCTAGACGGCAGCTGGTTTTTAATCGGTGTATAAGTGGTTTTGTTAATAGTGCTTTTTTTTAAAATTTGTATGTCTATTTCTAAATGATATTCTGAGAGGAAAGCATTCCACTCGTTCTTCAATAGCCCCCTGTTAGACTTTCGTCAGACTTTGCAAATTCTATAATTCTGTTCTCCACAAAAATTGGCCCTTCTGAAGGGTAGATAAACCACATAAATTTAAACAGTCATAAAACTGAGACCATGTGCTGAAATGTACCATGTGCCTTAGGAGGAGGAGTGTATGCATTAACACAAACCACATCCAGCTTTCCAGGGGACGGAATCAAATCTGTCAAGAGGAGATTCCTCCCGTTGGCACCGGTTAGCTTAGTCTCCCAAAAGCTGACAAAGATACAAAGTGAGCAATCACTCTTCCTTCTATTGGAGTAAGACAGAGAAAAACTATTAATTCCGAACATAAGCACGTTTGTGCTAAAATCCAGATTTATCAAAGGCAAAACATTTTATGATTCTTAACTTCAGAGCCCCTCGCCTTTATCCATTAAGGGGACTTTTCAGAGTACATTCTAAGAAACCCACTAGTTCTAAAGATAACATCCCATTACCTTTCCTGTTGAATGTGTGACATTTACTCTGGTGGGGCACATCCAGAATCTACCAGGCAGTTTCCTCTGGGCCACAGTAGAACAGTTCTAAAATAGTCCACGCTAGCAGGACTATAGGTTCTCGGATCCAGGTGATTTAAGATGAATTGGAACTAACGTATAAGATAGCCAAAGAAGAATTTTTAAGAATGATCACCAGGCAGCAAAGAGGAATGAATGAGGGAATTTTTAACTCCTCAAAGAACCCAGGCAGAGAACTTTTTAATCTGCTTTAGAGGTCTTGAGGGTGTATTTCCCTATAGCAGACTGAAACTAGCTTGTAATCAGTTTAAATTTCAAACACAGATGGAAATTTCCCAGCACCTAGTGGTTAAGAGTTCGGCTGCTAACCAGAAGGTTAAACCTAGTTCAGTCCACCAGCTGCTCCTTGGAAACCCTATGGGGAGTTCTATTCTGGCCTATAGGATCACTATGAGTTGGAATCGACTCTGATGGCAACAGGTTTTTTTGGTTAGTTTGACTTGGATTGCTGAGTATCCAACAAATCCTTAACACTATTAGGGTCCCATGTAAAACAAAATCTGGAAGTGTCCACTCAAGACCTTTTGAAATCTAAGTTTATAGCTCTTCAACATCACGAAGACCTCCAGTCCATTGACCTCTCTACTTTTTCCATTATCCCTTCCTGTTTACACTTCCCTTCTTCTTCAGGTTGGAATTTGTGGTCCATCATTATAATTAATCCCTTAGAAACACATTCACTCTCTTTGTCCCTCCATCACAGTCACTAGAAAAACAAAGAAAAACAGCCATTAATCTAATGACCATCTGATTACTCCATGTTCACACCCATACAGCCAAGGGTTGCAGAATAAAATAACAGAAAAGGTGATTCAGCACCAGCCAAGAGTCCAAATTCATTTCTCAATAGAGTAGCATCAATAAAATCACTTCTTGGCATCTGGGGTCTTAAAAGCTTGCAAGTGGCCATCTAAGATGCATCAATTGTTCCCAACCCACTCGGAGCAAAGGAGAATTAAGAACACCAAAGACACAAGGAAAATATTAGCCCAAGAGACAAAAGGGCCACATAAACCAGTGACTCCATCAGCCTGAAACCAGAAGAACTAGACAGAGACCAGCTACCACCAATGACCGCCCTGACAGGGAACACAACAGAGAGTCCCTCATGGAGTGGGAGAAAAGTGGGGAGCAGAACTCAAATTCATGTAAAAAGAGCAGACTTAATGGTCTGACTGAGACTGGAGGAACCTCTGAAGTCATGGCCCCCGGATGCTCTGTTAACCCAGAACTAAAACCATTCCCGAGGCCAACTCTTCAGAGAAAGATTAGACTGGTCTATAAGACGTAAAATAATACTTGTGAAGATTGTGCTTCTTAGTTCAAGCAGATACACGAGACCAAAAGGGCGGCTCCTGTCAGGAGGCAGGATGAGAAGGCAGGAAGGGACAGGAGTTGGTTGTATGGACACGGGAAACTCGGGGTGGAAAAGGGGAGTGTGCTGTCACATTATAGGGACTGCAACTAGTGTCACGTAACAATATGGGTGTAAATTTTTTGTAGGAGAAATTAACTTGAGCTGTAAACTCTCACCTACAGCACAATAAAAAAAATAATAAAATAAATTCACTTGTCTCTCTGTCTTCTCTCTTCTCTCCCTCTCTCTCTCTCCATTCCCCCTACCGTCTCTCTGATGCATCTTTGGCATTTAGAAAAGTATCCATTTTTTGTTCTAATGCTTACATTTTTCAACCCCCGCTTCTATAATTATTTATGTATGACCACACTTATTTTCACTCTTTGGAAGGACAGTTTCTTAACATCTTCTCACTTCTAATACCAACCCTGCCTCCCTTCTGATGCACACCTTGCCAAGTTCTTCTTTGAGACAAGTCTCAGACTTATCCAATCTCCCCATTTCCTGCACCTTTACCCATTCTTTATCATTTCTTTCCTCTTCTCACAATAGAGGAAGTATCCATTTTTCATAATCAATGAAGCATCCACCCTTCTCAGCCTCTCAAGGACTTTGCTCCTGGATTGGCTTCTTCTCTCTCAAGAATTATCACTCTCTTTCTTGTGACTGAATGATTATCTTCACACAAGCATGCTCTAGTATCTACAATTAACTAAAATAAAAAGTAAAAAGAAAAAATCCTCCCTTGATCATTCATCCTTCTCCAACTACTCGCATTTCTCTGTTCTTCTTAAGGGCCACATTTTTTTTTAATGTCGCCGACTCATTATGTCCTTGATCTTCAATTTTCATTCACTACTCAACTCATTTGGAACTGGCTTTTGCTCCATCACTTCACTGAAACTGACTACCTAAACCAAAAAAAAAAAACAAACCAGTAGCCATCGAGTTGATTCTGAGACGTAGCAACCCCATGTGTCAGAGTAGAACTGTGCTCCATAGGGCTTTCAATGGCTGATTTTTCAGAAATAGATCACCAGGCCTTTCATCTGAAGCATCTCTGGTTGAACTCAAGCAATAGCAGCCTTGCACTTAACTGCTTGTACCACCCAGCAACATCTACAGGTTACCAAATCCAGCAGGCATCCTTCATTCTACTACAGACAAATAGCAACTAAACAGTTTTCTATTACCTGATTCCTGAAACAATTTCTGCTCAAGTCTTTCACCTGTGCCATATCCTCTAGATTTTCTGCCAAACTCCTTGACTGCTTCTTTATAGTTCACTTTGCATTCCTGGTTCTTTGCTCCTAGTATAAAAAGGAGTTCCTAATAGCTAAGTCTTTCTCTCCTTTCTTTATATCTCTATCAAAGGAATATCAATTTTTTTCCAAAGTTTTAAATATCATCTGAAGGTTGATGTCTTCCAAAATTATATGATCAGTTGAAATTTCTCCTGAAATTTCCAGAATTTCACATGTCATGGATTGAATTGTGTCCCCCAAAAATATGTGTCAACCTGCTTAGGCCATGATTCTCAGTATTGTGTGGTTGCTCTCCATTTTGTGATTGTAATTTTATGTTAAAGAGGATTAGGGTGGGACTGTAACACCCTTATTAACATCACATCCCTGATGCAATGATCCAACGTACAGGGAGTTTCCCTGGGGGTGTGGCCCGCACCACCTTTTATCTTACAAGAGATAAGAGGAAAGGGAAGCTACCAAAGAGGGAGGGACCTCATACCACCAAGAAAGAAGCAACAGGAGCAGCCCTCGTCCTTTGGACCTGGGGTTCCTGGGTGGGGAAGCTTCTAGTGCAGGGGAAGATTGATGACAAGAAACTTTCTCCAGAGCTGACAGAGAAAGAAAGCCTTCCTCTTGGAGCTGATGCCCTGAATTTGGACTTCTAGCCTACTAGATTGTGAGAAAATAAATTTCTCTTTGTTAAAGCCATCCACTTGTGGTATTTCTGTTATAGCAGCACTAGATGACAAAAACAACATACAACTGATTGATTAATAGTGTTCCAGAGTGAAAAAAAAAATTATGTTGAAAGATCTCACTGGCTTCTGAAGCTACTGCCCAGAAGTGACACCTTCACATCATGCCCATTCACATTCCATTCACCAAAGCAGGTCACCTGGCCATGATGATTTAAATGGACTGGTGAAATGTAAGCTAGGCAAGTGCCTGGAAGAAAAGAGAGAACCAAAATGTGTGGTCTTTCTCAGTGACTACCACACCCCCAAATCTATTTATCCTTCTGATTGGCCAAGGTGTCTACTACATCTCAGCCACTTGCACCACCATTCACTCAGTTGCCAAGTGCCTGTCAGCATGCTTGATTCCTTCCTCTTCCTCATCTTCACATGCCATCTTTCGTTAATTCTATATATTCTGCCTCCAACAAATATCTCAGATGCATTTCTTTGCATATCCACGCCACATACCTATTTCAGATCACTTCCATCTCTTACTGGAATTGATGTAACTTCACTGTAACTGAACTCTCTACCTCTTACTTCTCTTCTTTTGGCTCTGAATTTCCTGTTTTGCCCTTTTCCAATCCATTTCCCATATTGCAGATAGAATGATATATTGGAAATGAAAAAAAGTCAACAATGAATGTCAGGAGCTCCCATAACCATTTCCCAACATGTCTTGACCTCCTTTTCTCATTCACTGGGTTCCAGCCACGCTGGCTTCATACTTGTTTTGCCGTCTTCCTGGAATGCTCATCTCTTCTCATGTCTGTATCCTTCTCATCTTTGAATGGCTGTATGCTTCCTATCCTGGATTATCATCTTAAATATTATCCTTTCCGACTGTATCTTCTCGATAACCTTATCTTAGTAGTGACCCACATCTCAGCACCCCCCAACTTTAATTCCATTTCAGAACACTGTTCATAATACTTTATAAATCTGCAATTTGGTTCACATTTATGTTTACTTATCTGTCTTCCCCCAGTTGGCAGGACCTTTGTCTTTCTTGTTCTCTAGTATATCTCTAGCACTTAGCATGGTGCCTTAATTTATGTTGGTTCAACGAGCTAATGACAAACACTGAGCATCAGAATCTCAGGCTAATGTTTACATGAGTAAAAGGCAAACTTCAGATATGCTTTTTCTGCCTCTCGTACTACTTCGTTCACAGTGTACGTTCAGTGACTAAAAGAGGACCTAGTTAATAAGAGGTATCCAATAAATACTTGCTGAAGGAATGAATGAATGTGGTAAACTATATCAGAGATAAATATCAGATTATTTGCAGTTTTTGTTGACTTTTCTGTAGTCTTTGACTTTGTGGATGGGAATCATTTGTGGATCATGCTGCGTGTTATTAGCCTAGACCCTGGTTACTGACACGCGTACAACATGTAGTCCTTAATTACCAGCTGAGAGTCCAAACTGGAAGGAAGACCTTATCACAAAGCAATTAAAAATTCCAATTGAAGAACTAAGAATAATACTCTGCCTCCTCTCTTATAAATTTGATTCTTAATTTGATACCACTCTTGATTGTGTATAAACTGCTCTTGCTACAGAGGGAAAAATCAGCATATTTTTATAGGTCTTCACTTTATTTTTATGGTTTATAATAAGAAGGGGTCTGAACATAAAACTAACCTAGCTATCTAATTAATTACAAACATAAACAACTAAACACCAAATATTCTAAGATCAAAATTATTGGTAGACAGTCCCCATTTCAGAAAGATTATAAATAATGATCCCATTTAACAAGACAACATGTTATGACTTTAGTATTATTTTTCAGTCATTTGCAAAGTAGCATCGAGGTATGTGGGGGTATCGTAGGGAGTATCAGCTTACATGAGCCTTGAAGTATTTTCCAGCTAACACTATTTTAAACTTACCATAGACTAAAATCTTAGCACTTTTGCCACCTATCTATTCACTGAAGCAAATTTAAAATAATTGTTTAAGCAGGGTCTGGCCTAGTTAGAAGACTAATTATCAGGTCATCTCATACAAATATGGAATGATCTTTTAACTAGGCTTGTGTCCTTGGTGAGCTCTCTAGCTTTCATGAAGATACAGTAACTATGCCCACACCCCATTTCCTGCTAAAGCAACATAGAAACGCACAAACTCAATCTATGAGTCTTTACAGACTCATTGAGAATAATTTTATTCAAGACTATTTTCTCAGAGGAAATTTGGCCCATCCATTTTCCCAGGTATATTTTTAACAAAAAATGGCAATGCATCAATGATGGAACAGCAAAGAGTTAAGAATCTCACTGACATTATAATGGCCCTCTACAGAATTGCTTTGTAGTGAGTTGCCTCTGCTATGACCTCATCAGTCTGTATTGGGGTCCACTTAAAGAAGAGCCCAGTGAAATGCAATGTTAGGTTGAGTGGGAGTTTGTTGCCAAGAATGGTATTAATTGTATCACGATGCTTTGTCATTTTTTATGGAGAACCATCATAAATTATTTTGATAATTTAAACAGCTCAAGAAATTATTTTGATTTGTTTTATTTTTTTTTACTTCATTTTCAATTTGTGTTCCATTTCTTTGTCATGTATAAGCCATGATAAATGTTCTTCTGGGAAACGGATATATACATATATGTATATATCCTTATTGAATATATCATGGACTGCCACAAGAACAAACAAATGTGTCTTGGAAGAAATACAGTCAGAATGCTCCTTAGAAGCAAGGATGGAGAGACTCACTTACTTTGGCCATGTTATCAGGAGGGACCAGTCCCTGAAGAAGGACATCATGCTTGGTAAAGTAGAGGATCAGTGAAAAAAAGGAAGACCTTCAATGAGACAGATTGACACCGTGGCTGCAACAATGGACTCAAACATAGAAACGACTGTTTGAGGATGGCAAACCAGGCAGTGTTTTGTTCTGTTGTACGCAGGGTCGCTATGAGTCAGAACCAGCTCCACAGCACCTAATAACAACATACTTATGACATATCACACATACAAAGCAAATAACTCATCCAGCAACTTTCTCCCAAACAGGTCATTGGCCCTTTTTGAGGACAGCATCTTACACCAAAGAAATGAATCTTCGATAATGTAATTTGACCCCAGTGGAAAGCATGAGGGAGACATTAGTGAGTGGGAAGAAAGATATCCAAGTGATGCTCAAATTACGAGTTAGCAGTTTTCTATCCCATCTAACCATAGGGCCATTCTGATGTAAACACAATGCTCAAAATCAATTTCAGTCCAGATTTAAAGCAGAAAATTGGAGTTCAGTCCTTTCACTTTAATTTTCCTATTGACTCCTCTTTGGCCATCATTAAGGTATTAAGTAGCTTTTTTTTCCCAAATTGCTTCCTCCTTTATCCATCCCTGCTTCATAGTCAGGAACAGACCACCCTGTGGGCTCTTGGGGTTGAAAAATTAATCTTCTTTTTTGTTTTCTTTTTTAAGGAACGCTTGCTTTGTGGACAGCACAATGCAAGATATTGGGAAATATTAACTTCCAAGGCATAGTCCTTTTCCCATTGTTCAGGCATGAGTACAATAGGCTCACATTCATTGCTTCATTGGTGATATAAAAGTGAATGCAAATAAGATAAGAAAGCCCAGAGGATCATTTCCTTGGGTGAAAGGGTATTTGAGTTGATATTACAGAGAAGGTAAGCCATAACATAGGTACTGAAAAATAGAGTAAGTTTGATAGGTTAAAAAAAAGGGGGGGTAAGATTTCTGGGGAGAGTAGGTTGAGGCAACAGTATAAATAAAAGGTTGCAAATGTACGTATCTTAGGCAAAAAATCCATAGATAAGTTTGGGAAGTGGTGTAGCCTAGTAATAATAAAAACAACAACTAGCATTTACTAGTAAGCACTTAAATTTGTATGTATTAGCTAATCAAATCCTCATATCAACTCTCTCTCTGTTTGAGAGATGAGGATGTTGAGGTCCAGACAGGTTAAGTAAGTTGCTCAAGGTCACACATCCAGGAAATAGCAGAGCCCAGGTTTAAACTAATCATTCTGGCTCCAAAGACCATCTGGAAAAGGCTCACATTTGATCCCTGGAGCCCTGGTAGCACTGTGATTAACAGCATGGCTGTTAACCAAAAGGTCAGCAGTTTGAATCCACCAGCAGCTCCTTGGAAACCCTGTGGGCAGTTCTACTCTGTCCTATAGAGTCACTATGAGCCAGAATCAACTCAATCGCAATGGGTTTTTGTTATATACTAACTAGGAGCCCTGGTGCCACAGTAGTTATGAGCTTGGCTGCTTTCCAAAAGGTGGGTGGTTCAAATCCATCAGCTGCTCCATGGATGAAGATGTGGCAGTCAGCTTCCATAAAGATTATAGCCTACAAAATTCTATGGGGCAGTTCTACTCTGTCTATAGGGTCACTATGAGTTGGAATTGACTCAAAGGCAATGGGGCTTTTATGTACTAGCTGTGTGCGCTTGGGTGAGTTAATTTTTCTAAGCTTCAGTTGCTTGATCTATAAAATGGAATTATGATGGAACCGTCTCATAAGACTAAGAGACAGTTACATAGTTGCTAAATGTTCCTTACTAAGTGCTTGCTAAATGTTACCTATTAGTACTCTTATTCTTATTTTTGTTGTAGTTTTTGTTACTATTATAAGTAGTGAAGTATTCTTCTAGTGGGGAACTTCAGTGAAGGTTGGAAATGGAGATTTAGCACAACTTTTGAGGTCCTTGAATACCCAGGATCATTCACACAAAAGTGGATGTTGGTGTCTATAAGATACCCAAGAACTGGAATACTACCTTATACTTCTTTGTGTCACAAGGTCTGGGGGACAATCCAACACAATAGGTGCTAATTAGATGTTGAATGAACAAGTAGGGTCACTCATACCCCCTGCCTCTTTTAATGCTTTTTGGAAAGTCTATAGCATTGTCATGAAACCCAGTGAAATAACTGAATGGTGCCTGTGGCTCTCCATTCAATGCCATATAGAAGCAGAGTACTACTATTGCTATAGCAGAGAGCAGGTGGGAATGAGGGATGGAATCTCTTCCCTTAGCCACCCGAGGCATTAGCTAGGGAAAAACAGGCAGAATCTATGATGCCAGGAGGGAAGTTCAGACAAATATTTCTGCAGAGTGGGTTTGCCCCCTCCTTCCCACAGCACTGTCATCTCTGAGAGATGTTTGTTGATAGGATTAAACCCTATAGAAAGAGCCTTGCTCAAGAGACTTAGAATTGCCAGCTTCATACCCTGAGGATTTGAAATTTTGCTACGATTGATGGGCTCTTTCTGTCTCTGTATTTCTAGCTGTGATTCTTAAATTAGTCTCTCACTTTCACAAACCCTTTTCTTGGTTGAGGTTTTAAAAAGTAAAAACTTAAAAAAATAAAATTAAATGTAAACAGTTAAAACATTCACATGTAACCCGCTTCTAGATAAAAATATGGGAATAATCAAGGAAAATCCTAGGCAAACAAGCAAAAAGAGTTTAAGGTCAGAAAAATATACTTTCCTTGCCAAGTAGAGTAAAAATAAATCTGAGTTCAGTGACTTGGCCATAGCCTAAATTATTTTAAAGAAATCTAGCTTTAGTCTCTAAATATACCGCCCTCTCCAAAAATTTCCAGAAGCCCTGAAATAGAGGCACAAGGAAGAAGGCAGTTAAATGTCATGGGACATAGTACAAAAAAGCAATGTTATTGCAACCATAATTATTTGCTAGCATCATGAATTTCTAGCAGCTTCTTTCAACTCATGCCTCTTCACCATCGTGATGTGTTCAGTATCTTTGCACACTTAGAAGCAGAAAGCACTAATTTTCATGACCCTGTTCTTACTGAGTTGAGGAATAGAGAAATCTGGTGAGGTGGTAAATAAAAAGCCATTCAGAAAAAAAAAGATAGCTTTTAAGGTGGCAGAATGTCAAGAGAAGAAGTTATGCTAAGTATATGCTAAGTATAGGACATTAATGTTCTAAGGAATTGTATGTGTCCATTAGGAAGAAATCTCTTGCTGAATTTTAGCTCTTTCTTCTTAAAAACACATTACCGTTACTTATAATAGTTTGAGACAGATTTTTTTTTAACGCATATGCTACTTTTAGGAAGTGGGATGTATTCATTTTGGCCACCCTGTTAGCCAACTTAGCAAACTTTTGTAAGAGGCAATGCTTTAAATGATTTTCAGCAATTTTTTGTGTTTTGTTTTAAAAACACATATCAGTTTTTAGGATGTGATGCAGCTCATTTATTTGGGTCAATGAGTCACTATTTCATTAAATTTTTCCGTGTGTGTGTGTGTGTGTGTGTGTGTGTGTGTGTGTGTGTGTTGGATACTAGGTTGCAATGGTTAGAGCAAGACAGGCTTTCTGCTTATAGATGTTTACTTTCTAACACACAAGATCTAACACAATAACAAAAGTCAAATTGCATCTGTGATCATTGTTGCAAATGAGATGTATATGGTATTATAGTAGGGGTTGTTGCTTGTTTATACAGAATTATTATAGTCAGTGAGTGCCTCAATCCAGGCTAGGTGGCATGGATAATAGGAGAATATCACTGCCTTATTTAGAAACTGGGAGTCTCTGGGTGGTACAAACAATTGACAAGTTTGTCTGCTAACTAAAATGTTGGAGGTTCTAGTCTGCTCAAAGGCACCTCGGAAGAAAGACCTGGTGTTTTACTTCCCAAAAATCAGCCACTGAAAACCCTATGGAACACAGTTCTACTCTGACACGCACGTGGTTACCATGAGTCAGAATCTCCTCGATGGCAACAGGTTAGGTTTGGTTTTTTTTTTTTTTTTTCAATTCAGAATCTGACGTCTAAAATCGGATGAAACATTTTCTTACAGTAAATAAAAAACAGTTCCATTTCGTTTCTAAAATCTTCAGAAAGACTTCTAAATGTATCTAAAAGCTCATTTTACATATACTACTACTACTAAAAAAAAAATACTTTCTCTCTACATAGTTATCCTCTTATCATAATGCTAAAAATTCAGAACCTGGAGTTTATGAAAGCTAAAATTGCAGTTTATCAAAATAATGCGAAATACAAAATGGATAAAAAAGGCCTAATAAAATGTTCACTATTAAATTCAAAGACTTTTTTGTGTGTGGGTGTGAAACTAGAAACAAGCCCTGAATTTAATGTTTTGCTTACTTTTCCAAATTTGGTCCTCTCCGTTGACAATCATAAGAGAGCAGACAAAGAAATATAGTAAAAGCATCATTCTAATAACATCATTTATTGAAAGCATTTTCTTTGTTCATCAGTGGGATGACTAGGTGATAGCAGAATTCCTTTTCATTTTTCTTATGGACATCGCCGATAAAGCTATGCATTCCTAAACGAACATTTTAAATGCCTGTCCTAGAAATACAAGCCAGACACTGTGAAGAGAAAAAATGTCTGGCTCCTGAAATCATTTTCATGTTATGACACCATTCAGTATCTGGATTTATGGACCTGTCTAAATTCCCATAATAATCACAGGGTAATGAATTCCTTTGGTCAGATAGCCACAGGCTCTAAAGTAGATTACTTGTTTTTACGAGAAGAAAATGAGTGGACACAGACACAATATTAATGGCTAGCTTAATCGACTCTTTGTTTTCTTTTCTTTTATTAAAATGTTCTATGATTGTATCGGTAGTAGGCATTGTTTTTACACCAGAAGATAAAACTCAAAGGCAAATGGCACATTTGCGTCTCTGCCAAGCAATTTTTAGTCATTGAGAAAAATAAGACTTGTCTTAAAACCAATTACTTTATGATGTATTTTCTTAAACTAAAATGTGTTAATCTTGGGCTGAAATACATATCATAACTGTAATTTATTTCCTTCACCAATTTACACATAGCTAAGGTTTATATCACACAAAGCAAGTAAATAAAGCCCCTTCCTATCCTTCTGGAGGCTTGTAGTCTTAATAGTAAACTTATTAATGACTACTTTTATTTAAACTACTCGAGTTTAGTCTTGTCTAGATCATTTGTCTAAACATACAAGGGCATTCTAGAACAATTTGGAAATTCTACTGTTT
The DNA here is from genome assembly GCF_000243295.1 of Trichechus manatus latirostris. Classification (NCBI taxonomy): domain Eukaryota; kingdom Metazoa; phylum Chordata; class Mammalia; order Sirenia; family Trichechidae; genus Trichechus; species Trichechus manatus. The sequence continues at coordinate 8,309,442 of NW_004444054.1, read as the reverse complement.
GGAAATAGCATAGGATAAAACTCTACTATCTAGAATACTGCTGAACATTATAAGAACTGAATGGTACTGTAAAAAAAAAAAAATCCCCTTAATTTGACATACAATAATAATAATAGACCCTCATGTAGTTTTTGGAGACCCTTGATGGTGGAAATGGTTAATGGGCTTGGCAGCTAACTGAAAGGTTGGAGGTTTGGAGCCCACCCAGAGGTGCCTTAGAAGGAAGGCCTGGCTATCTACTCCCAAAAATTCAGTCATTTAAAACCCTCTGGAGCACAGTTCTACTCTGATACATGTGGGGTCGCCATGAGTCGGAATTGATGCCATGGTGACTGGTGGTGGTGTTGGTGGATGTAGCATTCAAGGCACATGTGTTAACTCATTTAAAGCTTCTGCAAACCAGTAAAATGGGTACTTGCTCTGAAAAATCAAATCCCCAGTTCTCTGAAGCCAAATGTGTCGATCAATCCAAATCAATTTATTATCAATTTTGTTTCCCTCTGTTCTGCTTCAGTTCTGACAACAGCTACACATTCCACACTTCTTCCTCCAACCCCGCCCACCTGGAGCTAGGTCAGGCCTCACAAGTTAACGGGCTTAGTCCTCCATACCACCAAGTCTTCCCAAGAGCTCAGATGCCAGCTGTAAGCTTGGGGTTCCCAGGACACCCTCACTTCTGACATGCTGGCTACAAACTTGGGAGTTCCTTCCATCCCCTCAGGATATCAGCCATAACCTCAGGGGTCCCCAGAATTCCCCTCACTTCTGACCTGCTGGCTCCCACTACTCCCTTGGGTTTGATAATTCACTAGAACAACTAATAGAACTCAAGAGAGTGTTATACTTACAGTTACAATTTTGTTATAGCACAAAGAATTCAAATGAAGTGACACATAGGGCAAGGTCTGAGAGAGTTCCCAGTGCAGAGCTTCCATATCCCAGAAAGGGAAATGCTAACCTCCTGCATGCATGGATGTCTATCACCAACCAGGAAGTTCATGGAGCTTCTCTGTCCAAAGTCTTTATCGGGACCTCAGCTCTATCCTCTGGGGGCTGATATCAGGTGGTGGGTCTTTCTGACCCGGCCCAAGAGGTACTCATTAGCATAAACCCTCAGGTGTGGTCTGGAGACCTCATGAAAGACACTTCACTCACTAGGGAAATTATAAAGTTTTAGAGGTTATCTCTCAAAAACCAAGAACAAAGACCAATTTCTTTGAGTAGTTAAATTCTTTACCCCACAGTACTCCCACTATAAAGAGGACTTGAAGCGCTGACTGATGAAGATCAAAGTCTATAGCCTTCAGTATTACATTTCAACGTAAAGAAAACAAAGATCCTCACAACTGGACCAATGAGCAACATCATGACAAACGGAGAAAATACTGAAGTTGTCAAGGATTTCCTGTTACTTGGATCCACAATCAACGCCCATGGAAGCAGCAATAAAAATCAAATGGCATATTGCATTAGATAAATCTGATGCAAAATACCTCTTTCACATCTTAAAAAGCAAAGATGTCACTCTGACAACTAAGGTGCTCCTGACCCAAGTTACGGCATTTTCAATCACCTCATATGCATGTGAAAGTTGGACAATGAAAAAGGAAGATGGAAGAAGAATTTGATGCCTTTGAATTATGGTGTTGGTGAAGAATACTGAGTATACCATGGACTGCCAGAAGAAAGAACAAATCAGTCTTGGAGCAAGTACATCCAGAATGCCCCTTAGAAGTTAAGGATGGAGAGACTTTGTCTCGCTTACTTTGGACATGTTATCAGGAGGGACCAATCTCTGGAGAAGGACATCATGCTTAGTAAAGTAGAGGGTAAGCGAAAAAGAGGAAGACCCTCAATGAGACGGATTGACACAGTCACTGCAACAATGGCCTCAAACATACCTACTATTGTGAGAACAGCACAGAACCGGGTAACATTTCGTTCTGTTGTACATGGGGTCACAATGAATCGGAACCGACTGGATGGCACCTAACAACAACACAACTTTTACCATACCCATTACACAGATAAACTGAGGCCTAGAGAGTACAAGGAATTACCATGGTCAACAGCTAGGTCCTGGTAAAGCTAGAAGGCGGTGCCCAGGTCTCCTGGCTCCTGGGGGAGGGCACCCAAGAGAATTGTGAGAACTTATTTCTTGTTGCTATACAGCCACTGCAAGCAAATAGCTTTGTCGATACTTTTTGGGGTCCCTATTCACCATTCATTCATTCCTCTAATTTTTTGATACATTCTAACCAAAAAGAGAAATCACAAAAATTCCAGACACAAAAGATAATGCTTTCCTTCTTTCTCCATCTCAGGGTTATTTTTATCATATACAATACTGTAAAATTACACTTTTGGAAATTAGCTCAGGACCCCAGATGTCTCTAAGTAACTACCTAACAGTGATTTGAATCACGCTTTAATTACATTTAAAAGCTATTTTTATTATTATTATTATCATTCCTCTCCCTTACCCAAGATCTAGTTAAAGAAATCATTTACGTCCTACAAACAGCAGAGTTTGCAGAAAACATCAGAAACATTTTGAAACAGTGATTTAAACAGATGAAATTATATTAACACTTTTCAAATGACCCTGGTCAGTAAGTAATCTATTTCACTGTGAGCTCTACACACAATCAGCTCCGCCATGACTATGCTTTCCTTTCTATTTCAACTCATACAACCTCCCTATTGCCTGAACAGTGGCCTCCCATCTCCAACACTGCACCTAAAGTGGACCTCCTGGTCGCTTTTTGTTTCAGAGCAGCCCAGGGCTGTGCTGCATTGCAGGCAGTCGGCTTCCAGGATGTCCTTAGAGAATTTCTTCCCTGCCCTGCTTGCAGTCACCCTGTTCATCCCCTAACAGAGCCCTGCCATCTATCCTGCGCATATTTCCAGCTCGACAAAAAATGCTTTACATGAGGTATAGCTTCAGAGTTGTACTCATTCAATGTTACAAATGGTTCTAGGCTGACATTGATGAAACTCCTCGCATCCTGATGGGACATTGGTGACAAGGATAAATCTCATAGGCATGTGTGCAGGCAGCCGTTTGTCTGAGCTGAGAAAAAGTGAGTCAGTCTGAAACTTTAACACGTAGGTCACCTCTAGGTGAACATTGATTTCAACCATTATTAACATATAATTCTTTTACATTATATCTAATGATAGATACACATGTTATTTGATTAAGCAAATGCCAATTGCCACAATAATATAACAACATATTTACTTACTAAATGAGATATTACAGAGAACATTTAAAACATGTTATGTAAGAGTTACTTCTTGGCGATCTTATAGCATCTTAGTATAAATGTATTGTGATTTTAAATATATTGTAATTATTGATTCACTTCTCCATCTCCTTTACTACATCATAAGGGCTAAAGGAGAAAAGAAATGAACAGATATTATGTAAATAAATGAATGCAGAGACAAAAGCACCCTCTCTTTCATCTATGTTGGAGCTTTAAAAAAAAAAGCTACTATTATTGTTAGTATTATTATTTCTCCTCTCCCTTACTCAGCATCTAGTCAATTACCCAAACTTGCTGATTCTACCATTTCATTTTTAAAACAAAATATACTGTCTCTTCCCCACTACACTACTGAAATCCAAGTCTTCTTCATTTGGACCCTAACTCAAGTCTTTCTCCTTTGAAATATAGCTCTGATAAAACCACCAGCAATATTTTTTTTTCAAAATGCAAATCTGATCATGTCACACTGCTAGGTGGTCTTCATCAATTGCTCCCAGATGGCAAACAAGGGCCTCCATGCCCTGACCCTGCATCAGTCCAGCCTCTTCTGCGGCTTTCACTCCTGTCATGAACACTCCAACGGCAGTGGACACCCTCTCCCTCCCACGGGCTTTGTGACTTCACATTATGCTCACAGCACAGAGCCATCCTTCCCTAGGTCTTAACCTACTTCTGCGCTTCAAAGTGAAGTTCAGTTTTCCTCCTCCAGGGAGCCTTCCACCCTTCCTTGAGTGATCCTCCAGATAAAAGTAAGGGCACCCTGACTCCTATTGCAGCTGGACCTTTTGCAGTAAACCCTTCTCTCTCTAGTTCCAATTTCATGGCAAAACTATTAACCGCTCAATCATGTATATTTCTTATTCGTCTTCTATCCCTTCACCTGACACAGTGCCTGATTCACAGGAAATACAGAATGAATGGAGGCTGATCTCAGTTGACCTGCTGGGGACAATCTGGCCTATTCCTCTTCAGTCAGATTAAAAGTTTCTTCAGAACACCATTCACAGCATTCAACCATATAATGAAGTGTAACTTTTTGTTTACAAATAAAAAAGTATGAAAAATTAATCTTCCTTATTTTGGATTTGCCTGGTTGTACTAAGCACCACACTGAATTTATGGCATTCAATGCACCCTGCATTTCATAAGCAGCCACCGTTTTGTTCCCTCTCCACCCCTGGAAGTTGTAAAGGTAATAATTTCCTAACCAAAACTGACTGTATAATTGGTCTGTCTTTGCTTTAGTAGAAAAAACGATGATTTAAATTGTATTTTCAAAAATTTTTTACTGTGGCTATTTCATTTCTCCACACATGTTAAAAATTAAGCATATATTTATTACCTCATGGCTTGACTTATTAATTGTAAAACCTCCAAAAGGAGACAGTTGGTAGTCAACCCAGAGTTCGCCAACCATTTTAGGCCAGGAAAGTTGTTCCCAAAGCAAGAAGGGAAATTCATGAGCGTTCTTGATATTGAGGACACATCTGCTTCATCCTAAATCTGGCCCTCGTCACAAGAGTTGAACCGAAATAAAAATTACATGGCAATTTCATCAGAATTGTACTGGTGAAGTATTGGCCAGCACCTATGACAAAAGCAGGCTGACCTCACAGATGAGGAAACGGTCAAATTCAAACCCTTTAGCCTTTGGTGTCTCACATAAATAGGTATATATGGTATAGAAATGATCAGCATAACAAATAGACTATAATCACTCTATCATATAAATCTTTAAATGGATCTCAAGATGCTGGATCTAAAGGAGTCATTGAGTATCAAAAAAGGGTTGTTGCTATAAAAAAATAAAATAAAGAAATGACATCAAGAGTCATTTACGAAATCTGACCTAGACGTAGAGAGGGACGCCATAATAATCATTGAGTGATGACTGCAGTCAGGCCTTTGTGACAGGCATTTGACATCTAAAATAAAAACAGAATTACTGCTAAATAAAAAGGTCTGGTTTCAGTGTTGACTTTATTCCTATACTTAAGACAATTTTGTTTTACTTGGGGTTATATTTGGTGCTAAAGAATAAAATAGAAGCGTTTTGCATATTGCAAGGATCCCCCTTGGTCCTGGGAAGTAGGTATCTCCTGAATTTGGAAGAGGTTAAGCTCTCTTGCTCAGGTTATCTGAGAGTAGACATTGCAAAGGGGTACAGAGAACCAGAGGGCATGCCTCAGAACCCCAGACAGGAGGGCAAAGCCATGCCATAAGCACTGCCACAACCCCATGAGCAGCAGACATTAGTAATCCATCAGGTCTCTTTTTCTTGGGATTTGCCAAGTGGGCTGAAATCTCGGCTGTCTTTTCCCTGGTCTGTCCTGCATACTCTTCCTGACTGCTAAGACTCTACTTGGTGCTTCATTTCTCTCTTTTATAGTTCTTTTGTAGTTTGTTGTTCTCTAACACTGAAAACGAACTATGATCTTTTCCTGAGAAATAAATAAAGACAAAACAACACTGATCTAACCTCTAAACCTACTCTGGTCAGAACAGTGTTATACAGCTCCTGTCTTCCACTCGGAGACAGTACAGAGGAATGAATCAGACCTGACAAACCGATGGTTTACTTTTGACTGACAATCCACAACCCACTATTCTCTTAAGAGTGTGTGATACTGCCTCGTCAGCCGCCAGCTTTTGTTGTTGTCATTCATGGATTCTTTTCTCCTGTATTTAGTTATTACATGTTCATTCAAATATTTTTTTAAAATCAATTGTAAAGCATATTAGTACCAATTTAATTACTAAGAAGATTCAAAGGAAAAAATGTTTAAAATAAAGCACTTGTCACCCTATCAAACCCTATCAAAACTGGTAGCCCTAACAAAGACATCACGTTGAGGACTAAGGCGGGCCTGACCCAAGCCATGGTATTTTCAATCGCCTCATATACATGTGAAAACTGGACAATGAATAAGGAACGCTGAAGAAGAATTGATGCCTTTACAGATTATGGTATTGGCAAACGATACTGAATATACCATGGACTGCCAGAAGAATGAACAAATCTGTCTTGGAAGAAGTACAGCCAGAATGTTCCTTAGAAGTGAGGATGGCGAGACTTAGTCTCACTTACTTTGGACATGTTATCAGGGGGGTCCAGTCCCTGGAGAAGGACATCATGCTTGGTAAAGTAGAGGGTCAGGGAAAAAGAGGAAGACCCTCAACAAGATGGATTGACACAGTGGCTACAACAATGGGCTTGAACACAGAAACAATTGTGAGGATGGCGCAGGACCTGGCAATGTTTCGTTCTGTTGTACATAGGGTCACTGTGAGTCAGAACTGACTCAAAGGCACCTAACAAGAACAACCGTACCACCATAATTAACTCTGCTCACTTTGAAATTGGAATGTCCTGAGTGGACATGCCATCTGCATGACCCACTGAATAGCTTGACAGTGCATCTAAGAATGGTTCCTAGTCTCCAGGAGCCCTTTTTCTGAAGGTTTCCATTTTCTTATTTTCTACCTAGTTTTATTGCAGGCCTGAATTACTTTTATCCTTAAACCAGTTTTCATTTAGTCCTCCCTATATTATCATAGTACAAATAAGGCTATAAATACTTATTCACAGGCAGCTGTCTTCCTCTAATAGAAAGATTAATAAAGAAGAAAAGATTAAAAAAATAATTTTAAAACATATGTTTACCAGCGGTGTCAAATATACATATATATGTATTTTTTTTTTTTTAATTTAAGCTGTTTTTCTTTCCACCTTTCTCCTTATTTAGAAGGACAGTCTTTCCAAATGAATAAGCCGTGAAAGATCCTTGAAATGTTTTCAGCACGGGTCAGATAATGTGAGGACTGCCTCTGTTACAGCTTGGCTTCTTCTCCCCCAAATTAAGGGTTGGAATCATTTATTCAAACTAGAAACCAGAAGAAAACTCCAGCCCCATTGACCTTATCAGTGGAGTCCTTGAAGCAGAAATACTTCATAGTTACACTGAAATTATTAAATATCTAATTAAGCCTTGGGCACAGAATGACAATTCTCTTTCCAAGAACAAAGAAAAAAAAAAAATTTAAAAGATAAAAACCTTGAGGAATGTACAAGTTCAAACTTTCCCTAATTTTCTAAGATCTATTCTATTCTCTTAGCACTCAGTGTGATTTCTACTTAAACGTATTGACTAAGGTTCATGGAATCACATTTTTGACTACTGTTCAAATTTTCCTACTTTTTTACTACCTTCAGTTGAAAGTGTGCACGTCGACATGCATCTTTTTAAATGCTTTTCTTTTGAACACCGAAACATTCAGCACTTACTACATTTGCTGTCTTTTCTCTATTACACAGCATATACCTATTGCCATCGAGTCAATTCCAACTCATGGCGACCCCATGTATGTCAGAATAGAACTGTGCCCCACACGGTTTTCAATGGCTGAGTTTTCAGAAGTAGATAACCAAGCTTTTCTTCCAAGGTGCCTCTGGATGGACTCCAACCTGCAACCTATCTGTTAACAGCCAAGCACATTAACCAATTGCACCACCAGGGACTCCCAAAGCACATCGCTTCGCCTCTATCCTATAGATATGTACACATGTGCGTCACTAAGGTAGGAGCTCCCTGACGTCAGGGAGAGCATGAATTACTCCTCTTTCTATTTACAGCATTAGCCTAGAGCCTTACACATTGTAAGTATCTGATAAATATGTATTGAATAAGAAAATGTACCTAAAAATGGAAATATATTTTTCTCATGGAAATGCTGTGATTTCTCTGATCACCTGATTTATATGAGACCCTTTACTTGAAACCTGTAAGTATCAATGCTGAAATATCAACAATATACTTGAGTTTTATGAGCATACAGGATTCTACCTGTAAAGTATTTAATCCATATATCCAGGGACCAGTCCATGGAGAAGGACATCATGCTTGGCAAAGTAGAGGGTGAGCAAAAAGAGGAAGACCCTTAACAAGATGGACCGACACAGTGGCTGCCACAATGGGCTCAAGCATAGCAACGATTATGATGATGGTGCAAGAGCGGGCAGTGTTTCGTTCAGTTGTACATCGGGTCGCTATGAGTCAGAACCAACTCAATGGTACCTAACACAACAACAAAGTATTTAATCCATATATCTAGTGAAAGAAAAACAAAGGTCTAAAAAAAGAGATGCTTATTTTGGACCAAAAAAAAATTTTGTTTGTTTAAAATCTATGCTTAAAAACAACAATATTGAAAGAACTTTTATTCCCCATTAATAAGTGACATAATTATGAGTGTTCTTACTTAGTAAAATCACAGGCAGGTTCTGCTTCATCAAACAACTTCAAATTTTTCTTCCACAGCTAAGTTACAGATAACATCACTGTAAAATGTCTTTAAAAGCCATCTCATCTTTTCTGACTCCAAAATAGCCATTGCTATTCACTCTTGGTCATCTGCCTTGAAACAGTATTCAGTGTCTCAGTACAAGAGAAGGGAGATACCAGCTTCAAGTTCTAAACCACGTGTAATCAACAGCCTGTCTCACATCTAAACCAAGTCACTTAATATTCAGATCTCCCCTCGGATGAATGTAGCCCAGGTCCAGTAGGCAGGGAATTTATAGATTTTTTCTTTGGCTACTTTGTGTCTTATTTCTAAGTAGTTCATATCCCTTAATACTTTCTTGCTTTTGAGACTATATTATGTTCTTTTCTCAATTCTTTCCCTTGCTTATGCTTCTTGTTTTCAAAAATACTACCACTAAACACTATTCTACTATTTAAAAAAAAACAAACAAACTTACATTTAAGGAGGTGTCTTCGTGTCCTAGGGCTTCCATAATAAAATACAACAAATTGCATAGCTTATAAGAACTGAAATTTATTGTGTCACAGTTCTGCAGCCTAGGAGCACACTTCAGGGTGCTGGCTGTGTTTATTCTTTCTGAAGGCTCTGAGAGAGAAACTGTTGATGCCTCTCTCCTGTCTTCTCCTAACTCTTAGCCTTCCTTGGCTTGCATCTCCCTCCCTAGTCACATGGGCATGCTCCTTCTGTCTAACTCCGTCTGACTCTCCTCTTTTATAAGACACAGATAGGATTAGGAACCACTCTACTCTGGTATAACCTCATGTAAACTGATAACATCTTCAAAGACACTATTTCCAAGCGAGGCCACATTCACAGGTACAGGAGTTACAACTTCAGCATATCTTTTGGGGGACACAATTCAATCCATAACAGAGAGAATAAGGTTTGCATCAAAATTAAGTCTATTAGTCTCAGAGCAAGTGTTCAGCGAATAAGAACTGAAAGTAACTACATAGTATTTTGTTGGCTCACAACAGCACTCCCTTCTTCTGGGACTCATGATTTCCTTCTTCTTTAACTATGTGGTCCTGTTGGGAGTTACCTTCTTCTTACAAACTCCACCTCCTTGACCACATGTGATTGATTTAGAGACAGGCCATGAGCCCTGCTGGACTTCCAGAACCCACCCCTGGTAAAAGTGAACCACAAGGACGTGCACTTGACTGAGTCTCAGTCGATCAATTCTTCTCTCTGATTCTTTAGCTTTGGGGGAAAAAAATAGGAGTCTCATTCCTTCTGGTGACAGTTGGGCAATGCTAACCCAATGCCACTGAGTCGATTCTGATCCATAGTGACCCTACAGGACAGAGAAGAGCTGCCCCACAGGGTTTCCAAGGAGCAGCTGGTGATTCGAACTGCCGAACTTTTGGTTAGCAGCCAAATTCTTAACCACTGTGCCACCAGGGCTCCTAGTATCCATATTTCTAGTCATCACAGAGGAGGCCTAGGCTGAGAAAAGAAGCCAATGTGCAGAGAGATGGAAAGAGGATCCTGGCATGTTCATGATCCTGGTTTCTTTTGACATGGACACACCGCCACAACTGTTTTATTCCTATGAACCAATACTTCCCTCGTTCCGTCTAAGCTAGCTCAAGTCTGATTTGCAACCAGTTCATTGCCTAACTCACTGACCAATGATAGCAATAATGCATAATTTGTATTTGACCAGTTTCTTTTGCTGATCTGTTGCAGTAAAAACAACAACGATGATGACGACACTTTCCTCCTCTTTCTTGAATGAGGTTTCCCAATTTCAGTTAAAAAAGACAACGGATAAGCAGAAATATATATATATATATATATATTTGCTTAGCTTTCTTCATTGTGAAGGTTTAGGGATAGTTTCTCCAGTTTGTGCTTCTTGTCAGATTCCCACAACAAATATATTCGTTCATGTAACTCATTTTGCAGCAAATATTTATAAACCTTGTTTTTTCTTTTTCCTAGTCCTTTTATTTCTTAGTGGAAGAATGATTTTACAAGCAATGACCTCCCAGTCTTCAAGAAAACAAGGCCACTCCAATGCCAGTGGCTCTGACAGGTGTCCAGTATTTGTGTAATGCTAATTTATTGTACTTTCCCTACAAAATGAACGTCTTTTCATGTGTCAAAAGGTATGGAAAATAATACTTTATTATGAAGAAACTGAAAGGTGGTTGATCATGGGCTATGTAAAATCGTGTCCCTACCTTGGGATATTTCCCAAGATAGCCTTTACTTAAAGTTCTGTAGTCATGTTTTCCAATTTCTAATGATTCTAAATAAATTCTCTCAGTGCTGATGAAACCTGGCAAATCTACTTGATATTTAGCTGCCACATTATCTATTAATCTAGTACTGGAGAAAGGAGGGAGAAGACACTGCTCAGTTTGGCCTCCTTCCTAAGCAAGCTTCTCTGCTAGGCAACCACATGTCTGGATCTTTGGTTTCTGTTCATGCCCAGGAAAATTAAGAAGGTAAGGCAAGAGACTGTTTCCAGAGGAACCCAAAGCTATCTTCGCTTAAGCTACTCATCCTTAGGGCATTACCAAGAAGAAAAACATGCGATTGAAAATATTTTCTTGCAGCTGCAAAAACCATTCAAGTTTTGCATGACAATTAAAATCCAAACTGCAGCTATTAAAGTTTTCAAGATAATGGCACCTGAGCATATAAGCAGTGATTTTTCAAATACGCGTGGCACCTTCTTGGTAATTACACACTTTAGAACACATTTTCATTTTCTTTCTGTTGGTGTTTTCAAAGAATATGCTGGTAAATCACCGCTGTCTCAAAGTTTCCAGCTCAAAAATCCAGGTCTCCCATTATCACTTCAAATTTCCCATCTCAGTGTTACTGTGTACATCAGACCAAAGTATACTTGATAGTGCAGTTCAATTCCAAGTAGAACTGAAAATAGATTTTAATGACCAACTGCTGTGTGTGTGGGTAATCTCAATCAGAAAGGGGTCTATTATACATTTATGAAAATCACTTTCTTTTGTCCCCAAACAGCACAGTTAAAATTAAACAACCATCACAAGAAAGGCAGTGTCATCACAGGTAACTTAGTTTTACTGTTTAGGCTCCGAGATGCTTTTCAAATGTTCACTGAACAGATGGAGGCTGTTACAGCCTTTTCAGACCAGTGTTCACAGCAAACTTTCAAACAATCTGTCATGATTTTGGTAGTCTCAATGACCTTTCAAATCCTTGCAATGGGACCTCTGCATGCTAAATTATGTTTACCAACCTATGGCTTCTAATTTGTAAATGCATTCTTTTTTGTTAATCCAAAACGTGTTTCACCAGTTAAAAAACAAAACAGGATAATAACATCAGTTGCCAAAAGAGTTTGTTTTTGTTGTCTTATTTGGATTTACTCTACTTTATTTTAACAATGACTTCCCTTCATTTGAGAGGGACCCAGTAATATAAATGGAAGTGATACTTCTGGAGAACAACCACATTTTTCCTTCCAATTAATGCTTTGACTTGTTAAATTCCACCATAGAATAAAATGCAAAATTTCAAGTCCTCTCCTCACCACTTACTGGATGAGAATGCTCCCTGCACCCGCTGAGATCCGCATCACTTCCAAATGATGCAGGCTGGGGGCAGGAGACCAGAAGGGATTGTTGTATCCTCATTACCAATAGCTGCAATTTACCTCTGCTACGTTTTCATGCAGAGTTACACAAGAGGTCTTCATTTTTGTTTCAATAAGGACATGTGTTCAGTTCTTTTTTACAGGAAAAGGTAAGAAAAGAGTTACGTACTCTGAACTTAAACTTTGAAATGGTCCAATCCTATTCTTGAGGGAAAAAGAAAAAAGTGACTTAGTGATGAAATTTTGAAGTTGGACTTGGAGAAAAGTGCCTGAGTCAAGGTACTTCTTCAACAATTTTTCTTTCGCCCAATATATTGTAAGATTTCTAAACGCTATTTTTACCCATGTGTTATGGATTGAATTGTGTCTCCCCAAAATGATATGTTGAAGTCCTAACCCCTAGTACCTGTGAAGGTGACCTTGTTTGGAAATAGTATCTCTGAAGATGTTTTCAGTTGGGTTACCATGAGGTCATACTAGACAGGGTTGGTCCTAATTCTATATGGCTGTTGTCCTCATAAAAGAAGAGAAGAGACGTAAAGACAGGGAGACAGCAGAAGGACTCCATGTGATGCTACAATGGCAAGCCAAGGAATGCCTGGAGCTACCAGGAGGTAGGATAGAGGCATGGAACAGCTTCTTTCTCAGATCCCTTAGAAGGAATCAACACAGCCAATACCCTGATTTGGACTGTAAGCTTCTAGAACTGTGAGACAATAAATTTCTATTCTTACAAGCCACCCATTTTGTGGGATTTGTCATGGCAGTCCTAGGAAACTAAGGCTGTATGTGACTCCAGAAACATTTTGGAACTATTCTCCTACAACCCACAGTGGACCTGATGGGCCAAGTCCTTTCTCCTGGTGGCGAGGTCAGGACTCAAGCACAATGTGCTGCCATGAGAAAGGGCTGCAACTGAGTGGCTTGATCAAAATCCACAGGACTGAGAATAGATAATTCTGCTGGCTAAACAGAAGCAATCTAAGTAAGTTTTCACGAAGTGTTTCCAAAGATCATAGCAGTCATTAATGAGAGTATATTTTTCTCTCAGGGAGTCACCTTTGAACATCTATTCCTTGACAATATTCTATAATACAGTAAAGAAAAAATTGCTTTAATCCTTTGTTGAAGGCTTAGGAAGAGAAGATTTATATTGACCTGATAATTATTATCTTTTCCCCTATATTCTTAGAAGAGAGAAATACTCGGTGTAAGTACAAAAAGAAATTATTTAATTCCACTCACTTCAAATGTCCTGACTAGTAGGAGTTGGCTGAGAGCTCAGGTTCCAATCCAAAAGATGAAGAGAAGAAAGGAGATTCTTGATTCACTTATTACTACACATAATGACTTAGAAAAACATAAAACAAATTTACCTCTGTTATTTACTTCGATTTAATCCAATGCCCAGAGTGACTTTAATTAGCATGATAGATACATTTTGAACCTACAAAATAAAAGCAGCTCCATTTACCATCCCAAACAGATGGTCAATATTACATTTTCTCACAGGTTCCTTCTCTGCTCCAGGGAGTCATTGACTTTATAATGAGTGACAGAATGTCACCCAGCAGACTCTTTTTTCTTCACCCAAGGTAAATCTTCTTTGTTAAGCTAGCAGTGGAAAACATAGGGAAACAGCTTGTGTGGTCTGGACAGTATTTCAACTCCCAGCACTCCTACAAGGCTAAGTGATTGAGTCCCTTGGTCTTTGAAATTCTCCATGTACCTTGAAGTAAGTGATGTGGCTCAGCCCCTGGAAACTCACTGTTTGTTACATGTGGAAGTTACAGATAAATAACGAAAGTGGCATCCTGGCTAAAAAAGCATGAAAATAAGCTAGCAGGCCTCGAAAGCTAACACTGCCTTTCCGCCATGATCCGTAGTTACTAACGAGATTTGAAATCTATGAGAAACTAATAGGCTTCCTTTTAAAAGACCCAGATGCACCTGAGAAGGAAAATTAATCAACACTCAGAAAAATGACGGAAGACCGTAGAAAGCTGAAGGCAGGTGAGTGAGCATACTGGATCCAGACAAGCACAGTTGGCGAAGGGAAAGGTTGGGTGGGATAGAGCGGAATTTCCTGCTTCCTCCCTCAAAAAGAAACTAAACCTGTTGCCTTCAAGTCGATTCCAGTTCATGATGACCCCATGTGTGTCAGAGTAGAACTATTTAGAACTATGTTCCATAGGGTTTTCCATGGCAAGAAGCTCTGGTGGCACAATGGTTAAGTGCTCAGCTGCTAACCAAAAGGTTGGTGGTTTGAACCCACCCAGCCACTTTGCAGGAGAAAGACCTGGCAATCTGCTTCTGTAAAGATCACAGCCAAGAAAATACCATGGGGCAATACAACTCTGTCACATGGGGTTACTGTGAGCAAGAATCAACTCAATGTCACCCAACAAAAACAACAATCTTATGAAAGTAGATCGCCACACCTTTCTTCCATGACGCCACTGGGTGGATTCAAATCTCCAACCTTTGGTTAGTAGCCGAGTGCAAATGTTTGTAGGAAGGTGGATAGGAAGCTGCAGAGGACAGTCCTGAAGCCAGGAGCAGAAGCAGGCCAAGCGATGGAGTATTGAGAGTCTCCTGGTAGTCAGAAAACACCAAGGTAGTGATCAGGGACAGTGAGAAAAGGGAACCAAGAAATAACCACGAAGACCGAGTTCATGGACACGTGAATCATTCTCAAAACGTTCCGTAAAATGGCTACCAAACCTGTGTGATCTGGCCTCTGGGTACTTCTTCGAATTCACCTTCCACCATTTTTCCCCTTGATGACTCTTCTTTACCTTTGTGATTTCTGCAATGGCCAATCTCATGCCCATTTTATGTGCAGAGGCAGATTATCCAACAGGCAAGGTAAGCAAGGTGTTAACTGTGCTTACCAGATAATCTGTAGTGAACAATTTCACATGGGTTTCACCACATCTTTGATGTGAAATTGTTCACTACAGATTAGTAAGTAAGCACAAGTAAACACTGTGCTTACCTTGCTTACTGGGTCATCCACCCCTGTGAAGGATTGTTAATTTGAAAAGAAGCTTTGATTCTGTAGGAAGGTGCTGTGGGGTTGGGAGAGAGACAGATGCCAGCCATACCGAGAAGGAGAATATTTGAGGTGGTGAAAAAATGTGAAATTGTTCACTACAAATGATCTGGTTAGCAAGATAAGTACTGTGCTTACCTCGCCTGTTGGATAATCCACCCTGCTTACGTGATTTGTGTTTGCCATTCTCTCTGACTGCAATGCTCTGTCCTCAGGTCCACACAGGTTTTGAGCCCTCAATTTATGTGTCTGCTCATAGATTACCTCTTCAGAGACTGCCTCCTCTGATCACTAGATTTTAAAGCATCCCTGACCTGACCACCTTCTAATATCCTACCCTTCCTTTTCTTCATAGCAATTACTACTATATACCATGCATAGTTTATGTGCCTGTTTGTTTCCTCCTCTAGAGTGTAAACTTCATGAGGGCAGGGAGTTTATCTATTTTGTTCACAGATGACATTCTGTATCGAGAAGAATGCCCAGCACACAGTAGCCACTTAATAAAAATCTGTCACATTATGAATGAATATGAGATGCTCAAGTGACCTCCTGGGTGTTTGTTTGGGAGCAATGTGGGTGTTGTTGTTAGGTGCCCTCCAGTCGGTTCTGACTCATAGTGATCCTATTAACACAACAGAACGAAACACTGCCTGGTCCTGCACCATCCTCACAATCGTTGCTATGTTTGAGCCCATTGTTGCAGCCACTGTGTCAATACATCTCGTTGAGGGTCTTCCTCTTTTTCACTGATACTTTACTTTTGTGGGTAGAGTCTGGATTTTGTTACTCTTATTATTATTACTCTATGGTATGTCCAGGTTGGCCAGGGAATATATTGCTTTACATATTTATTTAGGCTTTCCTAGGACCTTGTTGTTGCTGAAATACTTTAAGTCTTTTTGAAATAATCTAAAAATTTACTCATTTTGAGATGCTGCCATTCAAGAAATACCACTGAATCAATATTTCAAACTATATTAAATTCAGCATGAAAAATTCTAAATGGAAAAACTACTGGCCTCCTGCTAGATAGCACTCACTGTGTACAGTTAAAAAAAAAAACAAAACAAATTCACTGCTCAGAATTTTCTGGTTGAATCATGTACTGTTCATTTGGATATGGGTTTGTTTTAATTTCTCAGCATAGCCAGCATGCAGAAGCTGAAGGTCTCTCTCGTCATACTAACGCTACAAAAGACATTGTCAAGGTTAACAAGTATCTGCTCACCAGAACTGTAAAGACAGGAAGAGCGATGGGACAGCAGACTCTGTCAGGTGATAAGCAAAGAGATGGTGCAACGTGCACAGAGGCACTCACTCATGTCACCACGGGCTGCCATGTATGAAAGAACACACGAGAAAACATGCAGACTTGTCTCAGACAGGGTAGTTGAAGGAGAGGAGGAAGTGAGCATGCCTGGATTTTCCTATGGCTATACAAGCTCAACTCGGGGCTCACCAACCATTATAGCAAGGAAGAGCCTACAGAGAAGTAATAGTGGGAAAAGCAGATAGAACCATTTTAATTACCCAGTAAATTGGACAAGAGAATGGGGGAAAAATTAAAAAGTAAAATAGATCAAACCCAACCAAACCAAACCCAATTCCAACTCATATCAACCCTATAGGACAGAGTAGAACTGCCCCATAGGGTTTCCAAGGAGCAGCTGGTGGATTGGAACGCCAGGCTTTTGGTGAGCAGCCAAGCTCTTAACCACTGCACCACTAGGGCTCCAAAATAGATCAAGGTGGATTCATATTCAGTATGAGAGAAGCAGATTGCTTTGCTTTTAGAAGCTAAGAATGAACCACTGGAGGAGGTGGGTCAGAGGGTGGGCAGAGGGGAGGTCATCACTTCGTGAATGTCTATCAATGACAGGCATTTGATGTCCACGATCTCAGGCAATTCTCATAGTAACCTTTTCATACTCATTTTAGAGATCAGGGAATAAAGGTTTAGGAAGTTAAGTAGCTTCCTCAAAGCCACAGAGAAAGGCCTAGGTGACTCAAAAGCAATGAATTCCCACTGCATAAAACCGCTTCTCTAAATAAAAGTACAAGAAGGAATTATGTTATTCCATGTACTATGAATTAACTCTACTTTTCAAAAACAATTCAGACCTCGTGACTCAGACACGTAAAATTTTGCAAATACCCCTTTCTCTTCCACACACATAATGGCCAACACATAGAAACGGGCAATTATTTGTGCACGGATAACTTCGGAAACACTCAAAAAGGGAGCTATAATGTAATAGAAAAAACATTTGACTCAGAGTCGGGATTTCCGGATTCAAATCTTGGCTCTGCCTCTGACCAGTTATGCAACTTTGAATATAACACTTAAGCATTCAGAGACTTCGTTTAGTCATATAATTAATCGAATTAGTAATAACAATATGCATAAAAAAGCAATTAGCACACACTAAGTGTTTAATAGAAGCCTTGGTGATGCAGTGGTCAAGCGCTTGGCTACTAACTGAAAGTGCAGTGGTTTGAACCCATCGGCCACTTCTCGGGAGAAAGATGTGGCAATCTGCTTCTGTAAAGATTACAACCTTGGAAACCCCATGGGGCAGTTCTACTCTGTCCTATAGGGTCACTATGAGTCACAGTCGACTCTATGGCAATGAGTTTGGGTAAGAGCTGAATTACGTCTACAGATCCTACTACTGCTATTATTATGGTCCTCCTGTAGTTACCTAGATTAATGCACTCTTTGCATGCAAATCAGCCTGGATAGTTAAGGATGCTTTCCTGTAAGACGTGGAAAGAAAAGGAAGCTCTCAGGATTGTCAGCCAATGTGCATGACATGCTGAGCTGGACAGATAGATGGCTTAAGTGGTTATAAGCTAAGAACTAAAGAAGAGTTGAAGACAGAAGTTCATTATTGGATCCTTCGATCAACATGTGTAAGACAACTGAAGCAGAAACTGTGGGATCTGATTTGATAGCTTTTAAATTCACATACATGCTTCTTCTCGTACCAAAGATTTTGTGAGATGAAGAGTGAGAAGTCATTTTTAGGATTAAAATAGTTTTAAAGCCCTGGCCATCTATTGATTGAAAAGGCAATAACGTGGAGTGTATTAGAACTTGGGAGATCTACAGTAAAACTCCAATGACATGAACAAAAATTTAACCATCAGCCTAATCTGTTGCACATGAATTAAAAGCTTAAGTTTTATTGCTTTTCTTTAAGTAAATTTCTTATCCATTTATCACTTCATCTACTATTGATAACCCATTTATAATACTCAAGTATCAAAGTCCCTGTCATTTTAATTGATTAAATTATCCAAAACCTTTGCAGATTTTTGTCAGTTGAGCCACATCATTTTCTCAGGTTGTTACAATACATTCAATAGTTTCAGGAGGTCCCCAAAAGTTGAAAACATCTATATTTAAAAAAAAAAATAAAGTAACATGATTAAAAAGGAAAGCAATAGAGAGTTTACAATAAAAAGAAACACTCTCTTATTATTACCCCACCATACTCTACCCCTTCTTGCTCAGTTCTACTCCTGGGAGTCAATCACTTTTAATGCTTCTTTGTTGTGGTTTTCCAGGCATTATCTACTGACCCTAGACCATGAAGGATGGACATTTGACTCACTCATAACCCTCCCTCCAAACAAACATTCTCTCTCTCTCTCTCCAGATTTTTATTGTTGGTTTGTGACTTAGGAGATCCCATGTGTTACAGAGTAGAACTGCTCCATAGGGTTTTCTTGGCTATAACATTTAGGGAAGCAGATCACTAGGTCTGTTTCTTGTGCAGTACTGCTGGGTGGGTTAGAACCACCAACATTTTGGTCTCTCCAGATTTTGAAAGCTGTATTGCAATATTACATCCCTAGGAATTCCATTTATATAATTAAATAATATACATCTATTTACTGTTCTGAGGACTAAGGTGTGCCTGACCCAAGCCATGGTATTTACAATCACCTCATATGCATGTGAAAGCTGGGCAGTGAATAAGGAACACTGAAGAAGAATTCATGCATTTGAATTATGGTGTTAGCAAAGATTATTGAATATACCATGGATTGTCAGAGTAGCAAACAAATCTGTCTTGGAGGAAGTATGGCCAGAATGCTCCTTAAAAGTGAGATGGCAAGACTTTGTTTCATGTACTTTAGAGATATTATCAGGAGGACCAATCCCTGGAGGAGGACATCATGCTTGGTAGAGGGTCAACAAAAGAGAGGAAGACCCTCAACGAGATGGATTGACACAGTGGCTGCAACAATGGGCTTAAACATAGCAGTGATTGTGGGGATGGCATAGGACCGGGCAGTGTTCCTTCTGTTGTACATAGGGTTGTTATAGGTTGGAACCAACTCGATGATATGTAACAACAACACTTTTTGGTCAACGGTGAACAGTACCACTTGTCTACTTAGCCTGTAAATAACGATATTATTGACAAAACCTTACCTCCACCTCTCCTCAACTTCCAACTCCCATCTTCAGTTACCCACGAACTTTTACTATCAAGATTAATGATATTTATATTCTGTCTTAAAATCATAGTTAATTTGTGAGCTGTAACTGTAGGTTAAACACTAAAGTTAAAAATCAGTAAAGAGTATTTACACTTTAAATAAGCATTACTCCCTGAAGAGCCATGCTATACAGAGGTCAACACATTTCCTTCCCGCTGGGTAAAATGCCAGGACACATAAGCCATTCAAAAGTGAACGTTCCCAGCCTAGAAGTCAATGGCTTCTATTTGCTTATAATTTATCAGGTATTAAATGCATGCCACTTTTTACTTTGCAGCCTGTTTGGACCATGTCGTTCTTACAAAATGTTTTGCTTGCTTATTTCTTCCAGTATTTGGTAAGTAATTTTAATATAAAATTTCAGGCCATACATTAGCGCCATTAATTATTTTTCCGTTGTTTAATTTCCATCTCATAGTTTTTGATCTTCTTCTTGTTCTTTGTTTCTGGAATTGTTTGTCAGGCGTTGACCATTTTATATTGATACTTTATGCTTTTCATCTTTTCTCTAATATTACCATATTTGACACAAATAACGGGTGCCTTCTACATTTATTTGCCAACCGTGGCTTCCCCCTGTGAAGTATTTTCATTAGCGCCACAATGCCAATTTTTTTTTTACATGTTACTGTAAGAAAAAATTAGCATAGCATGCTTACAAAAATACCTCACAGGAGGACACAGTTTGCAAACATAGAAGGCATGTGTTATTTGCGTAAAAATACGGTATGTGTTGTTTGAGCCTTTTCTGTTTCTCAGGGCTTTTCCTCAAGTATGGCTACTAATCTGTCTATTCATTAACATTATTTTTTAATTGTATCAATCATACTTACAATTTCCACAAATATTTTCTCCCTTTGTTGTTCATTTTTCATAGCATCTTGCACTTTTGATTTAGATTTGGTATTTTCTGATTTCTCTAAGGATATTAACTGGAGGTTTTACAAAATCATGTTAATAGCAGTAACAATATTAAAACATATTTGATTGAACCCTAAATTGCCATGGTTTCCTCCTGACTTAGTCATGAAGTTTATTTATCTTTGTCTTTCTTTTTCAGGTTGGTAGTCTTCATCTGGTTGGTAATCACGGATGGTCCATTTCCTCTGAAGTTGTGAATCTAGGCATATTTCCTTGCTCAGCCTCTTCATAAATGGAAGCTGGACTTAGGGCTCTGTTTATGTGGCTGGCCTTGTAGATTTGGAAGGAAGCATGAACCTCGCTAAAGCTAGTTCATTGAAGGGGTTGTTCTGGGCTGCCAATCTTATATTAGCAACCCTAATTTTTCTCAGGAAGTTTATCCAGTTTTGGGTTAGGGGAGTAAAAACCCTCTAATTTTTGTCCAAGAGTGAACCCTGCATTGCCAATTCTGTTCTTCTCCATCTTTGCTGCCCAGTATAGTAGCCACCAGTCACATGTGACTATTGAGCACTTGAAATGGGACTAGTGTGAACAAGGGACTGGATTTTAAAATTTTATTTAATATAAATTTAAATTAAAATAGTTTTATGTTTGGACAATGCAGTTCTTTAGACGCACACGCTCAGCTGCTAACCAAAAAGTTTGAGGTTCAAGTCCACTGTGATGATTAAGATGGTGTGTCAACTTGGCTGGGCGATGATTCTCAGTGTTTTGGCAGTCACATAATGTTGTGATCACTTCCCTGATACGTGATCACCCCCATAATGGGATCTGCTGTGAATCGGTACCAGCAGGGGCAGGGCCTGTGGCAGCTCACTGCCCCCCTCAGGCTTCATATCTCTGCCCTCTGCTGCCTGGCTTTTCCTGCTCTCCTTGCCCGGGCTTTTGCTTGTTCTGGATCCTGCAGCTGGCTCTGTTCATCTGACCTCTGGTTCTTGGGACAGGAGCTAGAAGCTTACTTGTGGTCTTGCCTGCTGATCTTGGTATTTGTGGATCTTCACAGCCTGTGAGCAACAGCCTTGCTCTCCAGCCTTCTAGTCTTTGGTTCACCAGCCCCTGCGGCTGTGTGAATCAAGAGACGCCTCTTTCCTGATTCACAGACTTGGGACATTGCAGCCTTGACAACTGCATGAGCCATTTCCTTGATATAAATTTCTCTCCCTATATATATATTTATACACTTAACTGGTTTTGCTTCTTTAGAGAACCCAGCCTAAGACATCCATCAAGAGGCACCTCAGGAAAAAACCTGGCTATCTTACTTTTGAAAAATCAGCCATTGGAAACCTATGGAGCACAGTTGTACTCTGACACAGATGAGGTCACCATGAGTTGAAATCAACTCAATGGCAACTGGGCATGTTTTTGTTCTGAAGTAGGGGAATTAGTGAGAATTCTGTCCTGAAAAACTTCTATAGATGCAGTTTGAATTAACTCCCTATTTTCCACCTTTTCTCACTCCTACCCTTTATACCTGGTGAATACCAAGTATAGAACTTCTCTTCTTATGAGTTTGCTGGACAAATAATCTTTAACATTCATTGCTATTCCACTCCAGGCTGGAGCTTCTTCAATCCCTTTTTATCCACCAATACTTTTCTATCTGTTTTCAGAATTCAAGAAAATTTGAAATTCAGCATCGGTTGATTCCTGCCCTCCTCCTACTATCTTTGCTACTATAAATCTATTCTCATTGCTACTTCTACATTATGTTTGTGATGGATTTTGGAGAAGAGAAAAAATGCATGGGGATGAAGGGAAGGAAAAAAGCAAACCCACCATTTAGTTCATCATCTGTCTTAGTTATGTAGTGTTGCTCTAACAGAAATACCACAAGTGGATGGGTTTAACAAACAGAAATTTATTCTCTCACAGTCTGGGAGGCTAGAAGTCCGAATTCAGGGTGCCAGCTCTAGAAGAAGTCTTTCTCTCTCTGTCGGCTCTGGGGGAAGGTCCTTGTTATCAATCTTTCCCTGGTCTAGGAGCTTCTCAGAGCAGGAACCTCAATACCAAAGGACGTGCTCAGCTCCTGGCTCTGCTTTCTTGATTGTATAAGGTCCCCCTGTCTCTCTGCTTGCTTCTTTCTTTTATATCTCAAAAGAGATTGACTTAAGACACAACCTAATTTTGTAGATTGAGTCCTGTCTCATTAACATAGCTGCCTCTAATCCGGCCTCATTGACATCATAGAGGTAGGACTTACAACACATAGGAAAATCATATCAGATGACAAAATGGTGGACATTCACTCAATACTGGGAATCGTGGCCTAGCCAAGTTGACAGATATTTTGAGGGGGACACAATTCTATCCATGACACCATCTTAAACTGGGGTCCCCAGTCTTATAAATAAAAGGTATTAGTGTTTGGGCAGAAATTATTACCATGATATTGTGCCAGTGTTTTCAATATAGTTTACCCCTACTTCTATCTCTTTAAGATAACCATGAAAATAAGTGATATCTAAACTCTAGAACTGCACTGTCCAAAGATATGACTACTTAAATTTACATTAAATAAAATTTTAAAATTCAGTCCCTCAATCACACTAGTCACATTTCAGATGGTTAATAGTCACTTGTGACTGATGGCTACTGTACTGGACAGCAAAGATGGAGAACATTTCCAATATTGCATAAAGTTCTGTTGACAACACTTCTTTAGAACAAACTTGAACTCACCAATAAAAAGTTAACACGTTGAAAATCGAAGTCTGACTGATGGAGGATAGGGAAGAGGCTCTCTCTTCCCTCTTTATTACTGCAAACTTGGGTTAAAATTTCCTTGCATATGTTAGGGAAGGAAATCTGTTCCCTGAAGTTCATTTACTTTTAGTCAGGAGCAGCTCCGTGGTTAATCTTCACTGAACGAATTGACTGACTGCACGGACACTGCCCATTTGATGAATAGGTGAAAACTTTGAATACCTAGAATGCTTCCTAAGAGTTAGAGAGTAGGTGCTTCAATGTTTGTTCTGTACAGTGAGGCTGACAAATGTGGAGGGTTTTAAATGACCTCTGAGAACAGGAAAGGAGAGAAGACAGGAATTTGACAAGGACTTTTACTCTGTTTTCATTTATAGTTCGTAGGCCATCCATGAGGTGGTGGTAGTGACAGCTCATCTTACCTCCCTGGAATCTGTCCCTGAGAAAACTAACTGTAAACCTTTTAAACAGAACTCTGATAAGGAAGAACCACTTCTGGCCTGCCCTAAGTTGGTGTTTTTATCTACTTTGCAGTCCTATGTGATGAATTGGATACAGTTTTGGATGTGGAAAGTAATGTAGAAAGTCAAAGATTTTTATTGATTCAGAGATAATACTGGAAGAGGGGGAAAGGCTTTTGCAATTTAAAGGAAATTCAGCACCTCAGAAATTCATCTCAACTAGTTTTATGCCTAAGAAATAGGTACAGTGTGTATAACAAAAATAGAAATTAACTACAGACCAACACAGAGCTGACCCTTTGAGGTCTGTCAGTGACTCACTGTGGAATTTTAAAACTTCAGAAATTGCTTGGACATCGCATGCTTCAGGAACTTTGTCCGCCCTGGGAAAATTGTGTCAGTAAACAAAGATGCATGGCATCCTATCTTCTTGCCTATTCACCATTCAACGTATTATATAAAAGTCATCATTCTCCAATATTAGAAATCAAGACTCTTGAATATGATTCCTTGTCTTTAAGCTTGAAGAACTTTTATACTCTCTAAAATCTGTTTGTTTGTTTTTTAATGTACTAGTACATATTTTAATAGCGAAAGCCACAGATGACGTTTTTTTTTTCGCTAAACCTGATTATTATTCTTGAAAGAATAAATGACATGTCATAATATATTTTTACACAAAAAAATGGCTAAGAATTCATAGGTTTAATAAACATTTTTCAGTATAGGCAAACTAGGTAACCACATGAAAAGAAATTTTGAGTTTAAATTTCTACATGGATCAAATTAATTAACATTTTAATTTTCATTTTTCATGTGTGCAATGGGGACACATACTAATTTATGTCATATGGTCTTTGCTGGATTACTCCATATCTATTCAACTATAATAAAGAATGCATGATAGAGGAAAATATGTGCTTGTTTATTAGTGCATTAAATAAAATATCTAGTGCCAGATCTAGTAAGTACCGTAATTTTGAAGTCATAATGAGCATAATCAATATTTCACAATATGCACAGTAACTGAAATGTGATATGAAATATCTGTGATTTCTGTGGCTGACCACAGTCAGGGTTATTAGTAATACGATAAAGTTTATTTTTTGTTTTTAATCTAGGTATTATTATTTTGGAGCCCTGGTAGCACAGTGGTTAAGAGCTCGGCTGCTAACCAAAAAGGTCAGCAGTTCAAATCCACCAGCCGCTCCTTGGATATCCTATGGGGCAGTTCTACTCTGTCCTGTAGGGTCTCTGTGAGTCAGAATTGCTCAGTGGCAACTGGTTTGGTTTTTGGCTTATCATTATTTTAAAAAAGGGTGGTTCAGTGGTAGAATCATCACCTTGCACTTGGGAAACCCAGCTTCAATTTCCAGCTAATTCACTGCAGTGCAGCTACTACTCATCTGTCAAAGGAGGCCTGCCGCGTTGCTCTGATGCTGAATAGGTTTCATCGGAGTTCCAGACTAACACAGACTAGGAAAAAAGGCGTGGTGATCTACTTCCAAAAAAAGTTAGCCAATGAAAACCTATGGATCACAGTGGTCTGATCCCATTGTGCATGGGGTTGCCATGAGTCGGGGCCAACTCAACAGCAGATAACAACAACAATAGGTATCATTATTAAAATAAATGTGTAATATAGTATAAATCATCTAAATCATGAGGGATAAGAATCAGGATCAGCACAAAGCTGGTTCCTATGAGGTAGAGGTTAAGTATAACTGCACCTTTCCACTTCATTATTTCTGACACCAGCCGCTGCCACCAGGCACTCTCTACTTCTCTGCTGGGTTCAATAATTTGTTGAAACAGCGACACAGAACTCACAGACCATACTCACAGGTATGTGGTTTATTAGAGAAGTAACAGGCTGCAACTTGGGATCAGGATCAACTTGGAAGTGACAGGAACAACTCAGGTACAGTGCCAGGAAACACACAAGCAAAGTCTGAAGGGTCCTTGAAGTGGAGAGCACATCCCTCCCTTCTTCAGTGCAGGGCAACTTTCGACTAGGACAGCTCTCAGAGCAAAAAGGTTCATGGAGTAGATAAGCTCTCTGCTAGAACAGCTCTCAGACCATTCTCAACCAGTGTTACTGCCCTTGGCCAGCAATCAGCAGGTGTGCCTTCTTTGCCAGACAGCTGCCCTCTCTGCTGGGCAGCTGCCTTCTCTGCCAGGCAAGTGCCCTGGCTCCACTTCTTTGGTAGGTGGCTGCCTTCTGTGCTGGACAGGCCCCTCTGACATCTGCTGTCCATGGTCAGGCTCTCTGCCGCTAACTGGTCCAGCTCATAGCCAGTGTAGCAGCTCTCAGCTTTGCTCCGCTCAGCCCTCTCAGCTGCTTTCCACTGTCTGGCCTCTCTGCCATCCATCAGCTCTTGGCTGTTGAGCCTCTCCACCTTTGGGCCTCTCCACGGTCAGACTCTCTACCACTAACTGGCCCAGCTCACAACCAGTGTAGCAACTTGCTTAACTTTCTCAGCTGCTCTCTGCCGTCAGGCCTTTCTGCCACTGGCCTCTCCAGCACTAACTGGCCCAGCTCATAGCCAGTGTAGCATCTCGCTCAGCTCTCTCAGCTACTGCTTTTTAAGCAGTACCTCTCTCTCTCTCAGCTAACTGGCCCAGTTCTTAGCCAGGAGCTCTCTCAACTGCAGCTTTTTTTTACCAGGCCTGAGAGAGTTCTAAGCACAGGAACGTCGTGTCCAAAAGGACACATTCCTCTCTCAGCTTCTGTCAACCAGGAGGCCTTTGAAACTTCCTAATTCCAACCCTTTATACATATCAGTCTTTATTAGTTACAAAGTGGGGCCTCCTTCACCAGACCACAGTTTAACCAATCCTCAATTACCCATGAGATGTCAATCATCTCAGGTCTTGTACTAAAGTTAATTCTCTTCTAGCAGAGACCAGCTCTTCCCCTGGGCAAAAGTAACAAATCCTCTGGGGTAGAAAGCAACCTTGAAAGTCCCCCAAGTTGCTTCTCCAAAGAACTAGGGCAAAAATGACAACTTCTCAGGGCTTAAGGGGAAAAAAATCTCCCAAGCTATTTTTCCAAAGAACCAAGACAAAAGGTCTCATAAATAACCCATTGCACCACAAAACACTAAATCACAATAAGAGATTACTGCAAATAAAGATGCAATATTTTTCCCATCCAATTTCCCTGAATTCCATATTTAGATATCTTGGTGGGACCATGAACCTCACCGGCACTAGATTCTCCCTGCTCCTCTCTTTCCCATCACTGTTCTCATTCTTTTTATTCTCAAATTCAGTTTTTACCGTTGTGATGTGGCTTGTGTCCTATCAGTCCTGTGACCTTGTTCTGGAAAAGATCACCAACGGCTTCCCAATGCCTATATAAAAGTACTCTAATAAGTTCACATCTTGTCTGACACCTGTATGGAATCTGCCACTGTGGACCCTTCTTATAAATGCTGATACAAGTATTTATCCTCATTTTCCCCTTCTTCCTCGAATGCCTAACTACAAAAACTTACTATTTTTTTTTTTAATCATTATATTAGCTTGCCTAGTTTATGCTAACTTTGAATTGTTTAGTTTACACATTGTTCTAAAACAGTTGCATTAAAGATAGCAAATTCCAAAAAATCTACTGTTTGGGGGGCAAAAGTTTTTCCTGAACCTAAAAAGGAAAGGAAAACTAAAATTTACAGAGTATTTACCATGGTAGCACTATGAAGTGCTTAACATAAGATATTTTATTTAAATCTTCCAACAACCCAATAAGGTTATTCCCATTTTGCAGAATATGGTTGAGTAGATCAAGATTCAGAATCATAAAGTAGCTTGCTCAAAGCTACACAGACAGAGGTGGTAGAACCAGGATTTAAATCCTGGTTTACTAAAATTAAACTTTCTATGTGTAATCAACAGTCCCTATAACCAGAAAACCCACTGCTGTGGAGTCAGTTCTGACTCCTAAGGACTCCATAGGGTTTCCAAGGTTGTAAATCATTATGGAAGCAGACTGCCACATCTTTCTCCCACGGAGGGGCTGGTGGGTTTGAACTGCTGATGTTTTGGTTAGCAGCTGAGCACTTTAACCACTGTGCCACCAGGTCTCCTGTATGATCCCTATGGCTGAGGCTATATATGCTTTGTCTAGTCGAAGCATGGCTTGGGGAAGGGGAAAGAGGTGAAGGGCAGGGCTACAGAAAGCATTGGTGTTAGTTGCCAAGGAATCAATTCCAACTCATGGTGACCCCACGTGTGCAGAGTAGAACTGTGCTCCATAGGGTTTTCAAGGCTGTGACCTTTTGCAAGCAGATCACCAGGACTGTCTTCCGAGGTGCCTACCTTTTGGCTAATAGTTGATCGCTTAATTGTTGCCCTACTAAGGGACCTTACGGAAAGTATAGTTCTGAAAATTCTGCTTCTAGCTCACCTATCTGTTCTCAACCTCAGAGACAACGTTCCCCAATGTCTCGAAAGTATTTGTTCCCTCCTCATGGGGACAGCTTATAATTATAGCAACAGATAAGTGAAGTCTCCAGTGTTGCCTAATATAAGCCTGAGGCACACATTTTTATGAAGAGGTTTTCATCCGTGTAGACAAGTTGGAAAACTCAGTCTCACTTCCACCAAAAACACTTTCTTTAAAAAAGAATATTTCTCTCAATGACTTCAATGTTACACCTCCATTTACTACTAACAGCACAGCCATTTGGGCTTCTTATTTCTATTCTCATTTAAGGCAAAAATAAGAAAATGGCCAAAATCCTTCTAGTCAACAAAGTTGGGAGTGAGATTTGTGTGCTACCCTCACAACTACTGCCTCAGTCATCAATCATCTTCATTTCAGTTGTTGATAACACTGTGGAATCTCACCCTTTTCAGAAGACAGAGGATTTAGGTAATGAAAGGAATACAGGCTTTGGAGTTATTCAGACATGGTTTGAAACTGACTTTCACCACATGGAATTTGGATACGCTACTTAATCTCTCTGTACTTTACTTTCTTGACTATAAAGAACAGCTAATAAAACCTACCTCATAAAGTCATTTTGGGGATTAAAGAAGGCAACAAAACCTGAAGTACCTACAGCACTTGGCACATAGAAGGTACTCTGTGAATCTTAGTTTATTTCTCTTTCAAGCTCTTTGACACTGTTACCAAGTAATTAAAAGTCAATCGATAATATATATATATCAGTATTTGAATCTAACGTAAAACGCTAATTTCAATATAGAAATTTCACTAATGTCTGAAAAAGCGAAATGAAGTGAATTTTTTTTTTATCAATTCACAACTGTGTGTGACTTTTTTTAATTTAAATATGCTGGCTTCAGTTACAGCTTATACCTCTTTTTTTTAATTTTATTGTGCTTTAGGTGAAAATTTACAGCTCAAGTTAATTTCTCATACAAAAAATTTGCACTCATATTGTTTTGTGACATTGTTTTCAATCCCCACAATGTGACAGCATGCTCCCCGTTTTACCCCATTAGTCCATCTCCTGCCTTCTTGTCTTGCTTTTGGGCAGGACTTGCCCATTTGGTCTCATATATTTGATTGAACTAAGAAGCATGTTCCTCAAGCGTGTTGTTTGTTTTATAGGCCTGTCTAATCTTTGTCTGAAAAGTAGGCTTCAAGAGTGGTTTCAGTTCTGGGTTAGCAGAGTGTCCAGGGGCCATAGTCTCAGGGGTTCCTCCAGTCTCTGTCAGACCAGTAAGTCTGGTCTTTTTTTGTGAATTTGAATTTTGCTGTACATTTTTCTCCTGCTCTGTCCTGAACTCTCTGTTGTGATCCCTGTCAGAGCTGTCAGTGATGGTAGCCAGGCACCTTCTAATTCTTCTGGATTCAGGCTAGTGGAGGCTCTGGCTCATATGATCCATTAGTCCTTTGGGCGAATATTTTCCTTGTATCTTTGGTTTTCTTCATTCTTCTTTGCTTTGAATGGGATGGGACCAATAGATGTATCTTAGATGGCTGCTCGTATGCTTTAAGACCCCAGACGCTACTCCCCAAAGTGCGATGTAGAACATTTTCTTTATGAACTATGTTATGTCAATTGACCTAGATGTTCCCCGAGACTATGCTCTACAGCCCCCAGCCCCATCAACTTGGTCCCTCAAGATATTTGGATGTGTCTAGGAAACTTCTATGCCTTTGTTTTGGTCAAGTTGTACTGACTTCCTCTATATTATGTGTTGTCTTTCCTTTCACCAAAATTGACACTTGTCTACTATCTATAGTTATTTCTCTTCTCCCATCCCCACCCTCATAACCATCAAAGAATTTTTTTTTCTGTGTATAAACCTTTTCTTGAGTTCTTATAATAGTGGTCTCATACAACATTTGTCTTTTTGTGACTGACATTTCACTCAGCATAATGCCCTCCAGATTCATCCATGTTGTGAGATGTTTTGTGGATTCATCATTGTTCTTTATTGTTGTGTAGTATTCCATTGTGTGCACGCAACATAATTTGTTTATCCATTCGTCTGTTGATGGACATAGGTTGTTTCCATCTTTTTGTAAAGTTTATACCTCTTTTAGTATATATTCTGGAAATTCTTTATCTAACTTTTTTCCCCCCACGTCTCAGCACCATGCAAAGTTGAGCACTTAGTAAATGTTTTTTGATGATGATAAAAGGGTTTCCATTTCAAAGTATGGACATTTTGAGTCATAGAAAGGTTAAATAATAGCTTGCTTGAAACTACCCATTGCTTTGGTTTCATCCTATAAGCCAGGTCTCTAAGTACATTCATCTTTCCTTGTGTCTTGTTCTTTGATCCTTCATAGATAATTGATAAACAAAGGCATTTCTTATTGTAACAAAAGATGTGTCTTCCTGGCTGAATTAAAGTTTTGGTAACCCAATTTATTCTCTTAAACCAACAGAACAAGCAACTGATTTCTTTTTCATTTCCAATCATGAAAATGTTGTCACATTTCATTCTTGCTCTCTGAATTATTAGATTTCAGTTCTTGTTTCCACATGCTTTATATGCACAAGTCAAGTGTAACCTGAAAGATATTAAAGTGGATTTGCAGTGCAAGGGCCCATATCTAGGAAATGTATCTTATTGCCTCTTAACTCCTCGTTTGTTTAACGTGCTTACTGGTATTTTCCTAGGATCATGCTGGTGCTAGGTGATGACACATTTCTGCTGACAGCCCTGAACTTTCAGACAGGATCTCTGTGAATAAGGTGAGAGGGAGTCTTTAATTAACGCCCTAAGACCCTGAATGAAAACAAAGAACAGGAAGGTTGTAAGATGGATCTGGCTGTCAAAACAAAATAAAAATCCCAAAATGGTCTGTCCCAACAAGCAGCACCACCTCATACCGTGGGGCTCGTACATGGAAATAGGAGCCATGTAAGAGGAATACTTAATTTGGAAGAAAGCTATGAAACAACTTTGCACAGAAATTCTCTACACAGAGCACCCTGGCACCTAACTCCTTTGCCATTAGAGTCAGGCTTTTTTTAAATCCCCAATGATCTTAAATTCCCCAGAGACGACTTGAAAGCTTCCCCAGTAATGATGGCCTTCAGAGAAACAATCCAACTGCAGAAAGCAGTCTCTACAAGAATCCTTAGAGTAAGGCCTAGCCATTGCATCTGTTTTTCAGAGTTATACGAGAAACTCATGTTACACTTTGGGGAAACGTTTTTTGAAGAAACGCCTTGAACATCAGAGCCTAAGGCTAGAATTCTCTTTCTTTAAGAAGTAATATATTTCAGAATCAGAATATGACTTTGAATACAGCCTAGGAAGTCCAATATTGCACAACAGAGAAATGTTAGCACCTGAGTTCAAGCACATCTGAAGATTTAGTACCTTCTCACATCACTCTCTGTCTAGAAAGCTTGCTGCCCTTTTCTCTAATAAACTGTGTTCCTTTTACATATGTAAATTAGTCTAAAACTGTATCAATTATTAAGCAAATATTTATTGAGCTCTTGATATATGCAGGCATTGTCCTAGGAGCTGGTGATACAGAGAGAGAGAGATTTAAAAAGCTAAATCCCCATCTTCATAGATGAAGATTCACCATTTTAATCCTCCAAGACCTGATTGCTCCATTTAAGGTGCACAAAATGCATCCATATTTTTACACAAAAGGAATATGCACTTGGTTACGATCTTACTTCTTGGCCCATTTCAGTTACGCTATTCTGTCTCACCCTGATTGTAAATTCCTTAAGTGCAAGGACCACAACTCTTTTTGATCACCCTCAGTGTCAAATAGAGCCCTGTCCACCGTGACTACTTAAATCCAATGGTAAGCTTCCCAGGCACGCGGATATTATCTAGTCATCCTAAATGACATTCTTGTGACACACAGAAAGAGTTCGGTTGGTTTTGCTATTTTATATGCTTGGAACTTGAGTCAATGTTCTTAGACAGATTTGCCAAGAAAACAAAGCAAGTAGCCAAGCTGAGACAAGATAGTGAATCTTTAGTTTTCCATCCAAATTACTGAGCTAAAGCAAAAAAAATGGCACATTTTCCCAAGCATGCAGAAATGTGGTGACTAAGTGGGATCTTATGAAATCTGAAGTAAATTGAAATATTGTCTTTGGTAATAATAGCACACATGATTAGCATTTTATACTTTTTATTTGTTATTCACTCAGTGACAAATACCTAGTGCCAGACTCAACAATGACGTTGCAATGTTAAGCGAGACGGATATAAGCCCTGCCTTCAGGGATCTGGTCTCTTTTCTTATTTGATCTTCTATGATCCTTTCAGAATAGTTTGGTAGCCATTATAATCCCTAGGCAGTGTAGCCTATTGTTTTAAGCTCCAGACCCTCAAGTCTCTGAACTGCAAAATACAGGATGACAGAGGTAGTCTCTGTCTTCGCTATCTACTGCTGCCATAACAGACCACAAATGGGTGACTTTAACAAACAGAAATTTATTTTCTCACAGTGTTAAGAGGCTAGAAGTCCTAATTCAGGAGGCCAGCTCTAAAGGAAGGCTTTTTCTCTCCGTTGGCTCTGGGGGAAGGTCCTTGTGTCTTTTCAGCTTCTGCTCCTGGGTAATCTTCATGTGGCTTGGCATCTCTCTTTCCCCATCTCTGCTTGCTTCTCTATGCCTAATCCTCTCTAGTTATACAGACAGTCCCCAGGTTACAAACATCTGATTTAGGGACAACTCGTATTTAAGAACGGACTGCCATAAAGCCTATTATATTAAAAATTTGAGTTAAATACATACAACGGTTCTTAATAACAAATGCACACTGCTACGTGACGCTCATGAAAACACCGCATAGTTTGGAAGTGTTTCTTAAGTGTTTTATATGCACAGAAACATAAAATATATACTAAAAACTAAGACAAACACTTGACTAACTGATGCTAAACAAAAACCGTGCGTACCTGTTCCAACTTACCTACTAATTCAACTTAAAGACAGATTTAGGAATGAATCTCCTTTGTAAACCAGGGACCGCCTGTATCTCAAAAGAGATTGAATGAAGACACACCCTACGCTAATACTACCTCATTAACATAACAAAGAAAACCCATTCCCAAATGGGATTATAACCACAGATATAGGAGTTAGAATTTACAACACTTTTTTTTTTTTGAAGGTGGGGGGACACAATTCAAGCTTCTTCAAGCTTAATTTTATTCTTAATAGTGTTTAAAATATTTTCCATCTCTTGGGGTGTAGCAGTCAGGGTTCGTCATAATGAGATTTAATACAAGGACTTGGCTACACCATTGCATCCGAAGCAAGGTTAAAGAACCTAGGGCAGCAGGCAGGAAGGAAAGATCAGAAACAGTGGAGTCTCAGAGGCCTGAGCTGAAGCTTGCTGTCCACAGCTGGCAATCAAGAAGGAAGATCCGGGGGGAAATGAGAGCAACTGCAGACCCAGCAGCTGTTTGGAATCTCCGAGCCCAGAGAAGGCCTAAACTCTCTTTTAAAGGTCTTCCAACTGATTAAGTCACTATGAGTCAGAATCAATTCAATGGCAATGATTTTTTTTACCCAGGATAATCTTCCTTTTGATTAACATAAAGTCAATGGATTAGGGACTTTAATAATCATAGCCGCACAAGCCCTTCACACTTGCACCTGGACTAGTGTTTAATTGAATAATTGAGAAAAGGTGAGCTTATGTTATAAAACGGCTGCTGCCTCCCTTCCATCTTCCAACTCTCTCAAGGGAATATCACTTGTAACCTACCTGTTACAGATTGAATTATATCCCACCAAAAGTTATGTCAAAGTCCTAACCCCTGTACCTATAAATTTGACCCTGTTTGGAAATAGGGGTTTTCTTTTGTTATGTTAATGAGTTCATACCAGAGTTGGCCCAAGTAGGTTGGGTCCTAAACCTAATCCCTTCATAGAGGAAGACAGATAGACAGATACCATGTAAAGGTACAAGATGGAAGCAGCTAAGGAACGCCAAGGAATGCCTGGGGCTGCCAACGAGGAAGGCTCCTCCCCTATAGTTGACACCCTGAATTCTGACTTCTGGCCTCCTGAACTGTAAGAAAATAAATTTCTGTCTTTATAGTCACCCAATGGTGTTTTGTTTCTTTGTTTTGTTATGGCAACACTAGCAAACTAAGACACTGCCCTAACCAGAAACATACTAGAAAGGGAAACCTGGGTGACCAGGATTGAATACTAGTCAAGGTGAGGCATCAAAAATCCATACCTGGGTTGTTGTGAGGAATAAGGAGAGAATATATGTAAAATGTCTAACATATGGTGACTGGAATTACCATTTAGAAGATGAGAAAAACAGGCTGTGATGGTTAAGGTTGTGTGTCAACTTGTCTGGGCGATGATTCTCAGTGGTTTGGCAGTTATGATGTAGTTTGGCAGTTGCGTGATGTTGTGATCACTTCTGTGATGAGATTTGATATAATGGGATCACCTCCATGATAAGATCTATTGTGAGTAGCCAGTAGTTGAAACGGAGTTTCCTTGGGCATGTGGCCTGCACTGAATGTAAGTGGACATTCTGGCAAGGCTCGCGGGCTTTTGCTCACTCTGGATCCTGCAGCTGGCTCCTGTTCATCTGACCTCCAGTTCTCGGGACTTGAGCTAGCAGCTTACCTGCCGTCTTGCCTGCCAATCTTGGGATTTGATGTTCTTCATAGCCTGTGAGCAAGAGCCCTCCTCTCAGACCTGCTGATCTTGGGTTCACTAGCTCCTGTGGCTATGTGAATCAGGATAAGCCTCTGTCCTGACCTACAGACTTGGGACATTCTAGCCTCTACAACCGCGTAAGCCATTTCCTTGATCTAAATCTCTCTATGTATATGTATTTGTATGCTTTACCGGTTTTGCTTCTCTAGAGAATCCAGCCTAAGATGCAGGCTCAGGGAAAAAAAAAGAAAAAAATCATGTGAAAGGTGGGCTGGAGAGTGGAAGTGCCAATCTGGAATTCCTCTTTCAGAATCCTTTGTTCTTGCCATTGTAGCTCCTCTACAACTTGTGTCCTTTCTCCTGGCTGAGTCAGAAAACAGGTGCACAAGTTAAAGGAATGAGCAACAGCTGTAGGTGTAGGCAGATCTGAGGTGAGACCTGCCTACTTCCAATGTTCCCAGGCAAGTATATTCAGACAGAGATCCCTGGCCCTAAGACTTAAGCACATGTGTATAAAGCCTTGGATAATCTGACACTGCAGGCTACATGTTCCACATGTTTTCCATAATAATCTAGCTCTTCTTTGTAAATCCCTGGAAAGCTGGCTGTAATCTAAATCTATATTCCTTGTTCTCTCTCAATCTTCTTTATAAATAGGATTTGACTTTTGGGAATTCTTGGTTACCTCCTTTCAATTGAGTGTCGTTAGGCTACAAATTCAAAAGTGGTGAGCAATTGAACCTACTACAAATCCAAAATTCTGGCCACTGTTCATGAAAAGCCTTTCAATGACTCAAGATCCTTGAGTAGATTGGGTAGATTGGAGTGATATTTGAGTGGTTAAAAATGAGCAACCAACACTATTTCTTCATCTATTAATTTTATTGTGAAGAAAATAATAATAGACATAAAAGCACAGAAAACTAAAACAAATTATCAACACAAATTAATTTTCTTGCTATAACTTTGGAAGGAAAACAGAAGCAGCAATTTACCTTGTCTAGGCTCAGTCTCCTCCCCAGATATCATCCCAGAATAGCGATCTGCTAGAACATCGCTGACATTGGCCAGGCATCTTTGTTGAACTGGTCTTATTATGTCTCCTTCTCCTGGCTCAAATACACTTTGTGAGTGAACTTTAAAATACCCACATTCTGGGTGTTCGATCAAAATTGTACCCCCAAGGTTTTGAGCTCCCAGGTAATACATTTATAAACTTCTAGTCTTTCAATAATTCTGAAACTAACCATCTTCAAGCCATTGAACAAATATTTCTTCTTATGTGTCCAAAATTCTTTTAACACTGAGATTATGGTTGAGAACAGAAAAGACAACATTTCTAATCTCATGGGGCTTACATTCTAGAAAGTTCCAGAGACATTAAACTAGTCAACAAATATTAAACAATTAAAACTATTGTTGTGAGTGTTTTTAAGAAAAAGAACAGGGTGATATGATCAAGAGCGACTATGACTCTAAATTGTAATTTTAAAATACTGAGGAGATATTTTACTTAAATAAGCACAGTTGGATAACTTTGATAAGGTAGATAATTTGTCAGTAATATCAACAATTCTACATATTTCACGCATTTTGTTTCAGAAATGTTCATACGTTCATCAAAATGATTATAGTGTAAAATAAATTTTAGGATTTAAAACAATTACCTAACTCAAGCCCTTCTCATATAAGAAGGAAATTTTTAAAAAATAGGAATCTATTTCAAAATCATTGAGGGGAGTCTAAATATCTGGAAATCAAGAACAAACTGGGGGTTAGCCAAAAGTAGAAACACTTGTGTTGAGAAACTAGCAGTCCCTGAGTGGCACAAATGTTTGCACTTGACTACTAATCTAAAGGTTGGCAGTTCAAACCCACCTAGTGGTGCCACAAAAGAAAGGCTTGGCGATTTGCTTCCGTAAAGATTACAGCCAAGAAAACCCTCCAGAGCAGTTCTACTCTGTAACGCATGGGATCGCAGTGAGTTGCAATTGACCCCCCAGCAACAGTTTTGGGCTTTTTTTCGTTTTAAGTCCCAGTAGATGGAATTTGGTAAGACTCAGCAAAAATGATGCGGATTATGAAAACCACTATGCTTTTTTTCACATAGAGATAAGGATATTCTCTAAAGTGCTAGTTAGACGAAAAGGTGCTTGTGTTGTTTCAGTGGCTGATGGAAGAATGGTGTATTTATAACAGATTAAGGAGCTCAATTTTGTTTCTTACTCAAATCTATGCAGTTCTGACCTATTTTTTGCAAACTATGTCCTTAGACATTTTCCTTTTAGTGGCTAGAGCATATTAACAAACAATTTTATATATGACTAGCTTGACTTTATTTTTTTTCAGTCCACTGTGTTCGCCCATTCACCAAAAATATACATAAAAGGCCCTGGCAGTCAAAGAGAAAATGCACGGAAGACATACAGCAGTGGTCAAGTCCAGACAAAATTCAAAAAATTAACTCTTCAATTTTCTTTACCACAATTACTCACATATTTCTTATATGTTTTTAATATACCAGCCCCATCATATCATGTGAAAAATTAAGAAAAATAGCCCTCATAGGATTTTCTCTTCATGCAGAAGTTCCTTTTGCTACATTAAGATTCTGTTTGGGTTTCTAGAATGAGCTAGCCATATAATAAATGTTTTGCATACCTTATCTCATTTAGTCTTCTCAACAACTCTATGAGAGTGTTATTATTATTCTCATCATGATCATATTTCCTGTTCTACAAATTAAAAGGTCAAGTAATTTTTCCAAGTTTAAAGAGCTAATGCAAGGCATAACAATGATTTTAATCAAAGTGGGCTGACTCAAAGTCCCAATAAAATTCAAATTCTCCCAACTAGTTTTCAAGTACTTCATCTGTACCTCTCTAAAGTACTTACTTTCTACTTCCCATGATAATATCTTACATACATTTATTTACATGCCTAATATTTCCTTGTAGGTAGGTGCTTATATAGCAGCAGCTGAATAACTACAATAAACTTCATCATCATAATCATCATTAACACTGTTTGAGATCTTCTGTCCTTGGGATGATGATGTGTTGCAAGTCATTTTAAATTTAATGTCCAAGTAAAAGAGATACCACTAGTATTCCCATTTTTTTTAATAAGAAAACTGAGGTTTAGAGAGATTTTTTGTCCAAAATAAAAGAATGAACACCTGAATATATTAATAATAATCAAATTAAACAACGTTGTTCAACATAGATTTATTGAGCATCAAAAATATGCCAGACACTGTTTTCACTAGTAAGTGACACAGCAGAGCTTATATTCGAGTGATGGGGCAGACACATAATAAAAATATAGCACTGGTGATTGCTAGAGCCCTGCTGGTGCAGTGGTTAAGCATTTGACTGCTGCTAACCAAAAGGTTGGCAGTTCAAATCCACCAGTTGCTCCTTAGAAACCCTATGGTGCAGTTCTACCCCGTCCTATATGGTCACTATGAGTCGGAATTGACTCAATGGCAATGGGTTTGGTTTTTTGCTAGTGATACGTGCTATGGCAAGGAAAAACCAAGGAAGGAGACAGTGGAGCTGTTTGTTTTCGTGAGGATTTTACGTTACAATTGTATATAGAGTACAGGTAGTCCCCGACTTACAACAGGGTTTTGTTCCGACGACTTCGTCAGAAGTCAATTCTGAGGTAAGTCGAATACCTCTTTTTTTCCTTAGTTTTCATTATTATTGCCTTTTATTATCAGTATCTTTATAAATCCAATCTTTGAACGTCTGCTAGTGAACATCTCAGATTGATAACATCAGTAAATTATGCACTGCAACATTGTATGTAGTACAGACATACATATGATAAGATATACCAAAAAAAAAAAGCAGATGGATTCATTGTAACTTGAATACATCATAAATCAGGGACTACCTGTAGTTAGGAAAGGTAACAATGAAAAGATAACTTTGAGGAAAGACCTAAAGGTTTTGGCTGTGCCAGAGTCTTGAAAGTGTTGTTTTCATCCTTTTTTTCTGAATTAGGTCCCTACTTTGTGCTGTTGTTGAATCAATTTCAACTCAAGGTGACATTATGTGTGCAGAGTAGAACTGCTCCATAGGATTTTCAAGTCTACAACCTCTTGGAAGCAGATCACCAGGCCTGTCTTCCAAGGTGCCTCTGGATGGGTTGGAACCGTCACCAACCTTTCAGCTAGTAGTCAAGCGCTTAACTACTTGCACCACCCAGGGACTTCCTGTTCCAAGTTGATAGAAAAGCAAATGCAAAGTCCATGAGGTGGGAGCTTATTGTTATTGTTGTTGTTGTTAGGGGCCATCAAGTCAGTTCCGACTCATAGCGACCCTATGCACCACAGAACGAAACACTGCCTGGTCCTGCACCATGCTCACAATCGTTGTTATGCTTGAATCCATTGTTGCAGCCACAGTGTCAATCCATCTTGTTGAGGGTCTTCCTCTTTTTCACTGACCCTGTACTTTACCAAGCATGATGTCCTTCTCCAGGGACTGATCCCTCCTGACAACATGTCCAAAGTAGGTAAGATGTAGTCTTGTCATCCTTCCTTCTAAGGAGCATTCTGGTTGTACTTCTTCCAAGATAGATTTGTTGGTTCTTTTGGCAGTCCATGGTATATGCAATATTCTTCACCAACACCATAATTCAAAGGTGTCCATTCTTCTTCAGTCTTCCTTATTCATGTCCAGCTTTCACATGTATATGATGCGATTGAAAATACTATGGCTTGATTGGGTCAGGCGCACCTTAGTCTTCAGGGTGACATCTTTGCTTTCCAACACTTTAAAGAGGTCTTTTGCATCAGATTTTTGCAGCAGATTTGCCCAATGCAATGAGTCTTTAGATTTCCTGACTGCTGCTTCCATGGGTGTTGATTGTGGATTCAAGTAAAATGAAATCCTTGACAACTTCAATCTTTTCTCCATTTATCATTATGTTGTTTATTGGTCCTGTTGTGAGGATTTTTGTTTTCTTTATGTTGAGGTGTAATCCATACTGAAGGCTGTGGTCTTTGATCTTCACCAGTAAGTGCTTCAAGTCCTCTTCACTTTCAGTAAGCAAGGTTGTATCATCTGCATATCGCAGGTTGTTAATGAGTCTTCCTCCAGTCCTGATGCCCCTTTCTTCCTCATGTAGTCCAGCTTCTTGGATTATTTGTTAGCATACAGATTGAATAGGCATGGTGAAAGGATGCAGCCCTGATGCACAACTTTCCTGATTTTAAACCACACAGTATCCCCTTGTTCTGTCCAAATAACTGCCTCTTGATCTGTATACAGGTTCCTCATGAGCACAATTAAGGTTTCTGGAATTCCCATTCTTTGCAATGTTATCCATAATTTGTTATGATCCACACAATCAAATGCCTTTGCATAGTGGGAGCAGGCTTGGTTTATTTTAGGGACAGAACAAAGGCCAGTAAGTCTTAGGAAGGAGGGAGCAAGGGGGACACTTGTGAGCAATGAAATCAGAGAGGAATCATGGGGTGGTCTTTGGCTTTATAGGACTTTATAAGGATTTTGGCTTTTACTGGAAGAAATACAGGAAGCCATCGAAGGGTTCTGAGCAGACAATTGTCATAGTCAGACTTAGATTGTTTCAATAGTTCACTCTGGCAGTGTGTTCAAAATAGATGGTTGGAAGCAAGTGTGGAAGAAAGGAGACCCATGTAAAGGCTATTAGAATAATCCCACATAGAGAAGATGGTAGTATGGACCAGGTACTAGAAGTAACAGTTTTCAGAGTTGTTGGAGTCTGGATATATTTTTAAGGTAGAGTTGACAGGATGTGCAGACAGATTAGATGTGAGGTGTGAAAGAAAGGGAAGACCAGGGGATAATACCACATTTCTGGCCTGAGCAACGGAAGGATAGAGTTGCTATTAACTGAGACAGAGAAGACTGAAGAAAGAGGAGGGTAAGATGGGAGAGGCAGGGAGGCAAAGAGTTCAGTTTAGAAATCTAAGTTGAGACCTCTATTAGATAAGTGAAGAGGATGAATGGCAGTTAGTTATATGAGTCAGAAATTCAGGAGACACGTTGGACTGGATAGGAAACTCAATGAGCCTACATCAGAAGGATTACCTAAATCCCTGAGTCTGAAGGAACTCGCCAAAGGAGTGAACGTAAATAGTGAAGAGAGCCCCAAAGACTGAATGCTGAGGCATTCCCACATTTGGACATCAGAGAGATGACAAATTCTCAGCAAAGGTGACAGAGAAGGAATGGCTTATCGTGGAGGAGGAAAACCAGGAGAGTATGTTTTTCTGGCAGTCAAGGGAAGAATGTGTCCCAAAAAAGGAGGAAGTGATGAACCGTGTCAGATGCTGCTGATAGGCTGAGTAAGCCATGGGCTGAGAACTGGCCATTGGGTTTAGTGTTGGTGTGGCCGCTGGAGACTCTGGCAAGAGCAGCTTCAGTGGAGTGAGAAGGACCATGAATATTTAATGGCCGTTAGGGTGAGGTGTCACAGATCATTGGGGGCCTTGGATTTTCTCCCAATTAGAACCACAAAAAATAGCTGACTTGGGCAAAAGATCAATCTTTCTAATTGCAGACTTTTGTTCTCTATTAAAGGAGGTCGTCCAGTTTTAATTACTGTGCCTTTCTTATTAGATGTTTGTTTTTGTGTTTATGTGTGAGTGAGTATACACGTGTGCATGTTTTAATTTCCAAACCAGAGCCGCTTTGATCCCAGGAAACAGAATACTCCGCATTCCATCTAGATGAGACTGTTGCTAAGCCCCATATTTACTTTTCTCCTCCCTTGCTAGCTTCAATTCTATGGAGGCCAATTAAACTGCCTGCACCAGCATCAAACACAGCGTACACTATCTCGACATGTAGGTGATTATAAACATCCAACTATATTTCAGACTAAGTACTGAGCCGTGCACGGGGTGTTTTCACTTCCCGTGAACTGTCTTTTGAGTAGAAACACATTGAAACTTGCAATGCACTCAGGTTCTCAGGAGTATTGCTGTTAACTACAGGAAGACACCTGTACTGAGCTTCCTCCTCGTAATTAGTGAGGTCAAATCATTCCGCCGTATGTGTTTTTCAGTTCTTGTCCATTTTCTGAGGCACGCTGATTAAATCTGATGTATGACTCACTCACTAAAGTCATTA
Source organism: Trichechus manatus latirostris (assembly GCF_000243295.1). Lineage (NCBI taxonomy): Eukaryota > Metazoa > Chordata > Mammalia > Sirenia > Trichechidae > Trichechus > Trichechus manatus. The sequence continues at coordinate 8,267,366 of NW_004444054.1, read as the reverse complement.
TCAAAAAAGTAAATAAAACATTTTAGCAACATCTGAAAACTCCGAGAAAAGTCACTTCTTCTAGGAAAAAACATTAAAAAAATAATAATAATAATAAACTAGGCCAGAGTTATCTTGAGAGTATGAAAATATAGAAGTTTGTGTACTTCGAAGGAATACTTGTCTCAATCTACTCTGAAAAAACATATTGGAAAATTATATTTTCATTAAAAAATTGCCTCTATTTAAAATGCTGGAGAGGGCCAGTGTGTTACATAAGGAAATCGCATTATTCCCGAGTTACATCTGAATCTGCACTACTTTCTCCTTTGTTATTTAGAAGAAAGAAAAAAACAAAATCAAAACTTAGGTTAGCTTTACATACATGCAAAGATTGGCATGATAACTGGTAGACATTGACAATCAGGGGTGATGCTGCTTATTTTCTCCACCACATCATATATTTGTTAGTTGGTCTTCATGATGGTAAGCTGATGGCCCTAAGGAAAGCCCAGTAGGCCTCTTTTCTCCACTTTCTGTTAAGTGAAAATTAGATAATCTGATAAATTAGTATGAGAAGTTCTGTTGATGGTGTATTATTGGGTGCTAACATGTGCTTGGAGCCCTGGTGGTACAGTGGTTAAGAGTTTGGCTGCTAACCAAAAGGTCAGCAGTTCAAATCTACCAGCTGCTCCTTGGAAACCCCATGGGGCAGTTCTACCCTGTCCTGCAGGGTCGCTATGAGTCGGAACTGACTCAACAGCACTTAACAACAAAAACAACAATATGCTTTGTACGGAAACTTGGTGGGACAGTGGTTAAAGGGACGGACTGCTAACGAAAAGGTCGGCAGTTCCAAATCACCAGTGGTTCCATGGGAGAAAGATATGGCAGTCTGCTTCCATAGAGATTTACAGCCTTGGAAACCCTATGGGGTCACTATGAGTTGGAATTGACTTGACAGCAGTGGGTTTGGTTTTATTTATTCTGTGCAAAGCAGAGTATCTGGCACAGATCTTCCATTAACTGGATGTTGTTAATAACAATTATTATTAACAAACGTCAAAAACTCTTTTCTAGGCATCACCTGTTGTTTGCTAGAAAGTTTTCAGTATATTTATCCTTTATAGCTCTAATGATATGTTTTCTATTCGTTTGGCTTTATTTCAGATAACTTGTATAGTCATAGTTTTTTTTCGGGTAGTCCATCCAAATTTCCAATGCCTTTTTGAATTTAGATATAAAGAGCTGTTTGTTCTACTTTTTGTATCTTATTATAGCACCCTCCCCGCCCACCTGTCTGCAGATTTTTGTACTGTGGTGACTTGTGTGTTGCTGGGATGCTGGAAGTTATGCCACCAGTATTTCAAATACCAGCAGGGTCAGTGGACAAGTTTTAGAGAAGCTTCCAGACTAAGACAGACTAGGTAGAAAAGCCTAATGATCTACTTCTAAAAATTAGCCAGTGAAAACATTATGAATCAATAGAACACTGTCTGACGTGTGTGCTTTGGATACATATTCAGGAGGGATCAAATGCCGGGGAGGACATCCCTGGAGAGGGTCAGGGAGGGTGAGGGAGACACTTGGTGAGAGAGATTGAACAACAGCCGCAACAATGGACTCAAGCATGCTGGTGATCAAGAGGGCGATGCAGGGCCAGGTAATGTTTCATTCTGTTGTACGTAAGGTCACCGTGAGTCAGAGGCAACTTAAGAGCTATTTTTCTGTCTATTATCTACCATCCATCTATTTATTAACTATCATCTCTCTATGTATTATCAGCTGTCTATCTATCAATGTCATTATAATCCCAATGATAAAGTGACTTAAATGCTTGAAATAGAAAATATTGGGAGAGGTGCCCTTAATGAAACTACCCAGAACTGATGCTTACAAAGTCATGCTATGGAAACATCAGCACACAGCAGAGGGCTGGGTCCAAATCCTGTCAGTCACTGATGCACCTATCAGTTTCCTTCTTCCCGCAAGAGCTGCAAGGCCCAGGCTTCCTATGCCTGCACATCCCATGTTCTCTTTCTTATTCAAGGTTACATTGCAAAACCCTCCGCTTTTACTCCACCTGCTGCCTTACTTGCTTCTGAAATTTATATCCCCCAGTTGCCTCATTTTCTGTTTATTCCCATCAACAGTTTCTCAAAATCCATGCATACGAAAAGTAAAATTCTTATGACTGAAGAGAAGTATACAGATGTAAGTCTCTGCATATTAGAGTTCTATTAATAGGGAAACTGAATTTTCTAATGCTTGAAGAGATCTACATGCCATATGTTAACAACCCGTGGGTTCCTTCAAAAATGGTGGTTCTTTCTTATCACTTATTTGGATTATTAGAACTATTGTTATATCATTAATTCAGCCTCTACTAGGTGCCAGGTGCTATAGCAGATACATTAGATTTGATGCACTGATAGACATCGACCTTCATGATATCATACTGTTGTGGTTTTTCTCTTTCCAAGCTGCTGCTCTCCATCTATTTTACTTGACCTCTAAATATATACTAGTTCAGGGATTGGTCATCTTCTCTATTCTTCCCTTGTCCTAGATGATTTCCATTGAGACTTGTGGTTTTAAATACAACATAACCCCATAGTCTACCACCCGACAGATTGTCATACTAAGGTGGCTTCCATGTTGCTATGATACTAGGAACTATGCCACTGATATTTCAGATACCCATGATGGACAGATTTCAGTGGAGCTTCCAGAGTAAGACAGACTAGGAAGAAAGGTCTGGTGATCATCTTCTGAAAATTAGCCAGTGAAAACCTTATGGATAGCAACAGAACACGTTTGATACAGTGCTGAAAGATGAGCCCCTCAGGTTGGAAGGAACTGTGGATTGACACAATAATCAAGACAATGGACTCAAGCATACCAATGATCATGAAGACGGCACAGGACTGGGCAATATTTCTTTCTGTTATACAGGAGCCAACTTAATGACACTTAACAACAATAACCCCATAGTGTATGTCTCCAACCCTAATCTCTTGCCTGAACCCCAAACTCTTAAATCCAGCTACCTAAAATGTTGTCCCCAAATGGATGTCCAATAGACATCTCAAAATTATCATGACCAAAACTGTTCTTCCCTTAGTATTTACCATATCACCAAGGTTCAACCAATAACCCCATTGCTCAACTCAAGAAACTCCAATCCATCCTTGGTTTCTCCCTTTTTCCTACTTTCATGTCTATTAACAAGTTTTATTGGTTATGTTTCAAACTGTATTTTAAATCTGTCCACCTTTCTCCAAATTACATCCAACTACTGCATTTTTCCAGGCCACTGTCTCATCTGTACTATTGTAAGGTCCACTTAACTAGACTCCTGTTTCCACTATTGCCTCCCATAATCTATTCTCCATACAAGCAGCTAGACAGGAGAAACCATGTCATTCCCTTGTTTATAACCCTTCAATTGCTCCTCATTACTTTAAAAATAAGATCTAAACACCTGACTATGACTGATAAGGTGCCATGAGATCTGGCCCTGCCTCTACCCCTCACCTCATCTCCTACCACTCTCGCCCTACCTCACTGCACCGGAGCCCCGCTGGCCTCCTTCCAGTGCCTTAAATATATCAAGATCCATTGTCCCCTTTGGGTTGGCAAAATGCTGAAGGTGAACATTCTGCTTCACTGTAACAAAATGCTTCAAAGACTAAAACACACTTAAACTTAGTATTGAACTTGCCCTTGCCCTGTGTATAATAAGGAATTGATTCTATATTTGCATCTTATACTACAGATTACTCAAAGTCAGAATTTGTGTCTTCTTGTTCTCTATTCCTCCATGGCAACTCAAAGTTTGCTAGATGAATGAATAAATAAATGACTGAATTAATACAGGAATATCTAAGCAGCCATCCATCAGGACCTTTCATACCTTTAAAGGAAAGCTAAGTATTTGCTCTCTTTCCCCCAGCATTCTCTTACTCATTTGAGGTAGTACTGAAATAAGAGCCACTAGATCTGTATTCTGGAGTCCCTAGGTGATGCAAATGGTTAATATGCTCAGCCGCTAACTGAAAAGTTAGAGGTCTGAGTCCACCCAGAGGTGCCTCGTAAGAAAAGCCTGGCAGTCTATTTCTGAAAAAACTGCCACCAAAAACCCTACAGAGCACAGTTCTACTCTGACACACATGGGGTTAGCCATGAGTCAGAATCGACTCAACAGCAACTGGTTATAGATCTATATTCTAGCTATTCATCCGCTAACAATCTCTGTAATCTTAAACAAACAATAACCCCCCCACAAAGCCTTGATTTCCTCAATTGTAAATTGAAGGATTTGGATTAGATTGGTGGCTTTCCAACTTTCTAAATAGAAGAATAATTTTAAAATAAAATTCACCATGAGCTGTAATACACGAATCACATAAAAAACGATGTTGCTCTGCTTGAATGGGGCTGGCGGTCTTGGAGCTCTGCCAGTCAGCAAACCTCTCAGTCCCTGCCCTTTGGGACCCAGTGGCACCTCCATAGAATACTTTCTCAACTCATAATTGAGAGCCCAGTTCAAAAGCCACCGGACTCGAAAGTCTCTAAGGCCCCTGTAGATCTAACATTTCACAATTCTAACTCTGAAATAAACAACAGATGTCGACAGCTAAAGCCGAATGAAATGTATTCATGCAGTCCTTTAAAAATTAAATGGAAGACTTTTCTCCCCCTTAAAAATCAAGTAAAATTCATTGCTTGGAATTCTGACAGAGTAGACAAAGGGCCCTTTAAACGCTACAGAACGTTCATAAATGACTTTGTCACAAAGTGTTACAAGATTTTGCAAAATTGGGCTTATGTAGGTTTTTGCTGACTTGAAGTGTTATTGATTAGAAAATACCTTCTACCCTCCAGGCCATGCATGCCTCAGAAGGTTTCAGATCCTGGAACTCAAGCCGGCTCACCTATGTGCTGGAAAGGTCGACCAGCCACGGAAGCCCATTAAACCACACACGCACATTCACTCAACCTAGAGGTGGAGGGTGGCAGATCCAATCTCACCCAGAGCCACATTGCAGCCTCCAGGAGGCTGATGTAATTCTCCTGCAAGCCTGTGGTTTAAATGGAATTGATTATTTTAAAATATTAGATATGGCATTGCTGGCTTTTTCACATTGCATTAAGCACTCCCATACATGGAGCAAGAAAGTAAGTAGACACATACATAGTAGTATATACAGTCTCCCTCTCTCATACATATGTATGTGCACACACCTGCATGTGGGCACACACGTACAAAGTGGAGATAACAATATTATAGTTTACATATGTGTAAAAATTTACATTTACAAAGCACATTAATATATAACAGCTCATTCAGTCTTCTCAAAAATTCTGTAAGCTAGGTATTTAAGAAAAGCTTCTACATACTAAAATTTAAAAAGTGTTAAGTGATTTTCATGCACTTGTCTCATTTGATTATCTCCATATCTCAGATGACCATCAGGAGGTGCTGAGAATTCAAGTGGTTTATTCAGGGTCACAATGCCAAAGGGACAGATGGACTGAAAACCTGGTTTATTGACTGTTGAGTGACACCCCTTTACTCTATAGCACACCTTCAACTAATCCCCAAAGAGAATGTGGACTATCTTTTGTGTAAGAGTTTGCTCTGCCAGAGCAGTTATTGGTAAACCATTTGTTCGGAATTGCTTTTGGAATGCCAGAGCTAGGTTTTTACAGATTCATTCATGTCCATTCTCCAGGCTCTCGCTGTGTCAGATGGCACCATCTATGGCAAGCCAAGTGAAGTCAGAGCTGCAAACCAGGTCACCTGAGGTTTCATTTATGACTTTGGCCTCATTCATCCCATTGCTAATCAATAGTAAGATGCTTTGTATTAGAGGAATAACACTGGGCCTATGGTATACATCCTTCTCCAAACATCCCACCATCCTAATAGAATGGTAACCTCAATCCCTGGCTTCCCATTTTTGCTATTGCATTTGACATTGTACTTTCTCTTTAATGTGATAAGATATATGATCTTCCTTGTCTCCCTCATTTGCAGCTGGCAGGATTAGCTGACCAGTTTTGTAGGAACAAGAGAAAAATGATGATTAGCTGTAGTGGTTTAGGAACTTTATACTGCTGGGTCTCACTAATAGGCTATCAGCCAAGAAATTTCATTCACATGTAGCTTAAGCCTGTTGTGCAAAATTTTTGGAGGCTGCCACAACCTGGAAGTTGTGAAAAGGATTCTGGATTAAGCTGTTCTCTGAGGAAGGAATGAGAATCACCCCAGATAAACTACCAGGCCTGTAACTAAATGGTACAGAGCTTCTCCGGAGGAAGAAAGATAAATGATTTCCTTGATTACAAATATCTCACTCCTGTAGAAAACCTATTCTCCAACTCTGAGGCCATGTTGTTGGAGGAGCACTATCTGCCACTGACTCAGCTCTAATGAAGAAAGAGTTTGATATAGTAGTGATGGATCCTCTCAGTGGGCCATTTATCCTGGAGAAGCCATCCTGACCGCTTTGTGCAGCGTGGCTCTCCCTTGCTGCTGTTAGGCTGTGTGGGAGGCAATTTTTCCTAGGAAATGGGATAAGGAAGGGAATATAAAGAAATGGTGCTACAGTCCCAGTATTTGGCCCTACAATCCACCAGGCAGCTCTTGACAGAACTGACAATTACTCTGGGTCTCAGTTTATCCATACAGTGGAATTAACACAAGTCACCCAGCAGTTCTTACTAACAAAATGAAATGGCCGGTGGCTATAAATATCTGTATGTTCTCTAGCAGAACAGGATGCTATAATTGTGGTTCTCCCCAAGGGAGACGTTTTCTTGGTTTTAATTCTTTTCTCTGAAAGAGAAGAACTGACACACTGTTGACTTCTGAAGTGAATTTTAACTCTGCATCTATCACTCACGCAAGGACACATAGCTATGTGTGGTACCAACTTCTAGATGAATGTAATGTCCTTTACGCATGTGAATTAATAACATTGCAGGCCTGTTCTCTGATGAGCAACTCTAATGCTTGTGTTTTTCAACCCAGCTCATTAACATACCTACCCAGTTTATGGCCATCACAGGAGTAGAGATCAGCAAAGTCCCTGTAGTTGAAAACAAAGGTAATGGCCAGAAAGTGCAAAAGCAGAAGAGAGAGAAGAGGGAGCCAAGGGAAACAAGATTGAAGGTGTCATGATAATAGCAAAAACATCTTGAGAAAGAAAATTATGATTCCTCTCTCTTATTGGCCTAGAGACAAGCCCACTCGATCATGGTTGCGGTGAACATAGTTTTCCTACCAAAAACTGTTGGAACAGATAGTCTGACCAGGAGCCTATGTGTCACATCTGAGGGTGAAATATGATATAAAAGATATAGTTTGAGTCCTAAAATATGACTGTCCAGAACACATCAATAGATTTGGAGTCAACAGTAGACTTTAAAAAGACACTGTCCAGAAAATTCCAAGATATATGCTCACTGAAGTCATACTCTTAGTGTAAAATTACTATTTTATATCAACACAATAGTGGATAGAACTGACTGAATGACCTTCAACACTCAATCTCCATAGGCATCAGTTTCCTCAACTGTAAGTTGAAGGGTTTCTTATATAATCTCTATGCTGTAATAGTCCTGCTTCAAGAACAGAGTCCCTGTGTATACACACACACACACACACATACACTCACACCTTCACAAACCTGGCATTTTTCATTATTAACTTCTAGGATGGCAAATACACCCCATTCTTTTCCTTGATATATAGGTCTTTTAATCAGATATGCACCTTCAGAACTTTGTCCAATGAAATAATACAATGATGTCTAAATATTAGATAAATAACTAAAATATACATCTCCTCGAACCTCCAGACTCTTTGATCAGCATGACTGCCTGTCTTCCAGTTTGTAACCCAAGCAACATTGTAATAATAACAGACACTGTGAGGCCTGCCAGCTTCCAGAAGTTTAACCAATGCCCCGTTGGTTTCACTACCCTCTCCCCACTTTCTGGCAATAGAAATAACAACATTATCTTATACTTGGACCAATAAATTAATAGCCAGCAGCCATGTTGCTCTTCTGCAACTTTCTTAACTTCTCTAAGCCTCAGTTACTCTAACTATAAATGAGTATAATATTAGCATCAACTCCATAAAAGTGTTGTGAGGAACAGATGAAATAAAGAATACAAAATACAGCAGCTGGTACAAACTGTTAGTTCTCCAAAGTTACAAAACACAACTAAGACTACAAGAGTAGCTTCTGTTGTCAAGAGCTATTGATGATTATACCAGCTTCACGTGGTTGTAGAGTAAGCAAAGTACACACGAGCTTAATTTTGGGTGAAATTGTGCACTACAGATTAGTGAGTAAGCACAATTAAGCCACGCGTACCTTGCTTATTGGGTAATCCATCCCTGCGACCAGCCTCTGGCTTTCCATTCTGACTGCCGTGGTTCCCCAGTCAGAAGCCATCTTGCTAATGACTGCATCACAAAGCTAAAAGAGAGAGGAGCAAAGTGAAGCCCCCTGATCTGGAACCTATCCCTATGGAGAGAGATTATTTCAGATGTCATAGTATCCTTTTAATTGGGAGTATAAATGTTTCTACATAAGTGAACCAGCGATTCCTCTTCTAGTAAACTTAATAAGTTCATCAAAGATATAGAAAGAGATCTATTTACCAGGATATTTCTTGGCATTTATTTACAACAGCAAAAATCAGGATGCAGAGACCAGAAGAACTAGATGGTACCCGGCTACCACCAATGACTGACCTGACAGGGAACACAACAGACAGTCCCTGATGGAACAGGAGAAAGGTAGGGTGCAGAACTCAAATTCTGGTAAAAAGACCAGACTTAATGGTCTGACTGAGACTGCAGGCACCCCAGAAAGCACGGCCCCTGGACTGTCTATCAGCCCAGAACTAAATAATTTCTGAGGCCAATTCTTCAAAGATTGGACTGGCCTGTGGGACATAAAATGATACTCGTGAAGAGTGTGCTTCTTAGCTCAAGTAGACACATGAGACTAAACAGGCAGCTTCTGTCCAGAGGTGAGATGAGAAGGCAGAGAGGGTCAGGAGCTGGTTGAATGGACATGGGGAATCAGGGGTGGAAAGGAGGAGTGTGCTGTCATAGTATAAGGAGAGCAATTAGGGTCACATAAAAATGTATGTATAAATTTTTGTACAAGAGACTAACTTGAAATGTAAACTTTCAATTACACTACAACAATAAGCAAACAAACAAAAAAACACCCAGGATGCAGAACCATTTATAATGAATTTATAAGGAATGATCACAAATATAAGATTGAACCACATGAAATTATGTATTTGTAGCTCAAACAGTTGAATATTGGCAATTCCATATGGTTTGACCAATGCACACACGTACGCATATAAAAGTTTGTGAGATTATGAGTGATTTTCTTTTCTTTTTTTGTGTTTGTTTATTCTCTAAAATTACATAATATTTTAAAATCAGAAAATATACATTTAAATATTGACCCATTTCCATTGAGTCAATTCCGACTCATAGTGACCCTAAAGGACAGAGTAGAAATGCACCATAGTGTTTCCAAGGCCGTAAATCTTTAGGGAAGCAGACATCTTTCTCCCATGGAGTGGCTGGTGGGTTTGAACCACTGACCTTTTTGTTAGTAGTCGAGCACTTAACCACTTCACCACCAGGGCTCTGACTAATTAAAGGCCCCCTTTTAAAGATAACTTTTGTGGTAGCCATTTTATTTCCTAACATCTTACAAACGTCTAACTTTCAGGAACATGAGAGTATGAACAAGCTTAGCAAATCCCGATGAGTGAGAAAATGGTGAAAGAAGACCCTGAGCAAAATGCTTTACCCGGGGGAAAATGGTTTTAGGAACGGCACAGGGGTGGGAAGTTCAGAAAAGAGAAGGCTTCTAAAAGGAGATCCTAGGAGTCTGCTGAGAGAAGGGAAGAAGAGTTTCAGCTACTGGAAGGAAGACAAGGATCTGAAATCATATGCATCACACGTTGCTTAGAGGCAGCCATGGATGGGTGGCAAATGGAACATGGCCCTGTGGATAGATTCTCAGGAAGACGAGATAATAGCTTCACTCAAACTCACTTGGTTTGGTTTGGCCTGGTTTTCTAACCAGAACCATCTAAACCAGGACTAACGTGTAGAAAAAGATAAACGTCACTCTAAACAGAATTCTCAGAAGTAAATAATTGTTCCTGTTTTATGACAGGCACTAGAGTGTTGGGACAATAATAGAAAACATATGCCTGGAATTTGAGAATATCATAATTTCTCTGTAATGATAAAATGCTTTGTGATTTTTCTTAACTGAAACTTCTGTCAAAAGTTATTGATGTCTGTTGCATATGGTAGGTATAATTCTGAGAGATTAAGAAAGATGATAAAACTATTTGGTATGGGGAATCCTGTTAAAGGACTCCACAGTTCCGTTTAGCATCTAATCAATGCCACTTTCTACTTCCTCTCTAGCTCATAAAGCCATCCATTGAAGTGCCTTCTGGCACCTCCCTTACCTAGCGTGGTAGACTGCTAGCACTAATGGCCCCAATGTTTCCCACCTTCCTGCATCCATGCCCTTTGTCAGCGTTCTTCTCCCACTGTCTCTGGCTATGTGACTTGTTTTGGCCAATGGGAAAGCAGCAAACTTGATACAAGCAGAGGCTTATACATTTTGGTTTCCTCTCTTTTGCTCCTCTGTCTTTGCCTGGGCTACCCTGCTGAAGGGGCCCTGGTGGCACAGTGGTTAAGCATTTGGCTGCTAACCAACAGGTTGGCAGTTCAAATCCACCAGCCTCTCTTTGGAAACCCTTCAGGGCAGTTCTACTCTGTCCTATAAGGTCGCTATGAGTCAGAATCAACTCCACGGCAATAAGTTGTTGCTCTTGTTTTTTGCTCTGCTTAAAGAGAAGATACATGGAGTAGACATGTAGATTGGTTGTCCTAGCTGAGGTCTCACACACATCCAAATGGCCAGACAAGGTCAGCAAACCCATCTGTCTTAGTTACCTAGTGCTGCAGAAACAGAAATACCACAAGTGGGTGGCTTTAAAGAACAGAAATTTATTTTCTAACAGTTATGGAGGCTAAAACCAAATTAGGGTCTCAGCCATGTCAATCCCTTCTGTGAGCCTCTCTCCCAGTTCTCGTGTCTTCTGGTGATCCTTAGCATCCCTTTGCTTGTAGCTGATCCTCACGTGTTGTCTGTCTTCTATGTATGTGTCACTGTGTCTATTCTGATGTTTTTATAGCTCAGAAGTGATTGGGTTTAAGATCTGCCCTACTCTGGTATGCCCTCAACTTACTGATTATTTACAACACATTAGGTTGTATTATGGAAGGTAATCTGCTCTACTCAAGTCCAACTGATTTAATCACATGTAACTATTCCATGAGAGCAACTAGACTAGTGTTTGGTCAAACAACTAGAAAACATAGTCTAGCCTACCTGACCCATAAAATTAACCATCTAACCAACCCATCTACTTGAGGCAAATATCCATGTTCACAGTTGATTACCAGTGAGGTATTTGCAATTCTTTGTTACACAGCGTTATTGTGGCCTTAGAAAATTCCTACATCTACATAGGCCCCGATACTCAGCTTTCTTTAACTTATTCCTTCTCATCAAAACCTACCAGTCTTAACTCCTATCCCATCAAAGTTCTGTTTGGTGCAGGCCGATATGTGTGTGTGTGTGTGTTTGCACATGTGTTATAACTGTGGATAAAATTATTATATTTTAATTGCTGTGTTAGAAACTTAATGTTATCAAAACAGCAGTATTTATGCATTTCCCACTGTGACATACTAACACCGGACAGACTGAAAGAAGGTAAAACGTGAAACCCAACCTGCAGTGTTGGGTAGGAAGACAACACACCACTCAAAGGCTATAGGATTAGCCCATTGCAGCCTGTGGGGACAGGCAACAGACTGCTGCTGGGACCAGGGCCCCCAGCCAGGACAGAGTGGAGGCAAGCAGCCATGGCATGCTGCGAGATTCTAGGTGAAAACAATACCCATAGATCAACCTGGAAATGTGGATGGCATTGGGAAGAATGAAAACGGGTAATGAGACTATGTTTCTAGGAGGACTGGCAGGGCCCAACAGGACACAGGGAACCCGGGGTGGAAAGGGGCAGTGTGCTGTCACATTGTGGGGATTGCAACTAATGCATATAAATTTTTGTATGAGAAATTAACTTGAGCTATAAACTTTCACCTAAAGCACAATTTAAAAAAAAAAAGAGAGAGAGAGAGAACAGGTCAGAATTCCCATCTCCAAAGGGATCAGAGTCAAAGACTCGGTTTTAAGGCAACAAAAACGAGAACCTTAACCACAACTGGGGTAAGAAGCAAAGATTTCTTACTAGCATCAAGCAGAAACAGCTATTAGAACTGGTAAAAAGCCAGAGTCTAGTAATAATAATACTAGATTTCTTACCCAGGGTTTGAAAATATAAAAATTAGTATGCAGTCAAGAATGACTCAGATAACTTTTTACATTAAAAAGTAGTGATATTCATTTTCTATCAGACTTTTAAGCAAAGTACACTCTATAAAGGAAATGAAACATTCTCCCAATTTTCTGTAACAAGTGGTCACAGCACAGGCACCGAAGACAGTTAAAACAATGAGTCATAAAATTCAGATTCTTGAAAACTTTTAATGAAGGACAAAAACTGTTTGGGCCTAAGTTATTCTAGTTAACTCTCTAAATTGATCAAATTCATCAATCACTGCTCAACTTTATACCTTATTTTGCCTATACGCAAATAAAATCCTAATGATAATTACTCTACTTGCAGGCAATCAGTCCCACAAAAAGGACCTGAAAGTCGTGCCAGTCTTATCTTGATAACTTAATACCCTCAAGCCTTCCAAAAGTGGAAAATCAGAAAAACAAACAAACCGAACCCGTTGCCCTCGAGTCGATTCCGACTCATAGCGACCCTGTAGGACAGAGTAGAACTGCCCCACAGGGTTTCCAAGGAGCACTGGTGGATTCCAACTGCTGAGCTTTTGGTGAGCAGCAATAGCTCTTAATCACTGCACTACCAGGAGGCAAATTTATATATGAGGAAAAAGCATAGCTCCTCATAGGCTTCAATTGCTAGATGTGCGTGTGTTTGTGTGTCTGTGTACCTGTGTGTGTGTGCATACGTGTGTGTGTGCACTTTAGTGTAATAGATTACACTAGGCTGGTACAGTGTACCTTGCATAAAAATTCCCTGAAAACTATACTTCTGTTTCATAATTAGTTTTCCTGCATGAACTGGGCTGCAGGGTAATTTAGCTGCATTGCATACATCTGAATATTAGCTTTTATTGGCTTCTATCTGTTTGACTCCAATGTCTCAAACACATTTGTCTGCTTATCTGCTGTAGGCAGGTAGAACTTAAGACAATCACTCAACAGTTTAAAATGCAAGAGAAGCCAAGCCTAAGTTTACTAATATAGATGAGAGTAACAAAAGCAGAGAAAGTTCCCCCATTCTATGAGAAGAAATTTATTTGAACTTTCTCAGCACTCCTGAGGCCAATATCTTTTCTATGATGTAATAGAGAGGCTCAAGGGAAACCTAATGTGATGTGTCCTAAAACAGACAACATGGGATCCAGAGAATCATTTTTCTTCAATTGAAGTTTCTAGTAAAGGATTTTTTTTTACCCTTCACCTTGCATGTAAGCAGACATAGGGAAATCCAAAACCAAACCAAACCAAACCTGTTGCCATCAAGTCAATTCCAACTCATGGTGACCCCAAGTGTTACAGAATAGAATTTTCCCATAGGGCTTTCTTGGCTGTAATCTTTACAGAAGCAGATCGCCAGGCCTTTCTTCCACTATGTGCTGCTGGACAGGTCAAACTGCCAATCCTTAATAGGTTACTAGTTAAGTGCAAACCATTTGTGCCATCAGGGAACTTCTGTACAAAAACCATACCCCAGAAAATATCAGAGAAGCCAAGTAACTCTAATTGTTAATTAAATATAACCTCCTTGGAGACTTACAGGAGCCCTGGTGGCGCAGTGGTTAAGGGCTCAGCTGCTAACCAAAAGGTCAGCAGTTCAAACCCACCAGCTGCTCCTTAGAAACCCTGATGGGCAGTTCTACCCTGTCCTTTAGGGTTGCTATGAGTTGGAATCAACTCTATAGCAATGGGTAGGCAGGTAGGTAAAACCAAAAAAAAAAACCCCTTGCCGTCAGTCGATTCCGACTCATAGTGACCCTATAGGACCAGGTAGAACTGCCCCATAGAGTTTCCAAGGAGCACCTGGTGGATTCAAACTGCGAAATGATAGCACTTAACCACTACGCCACCAGGGTTTCCAGTAGGTAGGTAGGTGACTTATAATACTCAGAATTAGGTAGACTTGACCTCCGCCCTGGCTATATTCTTGCTTCCCATCTCCCTTGCAGCCTAAGAAGACACACTTTTGGTGAATTCTCAGGCTACAGATGATGTTGACTCTCATTACTGCCCATTTGCTGAAAGTCACGGCCTGACCAGCTCTCCCCAGCTTGTATCCTCTCTCCCATTTTTGTATCAGGTAATACCTCCTAGACGTGAACTGATGAGCCAGAACTTTGTCCTTGTCTTTTGACTGTCAACCCTTCAAAGCCTATACTTTCACTGTATAAAATTTTCCCCTCCTTGTTGTTTCCCTTTATACTACAGCTTACAATGCTAACAACATCACCCTGGGGGCTCTTTTAGTTTCTCCACAGAGGCAAAGCTGGAACTTTGAGCAAAGTATAGTTTGGATCAACTCCACATCACAAAATGTTTCCCATAATGAAATCTAGCTTGAGTGAAGGAAAGCAGAAAAGATGTCACAAAACGATCATATGATATCCAACACAGACAAATGTGGTTTTAGTTTTGTTTGTGAAAGGTGTAGGGCAGTACACCCCCTTTGCCTTAGCGGCCAGGGAACATAAAGATATCTCTGTATGAACCTGGAGATTCTATAGTAGCATCAAATCATTCATATCCCTGAGCTGTGGGTCAAACCTAAAGCTCCTTGAAGGCATCATCACTAAAAGGAAGCATATAGTAGGTGCTCAATAAATAGTCGTTGAATTAATACTTATCATTAACATATACAGGGTTTTTCAGTTTTTTTTTTTGAAAGTTGTTTGGAAATAAAGTTTTTTTTTTTGCTTTTCTTATTAGAAAAGTAATACGTATTCATTATAGTATATTTAAAAAATACAAATAAATATTACAAGGTGCATCCTTTTATATTACCTACTTTTTACTAAAATATTGCCAACATCTTGCCATGTCATGGAATACTCTTCTATAATACTGTTAATGACTGAATAGTATTCCATCATATGAGTAATCCTTATTTTGTTCAGTCTATCATTGATTAACAAGTAGAACAGTGTCTGACTCAAAGCAAAGGATCAATACATATTTTTGCATGAATAAGTGAATTGAATAGACGTTTAGTTTTATCTCCATTTTTCTCTATTAACATAACACTGCCATGAACATGTTTGTGGTTAAATCTTTGCACACATCCATATTTCATCCTTTTGGATAAATTCCTAAAAGTTAAATTGCTAGTCAAAGAGTATAAATTTTCTGGCTATAATCCCTTCACTACACAATGCTCTAGAGACTGCTCAGGCCCACTCACAGAATCAGTTTGCATTACTCGAAGCTGACAACTGCTGGCTTTCCCAAGTTAAGCTTTGCAACTAAAAATAAAAAGATCTCATTTTCTTTCCTCTTTCTACACCAGAAGAACCTAAACCTAAGTAATTAGGGCATGTGTGTTAAAAGGATATCTACCTATGAGATGGGAAATAAAATGGGTCAGGAACCAAATATCCCTTCATTTGATTCAGCAGAGACTAGATAGGAATGATTATACCTGCAGCAAGACCAGTCTTTCAGGGTTGGAGGTACTGCCCAGCCACTACATGACTAAATGGGGCACTAATGAATGTTTTGCCTTAGTCCAATCTGGTCATATGGCCAATGGTTTGTTTAAACTCTTTGGTGACCCAATTATTTTCTGCTTTGAATTTTTTGTTGATACCATGTGTTTCTATTAATGGAAGCATGCTGAATCATTGAATGTGTCTGAATTTTTGGTAGGCAGTATGGATTTTTTTTTCTTGCCCCCTCCCACGAGCCTACCCTAAGTGTTTAGTAGTACATATGAAGTACCACTAATTATACCCCAGTGTCCTCACCTACTGGTACATGTACATAACCAGTAAAAAAACAATCTCAGAATTTCTATTTTTCCTACCAAAAATTCAGACACCTCATACAATACCCTGTAAAAGTGGTAATTCGTGACACACACCCATTTCTTCAGTTTCAAACAGTCATAAAGTCCCCTGTCTTGCAGCAGCACGCACTGTCAGTGGTACAGCAGCTTCCCAATAAACCCCAGAGGCTGAAAAAGTTCATGGTCCCTATATGTACCACCAAGCACAAAAGGGTTAAGCTCCTGCCAGAAAAGACTGACTCTAGCTACAATGTCATTGTCTTCCTGAGATACCTGGGCTGGCAGGAACCAGAGCACATGGTCTACTTCATCTGTCTACCTTCAGGTGGGACTGCATTTAATTTTGCTGAACAAGACCCATCCTGCTGTGAAACGCGTGCTGCAAGGAATTGCAGGGAAGCCATCCTAAAACCACCAATGGAAAGGAAATATGTAAACCGAGGAATTCTTACGTACCACTTAAGTGGCCTAAATATTGAGTGATATTTGCTAATGCAATATTTAATTACAAACTTTTACTTTCGTGTGGAAGTCCCATAATTTAGAAATAAAATCCTAAACACATGGAAATCCCATTAGCCAAGTGTCTCACAATAACGTGCAAAATCCCTGTTACAAACTAACTCAAGCTCGAGGGTGTTTCTTAGACTTTAAAAAGGACTTTTATAAAATCTTTCAAGTGAATATTATAGCTGTTTCCTAGCATCAGTGTTCTTGAAACTTCAGCAGACTGCTAAGATTATTCACTTCAGTTAAATGCAGTGTGTGAAGCGGATTCTTTAATACATGTTGTCTTAGTTATCTAGTGCTGCTATAACAGAAATACTACCCATGGGTGGCTTGGACAAACAGAAATTTATTTTCTCACACTTTAGGAGGCTGGAAGTCCGAATTCAGGGTGCTGGCTCTAGGGGAAGGCTTTCTCTCTCTGTCCACACTGGAGGACGGTCCTTGTCTCTTATGAACTTCTGCTCCTGGGCGAACTTCATGTGGCTTGGCATCTATTTTCCCTCATCTCTGCTTACCTAATCTACTCCTTTTATTTCTTGTAAGAAATTGACCCAAGACACACCCTACAGTAATCTGCCTCATTAACATAACAGAAAACCCATTCCCAAATGGAATTATAGCCATAGGCAGAGAGGTTAGGGTTTACTACACATATCTTGGGGGGACACAATTCAATCCATAACATATGGGTAAAGTGATCATTTTCAACTTAATATTATTGAGATTCTGCTCTTTTAGGGAAGTGAGGTGAGGCTCTCGGATTCAGAACTATGGCTTATTTAACACATTCTCATTCTCTCTCCACTTTTATCTGCTACTTTGACACAAAACTGGCTTGTTGACCTAGAATTTTTTTTTTTTTTTTTTTTTTTTAGCGCAGAAAATCTTAGCAACAAAAATAATGACTCTAAAATCACCAAATGTAATTATGGGAACTATTTGATCTTACTGTGCCCGAGACACATCAAAGAATTACAGCCCAGGTTTCACATTGTAGGGACTTCTGGGAACAATTATTTCAGTTGTTAAAAAGGGTGGGGCAGCCAACTGAGAAAGGAATGATTTCTGTTTCTCTTTCAATTATATATCATTCATAGCTGAACATAGGTATTGAAAGATATTAAATGCACAAAACTTTATTTCGACAGGCATAGTTTCAGTTATTTAATTAACCAATTGGATGTAATAATTGTGGTCTCATCATTAAAATATCTACGGCCACAGTTATAAACAAAAACAAACAAAATACAAAGCACGGTGTTAGTGAAATGTCCAAAATGGTTATTTGTACGCTGCACATTTCATCTAGGGAATAGCCACGTTGCCGGTTGAAATTCGACCTTTATTTCTTAAAAACCTCGTTTGACCTATAAATGTGTCTTTGAACAACAAAAAACAGAAGAGTAAAAAGCAGATAAGATTTTTACCAGTTTCCAGACATTTATTAATTTTTTTCATAAACCCAATGAGGTAAAGTAGTATCTGTCAACCATATTTTATAGGTCAGGCAACTGAGGCACTGAGCACACAGAAAAAAATAAATAAAAAATTACCCAGTGTGGTGGAACCAGGCTTTGAACCTAGGCAGCCTGATCCCTAACCACTGGACAATATTGTGTAAAAGTGACTTGTGATATCTGGTGAAGAGTTTTCACATTCGCCGACTGCTGAATAACTCTTACCAGTGTTGCAGAGACTAAAACTGGCAGTGTGACCTTGGGAAAGTCACTTTACTTCCCTGAGCTTTATGATTTAGGAGATAATATTGGAGCCATTACTCCCTGTCCTTGAGCGTAGAGAATGTGACCCAGCTGGAGCTGGACTCACAAGGACACATCAACTGGGCCCTGAGATATAAAGACAATAGTTAGGGCAATCTTGGAAAATATCTTTTAGGGAACCTTTCACACAAACCAGTCGAACAGAACACAAAAGACTTTCCACTCTTACCTTTTTCTATTAGCATTTAATGAATAGAAAATTTGTTGGACCAATCAAGACCCTCCTGACTGTCCTTACTGAAACTTGTACCAATGATTATTAAGAAAGATGATTCAAAATGTAGAATCACGCTGATCTAGCAGTTTTTAGCCAATTGGGGAAAAGGTGAAGCTTTCAATGATTTTACCCATTTATGATGTTAATATATACTGATGATTCTGTAACTTTCCTTGGACTCGGGCAGGCATTAGCTCTGGCAGCATGCTTGTTCGTTTCCCGCCTTTGCCTTTCTTAATACATGCCGAATAAAACTTTCTTTTTGCTTTACTAAACTTTGTGTTGTTTTTATCCTAGAACATTTAGTAACCTTATTTTTTAAGTGGAGGATTTAGATATCTAGGTATTAGGAATACTAGATGACATAAAAGTTTTCTGTTTTTTTTTTTTTTTTCAGGTTGAAATTTGTTGGTTTTATAATATTAAAAGGTATCAATTACTTGAATAATGATTTCATACAGCTGAATCAGTGACTCTCTACATACTGTATTTTTATGCTAATAGTGAGTATCTTTACATTTGTTAGCCAACCTCTCCCACCCACCTAGAGGTATTTTCAGCAACACATTAAAAAAAAAAAAAACTGGCATAGCAGCACTTATGAAAATACTTGGGGTGGGGAGGGCATGGTTGGCAAACAAACGTAGAAGGTATGTGTTATTTGCATAAAAATACAGTATGTTTCCATTTTCCCAGCACACTGGGCCATGATTCCCAATAATTAAAAGCTTACAGGTTACCATTAGCTACTGTCACAACAAAGTGTTAGTATATTATATCATATTACAAAACCAAAACACCAAACCCACAGCCGTCAAGTCTACTTGACTCACAGCAACCCTATAGGACAGAGTAGAACTTCCCCCAAAGGGTTTCCAAGGCTCTAAATCTCTATGGAAGCAGACTGTCACATCTTTCTCCCCAGAGCAGCTGGTGGATTCCAACTGCAGATCTTTCAGTTAGCAGCCCAGCACTTAACCATTGCACCACCAGGGCTCCCTCATCATTAAATGTAGATAGCCTGAAATACAGCCCAGCCATTATAGATTTTGCCAGTAAATGATTTGCTTCAAAGAGAAACCATGGGTTTCATAAAACTCTATAAACTTCCTTTTAAAATATGATGGAAAGACTTCTTTTCGCAGAATTTTCTTGTGAAATACTTTCTAACTAGGGGAATTAATTTATTAGTCGGTTTCAAGTGAATTGGTTTCCCACTAAAGTAGATGAAACCAAGGGCAAAACTGCTATCCACTCTCAAAAGTCAGAGCCCATCTCTTCACTGCCCCATCCTGTAGCCCTCAGCTGTGGGTGGAAAGGCAGGGAGAAGAGATGAGAGCCACTCTTCAGCGCTTTGTCCAATACTCTATGACATATTAGTGACAAAGCCTAGAAATGGAATCCTGGAACTTGTTCCTCTTTGTCAGCAATATTATAATTACCAGTAATATTTTTTTCCCAGTAATTTTTTAAAAATGTATAACTCTTGCCCACTATCACTACAACTTCCCTCCATCCCCACACAAAAATGTAGTTTATGATACATTGGTTCAACATACGAAGTTTTGAAACTAACAAAATGTTTCACACCGAATACAGTCTTGGGGATCAACTGAAGATCGTAATGAAGTTGCACAGACAAGAAAAGGCCTCCAAGTTCGTTTGGAGGTGGCTTTTCTTTCATTCCATATCCAAGAAGGGATGCAAGGATGCTATTTTAACACTGCTTTTCTTTCCTTTCCTATCCTCTGATTCTCCAGAACTGGTCAAGAGGGGTGAGAGTGCAGGAAGCAAAGGATCAGGAAAGAGGAAGATGATGGACCTTGCAATTTCTTTTCTTGCCCCACATCAAGACTGTAATCATGAAACCATCATGGGCAGATGGAGAATGTAGACTATGGATCAGACTGACCCTTGAATTCTGGCTTTCCATGGTCCCTTGTCCTAGCTTTGTGATCCTGGGCAAAATTTTTAACCTCTCTAAGCCTCAGCTCCCTCATTTTCAAAAAAAAAAAAAAGAAGGAATAATTATATAATTATAGAACCCTCATGAGTTTGACGTAATAAGAAATTAAGAAAATATACTACAGGGTTAATTTTATGTGTCAACTTGGCTAGGCTACGGTGCCCCACTGTCTGGTCAAACACAAGTCTACATATTGCTATGAAGGTATTTGCCCGTAAGCAACATTAAAATCAGTAGACTTTAAGGAAAGCAGATAATTCTCCACATGTGGGTAGGCCTCATCCAATCATTTGAGGGCATTTAGCACAAAAACTGAGATTTCTCGAGGGAGAAGATATTCTATCTGCCTCAAGACTGTAACACAGATATCCTGCTGGGCTACCTGATCTACACATTTTGGATTTACCATCTCCACAATCTCATGAGCCAATTCCTTAAAATAAATCTCTCCATCTCTCTCTCTCTCTCTCTCTCTGGCTCTCTCATGGTACAGATGATATAGATACAGATGTAGACACAGATACAGATGATATAGATATAAATATATAGATAATCTATTGGTTCTATTTCTCTGGAGAACCCTATCTGGTACATATATGTAAAAGCTAAAACAGTGTCTTGCACATAAGTCACATATTAAAGTGGCTTAATATTATACATTGCCACAGTGCTTTAGGCCATTGTACTTTTGATCTCTTTTTAATGATTTAATGATTTAGGTTAAGTAGGGTTTCTCTAGAAGGGCAGTTGCCGTATGTAAAGAATTAACATTGAAGGTTTGCCTTTTATTAAAACTCTAATACAATATCTTTCATCAGTTTAAAAAAAAAAAAAAAAAAAAAACCTCCTGGCAAATGTGAATCATAGCAGGTATTGTAAATCCATTTAAAAATACTCTTAATAAGCACCTGAATTTAATCAAGCTATATTCAGCCATCTTAGGCTTTTCCTTGGGTCAGCTTGATAATTTAGTTGTCTGTCCTTATGTTTTGAGAGACCCATTTGACAATAGACTTCCATTTTCTCTTGAAGCAAATAGATAGTAAGCCCTTACCAAAATTTGTACTGTGCATATGGCCATTATGGAGTCAAATGCATTCTATAATAAGGTCTTTTACCAATTCTTCTATTTTGAGAACACTTAGCAAATCTCGTCATTTTCTACATTTAAAATCCATAAGGAGAACAATTACCCGGCAACTTTGTAGATGCATAACCTCTGAAATGTTGGGTCGTTTTAGTTAAAAGGTTGTAGCATCATCTTAAATATAAACTTGAAAAGAGAACCCTTAAATAGCACTCTTGACTCTACAAAATGTTACTCTCATAAGAAATAGCTCAAGAAAGGTTCTAGCCAATGATGCTATACAGTATCATATAAAGGAACAGCTTCTCTAACAAAGGATGTCTATAATATTTAACCAGAGAACTTTTGTTCAGTGGACCAGTGCAACCTAACAGCACCAATGCAAATCAGTTCAGAATACAGTATCAGACGTGGGCTGCTATGGACTGTGTATTCTCTGTTCACAGATTCAAGAATGAAACATAGAGATTCTGCAAGAAAAAAGGCCTACTGTGTGCGGAAAAAAAACATGCTACTCAAAGTCCCTCAAAAGGAAGGTCACAACCTGTTAAAGCTTCAGGTGATTTTGATTTGTAACATGTCAATGAAGCACAAGAATTTCTTCATATTTAGCAAGCTCAAAGTCTTCATCATCAGAGCAGGAATATTCCTGAGTGTCTACAAAGAAGAGTTAACAGCTTTCAAATTATTTTATCACAAGTCTAATTACTAAAATCATTATGAAACTCAGTATGGATTTTAATTTCTTTGCAATGAGTTCACACTTGATGCTTCTGTGTTCGGATTGGTCAGTTTCCCGACAGTATAGACATTATTTCATAGAGTCATGGCAAAAACTTCTTGGTAATGATAGTAACCGTAAGATGCCTAACACTTATTGGGTACTTCGTACATTCCAAACAATATTCTAGGGGTTTTACAAATATTCATTATTTAATCTTTGCAACAACTTAATGAGCGAGTACTTTTATGATCTCCATTTTGTAGATGAACAGCCAGAGCTGCCTAAGCCCGGGCAGACTGGCTCCAGGATCTTTATATCCTTACACACTATACTATCTTGCATTTAAGAATCATTTTTCACAGCATTTATACTTTTACATTATCTAATAAGCATCTTAAATTTCATCTAACTGAGAAATAAAAACTCTGGATCGCTCCCACCACCTAATTCTCCCATCTTTCTCCTCATCTCTGTAAATAATACATCAATTCTTTCCATTGCTGGGACCAAGATTTTTACAGTGATCCTTGAATCCTCTCTTTTACTCACACTTAACTTCCAATCAATCTATCCACGTATCTGGTCAGCACTTCCCTTCGGGTATTTTTAGTATCTAACCACTTCTCCCCAACCTCACCACTACCTCCCTCATTTAAGTCTCTATCATCTATCACCTGGACCATCTCAATGGCCCCTTCAAAGGCATTCCTACTCCACATTCCCCCCAGTACATACATAAGCACACATACTCTAATCTAAACACACCATCAAGAGAGGGCCCTTTAAGACAAAAGACAGAGCATGGCCCATCTCAGTTCAGAATCCTCTAAAGCTCCCTCCCATTGTAACGGATGACGTTTCTGTGCCCCTATTGAAAGCCAATCCTCTCCTAGCTGGCTGGGTCCCATCTCTCTTAGATCACTTAGGGACCTTGCTCCCGTAACTATCCTCTTTCATAGACCATCAGTTTTTCCTTGTCTCCTAGATCCTCCACGTCATCATAAGATGAGGCTAGAACATGTCATATATCTTTAGCTACCACCTTTCTTCTTGTATCACACATATCTTTAAAGTGCCTTGCACACTCATTATATTAAATATTGTCCCCCAGTCACTCCCTAACTTCTGATTCTTCCTTTTATTTTCATGGAACACACTATCTGAAATTAAACTATATGAACACTATCAGCTTTCTTACTGTTCACCACATCATGGCATAGGACTCTGTTGTTCACAGGCAGTCTGTCTAACACAGTATCTTGCACACAGTAGGCACAGAATAAACATCTTTGAATGAATTAATGAATGAGTGAATAAATGGATAGACCCTGCTTCTTTTTTTCTTTGCTATAAAGAAAACTAATCATCTGTCATATGGTCTGGCCATTTTCAAACACTTTTCTTGGACGTTGCATATAACATTCTCATTTTAAAGTGTATTCGTATATTCTGTTATTTTATTAGCCACTAGATATGCCTATTATTATTTAATATAAATGCACCATCATCCCAGAATCATATTACTCTTCTTGCCCCCATGCGTTATTCACTTAGTGCCCAAATTGTTGCATCTGTGCTCTCTAATTTCCCCTGCAATCAACTGGTTTGCTTGAACTATCTTCATTATGTTTTACTGGTTTGCTTAAACTATCTTCATTATATTTTGAAATCAGTTTAAGTTCAAGTTTTATTATCTACTTCACTGCAAACCCTTTTGGCAGAGGTTTACAATAAGCAAATTCACATATTTAAATCTATGTACTATCTCTTTTTAAAACCTCCCTACTTTTAACCTCCCAAACCTGCTTAACAGTTATATACATCTCTAAACGTAGCTTAGTGCCTCTTTCTTCCTCAGACTATGAAAGCAATTACACTTTTAAAACTCTGCTGCAAAAAACTAATTACAATAAACAGAATGAAATGTCATTCTGAATGACAGGCTCTTC
This sequence comes from Trichechus manatus latirostris, assembly GCF_000243295.1. Taxonomy (NCBI): domain Eukaryota; kingdom Metazoa; phylum Chordata; class Mammalia; order Sirenia; family Trichechidae; genus Trichechus; species Trichechus manatus. The sequence goes on along the minus strand of NW_004444054.1, from coordinate 8,242,869 downwards.
CCAAAGCCACCAGGGCAGAGCTTTGGCAAACATCAGTATTCACGCGACAAACCCCAATTTGCTAAGCCCACCGCCAGGTTGCATGGTCCTCCCTACAGTGTTGACAAATACAATTGCTGAGGCTGCTGTGCAATAATAATGAAAGCTTGGAAAGAGGCTGGGAGAAGGCCTGTAATGATAGTATTTGGGGTTTATTGCCTTTCAATAAAAATAATCACCTGCTTTGCCTGCAATGTTGCAGCTGACAAAGCCATGTTGCCCCATATGGCTTTACATTGTGAGGCCTCATTGAGTGTCAGCCTGAGAGCTAGGGGAGAGTCTTGTCTTTCTCTCCTGGTCTCAGCGAAATGGCACAGTGTTTTATAAGGAAATGTGTCTGTCTATTACCTAGGATCTGTTCAAGAGCCATTTGGAAAATATCAGGACAAAAATGCATTTGTGTGCTAGGTAGAAACTTCTGGGGTGTTTGTTGTAAACTTGAGTTTTTACTTGAGTGGAAAACACTGTTTCTAAACCAAGTGTCTGTCTCTGAACATAGAGTCAGTGTCAAGATACCATGATCCTGAAAGTCATGGTACCCATCCATGGAGCCCAACTGGGAGATTTATTCCCTCCTCAGCCCAGTGGGTATGAAAGGAGGAGGATGTGGAAAGGCCAATGGGAAGCAGTGTCGAGGTGCTCACAGGCAAGCATGAAGAACAGGGACACTCTGTGTCACTCATTAAAGGGGCTGTTGACTTTCTGAAGATGAATTCAGGCTGCCTATCCCATTGAAGCCCTAATGACATAGTGGTTAAGAGCCCAGCTGCTAAACAAAATGTTTGCAATTCAAATCCACCAGCCGCTCCTTGGAAACCTTACGGGGCAGTTCTACTCTGCCCTATAGGGTCGCTATGGGTTGGAATCGATTTGATGGCACCTAACAATGACAATAACAATCCCACTGGAGTTGCTCTCCTCTTCCAGGAAGTGTTTCAGACAACTGAAAGTGAGTGTTGCTTGGCAGAACAATCTGTCTTTAATGCAGACCACAGTTCAAACGCACACAGCTGCAACTCTGGAAGACCAAGAAACAAGCTCACTATTTTTCAGGCAATTACATAGCTGAATGGTCTGGTTCTTTGAGGTTCTCTCCATTGTTAAAATACATATCTTCAGGGTCTAGCACAGCAATTTTTAAACCATGTGCCCCAGAGAGCACGGGTTCTAAGGGATTTCCTCATAGATTGCCTCGGAGCAGGAAGTGACTGCAGAGAATAGGGTTCATAATCTCCCTCGTCCTTTCCAACCCCCACTTGAGCACAGCCCAATTTTAAATATTGGGGCTCTTGAGTACAGTTATTTTTTTTAATGTAAAAACCAGTATCTAGTGATTTGTGCATGAAAGAGTAGAATCTTAGCATTCCACTTCTTTCTCAGGGAATTGGCCTCGCATATATACACAGTATTAACTTATCCCTGGCCGGGGCGTGAGGGGTCTCTACAGAGATAAATATATTTAGACTTATAGTTAAAGGTGAGATTTTAAGAGGAAAAACATTATTTAAAATATTTCTGCATTTTTTTGCTACATAAGATGCTGTGTTTTGTTCTTGTACTAAATATATAGATTTAAATATAAAGCAACAAGAATTCTTGGGATAAACTGGGTCACCTCAGACATCATCCTTGTAGAGAAATAATAAAGGATATCTGGGTTGAGAACATATCATCTCTCTGGGACTCGGTTTCCTGGTCAGTAAACTGAAAGAATCTGATGATTTATACAATCATTTCCAGAACAAACATCTGAAAGTTAGGTCAGCCCTTCACTGCAAGTATAGAATTTCCAAAGCCATTGCTTCCTCCTCTCAGTCCTTGTCTCAGTTTATGTTTGGGCAACGGCTGAGTACTCCCTTCTGAAAGTTTCTGACAACACCCTCTTTGTTTCTCATCCTGTCTGTCCCATTACTTCTTTCAAGTCTCCTTTACTGACTCCTCTTCCTTTCCTGCCTCTAAAAGATTGGTGTTATCTGCTGGGTGAAAAGGGTGAACACGATCCAGTTAAAGGAAGGTTCTCCTCTTACCTATAGTGACTTGCTTACTTTGGACACATCACCAGGAAAGACTGACTACTAGAAAAGGACAGCATATTTGGTAAAGTAGAGGGGCCTTAATGAGGTGGGTTGATACAACAGCTGCAACAATGGACTCAAACATGCCAACGATCATAAACATGGCACAGGACCGGGCAGCATTTTGTTCTATTATACAAGAGGTCACCATGAGTCAGAGCAGACTCCATGGCAACTAATAACAAAAACAAACAAGCAATCGGAGCCACAGGAAAAGCAACAACACCTGGGGGAAAATGCCAGGCTCCAACCAAAGACGTTAGTCCAAATGAGGACTTAGGGGCCTGGCCAGGGAAGGAGGACCAGAGAAATGACAGCTAGGCCAAAAAGTACAGGAACAGTGGGAACCTATCTAAACAGGTGAGTAGGAGCACAATCAGGACCAAAGATGGAGGGTCTAGAGTGCTATCTATATCACCCGTTACATATTCTAGGCCTACATTGTACAGAAGAGCTAGAACGATTAGATGGCCTGAGATACCATGCACATTAGTTCCCTAAATTCTATACTCATGACTATCTGTTCTTTTCTCAATCTATACTCAATTCCTTAAAATTTAATCTACTCTCATGTTTCAAATTTCAGACTCATCTATCCAGAGGTTTCATGTCCATCTCAACCCCAGCAGGTCTAACACTAGTCTTATTATTCCAATCTGTTGTTCTTTCAAAATTCCTTGTCTTGGCTAATACCTTAATATAAGGATCAGCAAACTTGTTCTATAAAGGATCAGATAGTATACATTTTAGGCTTTATGGGCCATGGAGTCTCTGTACAACTACTCAACTCTGTCATGTAGTGCAGAGGCAGTCACAGATAATATGTAAATGAATATGTGTGGCTGTGTTTCAATAAAAGTTTATTTACAAAAATTGTCAATGGGCCAGATTTGGCCCAGGGCCTGTAGTTTGCTGACTCTGACTCCTGCCTTATCAACTCGCCTTGTCTCTAAGCTAGACATCTCAGTGTTATTCTAGGTGCTTCTCTCTACCTCACCATCTTTATTAAATTGATCAATAAGCCCTAATCATTTTATCCTCCAAATATCTCCAATTCCACCACTCCTCCTAGGGCCTTTTACAAGAGACTGAGTTTGGTTCCTTATTTCTTACCTTGACTATTGTCTTAGTCATCTAGTGCTGCCATAACAGAAATACCACAAGTGGATGGTTTTAACGCAGAGAAATTTACTTCCTCACAGTCAAAGTAGGCTAAAAGTCCAAATTCAGGGTGTCAGCTCCAGGGGAAGGCTTTTTCTCTCTGTCGGCCTTCTTCTCTTCGGTGTTCCCCTGGACTAGGAGCTTCTCTGCACAGGGACCCCGGTCCAAAGGGCATGCTCTGCTCCCAGTACTGCTTTCTTGATGGTATGAGGTCCC
>NW_004444054.1:8200547-8239278 GCF_000243295.1 Trichechus manatus latirostris | reverse complement strand
TCTCAAGACATTGCCTCAGGACACAATCCAGTCTTGTAGATCAGGTCTTGCCTTACTAACATAACTGCCACCCATCCTCCCTTATTAACATCATAGAGGCAGGTTTACAACATACAGGAAAATCACATAGTACCAGGAATCATGGCCTAGCCAAATTGATACACACATTTTTGGGGGGACATAATTCAAACCATGACAACTATTATAAACGCCTCCTAGGTTATTTCACATCTCTCCTTTCAATTCAGCTGTTCTCTCCCATCAAATATATTCTACGTAATTTTTATATTACTGCCTCAATTAGTATCTTCCAACAACTCCTTTGTAGTCTGCAGGACAAAGCCCAATTCCTTTATCTGGCATAGTGAGCCCTCTGTGAACAGGAACTTTAGCCTCATGCCCTGTCACGCTCCACAGTACATCATGCATGCCATCAATCCCAACTGTATACATGGTTTCAGCCTGCTGTGTTGATTCACATGTCTATTAATTTGCCTGGGCTATTCTTGCCATTTCTTCTACTGATGTTATCCTGCATTTTGCACACTGGTCTACCTGGTTAAATCCTACTTATTCTCTAAAACTCAGTTCAAGCATCAAACTGCATGCTGCATGGAAACATCTTTGGGAGACCACCACCTAGCAAAGCTAATTCTTTCCTATTTTTCCTACTGTTGCACCTAATACATATCTCTTCTAGAGCATTTATCTTGTTTTATCATAGATATATATATATATATATAAAAACAAACAAGCAAAAACCCAAACCCATTGCCATCAAGTCAATTCCGACTCATAATGACCCTAAAAGACAGAGCAGAATTGCCCATAGGTTTCCAAGGCTGTAATCTTTACAGAAGCAGGCTGCCACATCTTTCTCCCACAGAGTGGTGGGTGGGTTTGAACTGCTGACCTTTTGGTTAGCAGCTGAGTATTTAACAACTGGGCCACTAGGGCACCTGATAAACGCATGCACACACACACACACAAACACACATGTATAGGATATATCATATCCTTGTCAGTAGGTACTCTGGACAATTTCCGGCACAAAGTATGTGAGTTTATTAAATGTTTGCTGAATTAATAAATAAATTAATGAACTCCTCTATTTCTCATACTTCCTGTCCCATTACTTCTTTCAAGTCTGCTTTACTGACACCCCTTCCATTCCTGCCTCTAAAAGATTGGTGATATCCATCTGGTGAAAAGAGTAGATATGGTCCAGTTAAAGGCAGGATCTCCTTTTATCCACAGTGACACATTTATAAACAAATAATCAGTGTCTATATCCCAAGACACATGCATAATGTCTTAAAATTGATACCTGTGGAAATTTATTCAGTTTGAAGTTGATAACAGTGGGGTTTAATTCATTTTGAAATAGCTTAGTTATCATAAATATCTTTCCCTTATCTTCTCCTTCAAGTTTATATAGATACATCTAGAATATAGTCTCCTCAATATGATTTATGTATTCACTCCACCTCTCGACTGTCAGTTTGTTGTTCTGTGATGGCTTGTGTTTTGCTGTGATGCTGGAAGCTATGCTACCAGTATTTCAAACACCAGCAGGGTCACCCTTGATGGAAAGGTTTCAGCAGAGCTTCCAGATTAAGACAAACCAGAGAGAAGGAACTGGTGCTCTACTTCTGAAAAAACTGGCCATGAAATCCTTATGAATAGCAGTGAAACGTTGTCTGATATAGTGTGGGAAGATGAGCCCCTCAGGTCAGAAGGCACTCAAAATACACCTGGGGAAGAGAAGCCTTCTCAAAGTGGACTCAACCTTAATGGCGTGGATGGAGTAAAGCTTTTGGAACCTTCATTTGCTGATGATGCATGACTCAAAATGAGAAGAAACAACTGCAAACATCCATTAATAATCAGAATGTGAAATGTACAATTTAAGAAAATTGGAAGTAGTCAAAAATGAAATGGAATGCATAAAAATTGATATCCTAGGCATTAGTGAGCTGAAATGGACTTGTGTTGGAAATTTTTAATCAGATGTTAATATGGTCTACTATGCCGAGGATGATAATTTGAAGAGGAATGGTGTCACATTCATTGTCAAAAAGAACATTTCAAGATCTATCCTGAAGTGCAGCACTGTCAGTGATAGAATAATATCCATATGCCTACAAGGAAGATCAGTTAATACGACTCTTACTCAAATTTACACACCAACTACTAAGGCCAAAGACAAAGAAATTGAAGATTTTTACCAACTTCTGCAATCTGAAATTGATCAAACATGCAATCAAGATGCATTTATAATTACTGGTGATTGGAATGTGAAAGTTGGAAACAAAGAAGAAGGAACAGTAGTTGGAAAATATGGCCTTGGTGATAGAAACAATGCCAGAGATCCCATGATAGAATTTTGCAAGATCAATGACTTATTTGTGACAAATACTCTTTTTCAACAACATAAATGGCAACTATACACGTGGACCTCACCAGATGGAATCCACAGGAATCAGATCAACTATATCTGTGGAAAGAGACTATGGAAAAGCTCGATATCATCAACCAGAACAAGGCCAGGGCCAACTGCAGAACAGACCATCAATTGCTCATATGCAAGTTCAGGTTGAAGCTGAAGAAAATTAGAGCAAGAGCACGATATCCAAAATATGACCTTGAGAATATATGACCAGAATTTAGAGATTATCTCAAGAATAGATTTGACACATTGAACACTAATAACCAAAGACCACACAAGTTGTGGAAGGACATCATACATGGAGAAAGCAAAAGGCCATTAAAAAGTCGGGAAAGAAAGAAAAGACCAAAACGGATGTAGGAAGAGACTCTGAAACTTACTTTGAATGTAGAGTAGAGAAAGTGCAAGGAAGTAGTGATGACGTAAAAGGGCTGAACAGAAGATTTCAAAGGGTGGCTTGAGAAGACAAAGTAAAGTATTATAATGACATGTGCAAAGATCTGAAGTTAGAAAACCAAAAGAGAAGAACATGCTGGGCATTTCTCACGCTGAAAGAACTGAAGAAAAAAATTCAAGACTCGAGTTGCAGTACTGAAGGATTCTATGGGGAAAATACTGAACAACGCAGGAAGCATCAAAAGAAGGTGGAAGAAGTATACAGAATCACCGTACCAAAAAGAATTGGTCGACTTTCAATTATTTCAGGAGGTAGTGTATGATCAAGAACCAATGGTATTGAAGGAAAAGGCTCAAGCTGCACTGAAGGCATTGGCAAGAAACAAGGCTCCAGGAATTGACAGAATACCAACTGAGATGTTTCAACAAACAGATGCAGCACTGGAGGCACTCATTCATCTATGCCAAGAAGTTTGGAAGACAGCTACCTGGCCACCCAACTGGAAGAATTCTATATTTGTGCCTATTCCAGAGAAAGGTGATCCAATAGGATGTGGAAATTATAGAACAATATCATTAATATCACACACAAGTAAATTTTTGCTGAAGATCACTCAAAAGCAGTCACAGCAGTACACTGACAGGGAACTGCCAGAAATTCAAGCCGAATTCAGAAGAGGAGGTAGAACGAGGGATAGCAATGCTGATGTCAGATGGATCTCGACTGAAAGCAGAGAATGCCAGAAAGATGTTTACATGTGTTTTATTGACTATGCAATGGTATTCGACTGTGTGGATCATAACAAATTATAAACATTGCAAAGGATGGGAATTCCAGAACTCTCAACTGCGCCCATGAGGAACCTGTACATAGACTAAAAGGCAGTCATTCAAACAGAACAAGCGGATATTGCTTGGTTTAAAGTTAGAACAGGTATGCACCACGGTTGTATCCTTTCACCATACTTATTCAATCTGTATGTTAAGCAAATAATCCAAGAAGCCAGACTATAAGAAGAAGAACAAGGCATCAAGTTTGGAGGAAGACTCATTAACAATTTGCAATATACAGATGACATGACCTTGCTTGCTGAAAGTAAAGAGGACTTGAAGCACTTATTGATGAAGATCAAAGACCACAGCCTTCAGTATGGATTGCACCTCAACATAAAGAAGACAAAATCCTCACAACTGGACCAGTAAGCAACATCATAATAAATGGAGAAAAGATTGAAGTTATCAAGGATTTCGTTTTACTTGGATCTACAACCAACACCCATAGAAGTGGCAGTCAAGAATGCAAATGATGTATTGCACTGGGCAAATCTGCTGCAAAAGACCTCTTTAAAGTGTTGAAAAGCAAAGATGTCACTTTGAGAACTAAGCTGCACCTTACCCAGGTCAGGGTACTTTCAGTAGCCTCATATGCATGCGAGAGCTGCACAATGAATAAGGGGACCAAAGAAGAATTGACGCCTTTGAATTATGGTGTTGGTGAAGAATACTGAGTATACTATGGACTGTCAGAAGAACAAATAAATCTATTTTGGAAGAAGTACAGCCAGAATGCTCCTTGGAAGCAAGGATGGTGAGACTTTGTCTCAGGTACTTTGGACGTGTTACCAGAAGGGACCAGTTCCTAGACAAGGATATCATGCTTGGTAGAGGGTCAGCAAAGAAGAGAAAGACGTTCAACGAGATGGACAGACACAGTAGCTGCAACAATGGGCTCAAGCATACCAACTATTGTGAGGATGGCGCAGAACAGGTCAGTGTCGTACATAGGGTCACTATGAGTCAGAACCAACTCGATGTCACCCAATAACAACAACATATATTCACTACAAATTTAACTTGTCCCACTCTATTAGAATTGGTAATACAAAGAATAGTATTAGTGTTATCACTATTATTTGGAAACAAACTTCAGAATACTTGAGCAAATTCAATTTTAAGTATACTGCACTCTCTCCCCACAAGAAAGTATAGAATTCAACTTTCTAAATTGTTCTTGAATTGTTTGTAAGACTTGGTAATTAAGCACTGGATAGCAACTGGTATTGTGGGATTTAGCTGCTTATTTCTCCACAACAGAGGTTAGCAAACTTTTTCTGTAAAGGGCCAGAGAGCAAATATTTTAATCTTTGCCAGCTATATTGTCCTTGTTATATATTCTTCCTTGTTGTGTGTGTGTGTGTGTGTTCTACAATTCTTTAAAAGTATAAAAAGGATTCTTAGCTTGCAGATCACAGAGAAAAAAAAAAGCAGACCAGACAGATCCCCAGGCATATTTTGTCGATCCATCTTCAACAAAAGTTTGTGTTACACCAATTATTTTGTTTTAGCCTGTTTTTTCAAGTTAGTTGTTGGGTGAGTCTTAAATAAATAGTGCATGTGTAAAACCCAAAAAACCAAACCCGTTGCCATGAAGTAAATTATGATTCACAGCAACCCTATAGGACAGAGCAGAATTGCCCCACAGAGTTTCCAAGGAGCAGCTGGTGAATTTGAACTGCTGACCTTTTGGTTAGCAGTCAATCTCTTAACAACTGCACCACCAGTGCATGCATACGTATGTGTAAATCAGGTCACGTGAATTCAATTAAATTTCTCAGCGTCTCAATAGCCCATTAGTTTGTATACAATTTTTTTTTGTACTTATTCTACTTTTAAAATCTTTAGAAGGCAAAATAAACAGGCCTTACTGACGAGTTATCATGAAGTAAGAGAGAAGATGTTGTCTAAATTTATTACAGGTTTAGGTATAAGAGATTTGGTGAAAAGATGAGTAATGTATCTGAAATGATAGACACACTTCTAACTTACCCTAACACATCTATCTCTTCCCAGATATTTCTCCAAACCCACTGCTGTCGAGTTGATTCCAACTCATAGACATTTAAGTGAAGTGGGAAACACTGGAAGAAGAGGAAGTTTTGAGGAGGACAGAGGGATAATGGGTAAGAGGTTCCTGCGACACATTGTGATAGAGATATGCTCTAGATAGATGGATACTAGTCTTTAGTGAAAAGAAAGGTGTAACTGAAGGTGTAGTCTTGGGGAACATAAGCACATCGTTGGTAGTTAAAAGCAAGACAGTAGTACAATCATCCAGCAAGAGATATAGGAGGAGAAGGAAAGGAATTAATCAGCACAAGGAAAATCTTGAACAGGTGAGTGTTCTATTCCTGTCCCTCCCGTGCAAGGTGTCACCTAGAGCTCGATAAAACACTCATGGGGACAATGGCTTGCACTTAAGAAATAATTAAGAAATATTTAACTGGCCTATAAGTCCCTAGTATATGTTCTAAAAGGGCTGGTGGGTGAGGGAAAGATAAAGGTTGGAACAAGATAATTCAACATTTGTTTATTTAATTCTCCTTGTTGTTTAAGAAAGCTGGACGAGATGACAACTGCTTCCTATTTCAAAAGAGTTTAGGCTTATCTAGACAAAATGTCGCTGGTTAAAGGAATTATTTGGTTTTATGGTCCACACATTAAAGAATTTATCTATAAACAGTACTCTAAACAATTACTCATTTAATAAATACTCACTGAATGAGCAAACCATCATGTTGTTCCAGTGTTACCGTGAGACTTGGTTCAGCTCTTTCCTGTGATTTTTTTACAGCTATATAAAAATGCAACAGATTGTCTTCAAGTACTTTCCATTTAAGTTCTTAATACAGTGATTTCTTCACCACCACCCCCAAGTGAACACCCCTCATTCTTATTTATTATTAATGGCTAATTGTTAGCTTTGCTCTGTGATGTTTTCTAAAGTTAGGTGCTGACTTTTGGGAAGTTTATACCTCCAGTTGAAAAACACAAAAGGGGAGGTATATTTGAAGGAAGCAAGTGTTTAATGGATAGTTTCTTTAAGTAGACTCTTCTGTATTATTAAACTCTCACCTTCGTGGCCAACAGTGTACATTATTCGGCCCTAAAGGTATGTTTCACATTGAGATTGAGTGAAAATATAAGAGATGAATAGATTCATGTTCATCCTTGGCCAAAGCTGACAATTTCAGAATTAAAATCCGAATCTGTCTTTGCTTTCAAGTTCGGTCCTAACACTGCATAATTTTGTAGACTAGCTTTTCCCTACCTTTCAGACTACAAAATGGAATGTTGGCACGCAAAGGTCACCTCGGCCAGCCACTTTCTCACGGAACATGGTGCAGTGACATTTGAATTCAACCTTATGTCTACAGAACTGCTCACTAGACTTACTTTGACAGACCTGAGGATGATGGATGCAGATATCCATCCAAAAGGTTTGGCTAGGCCTCAGCAGTAATATAACCTTTCTTAAAGGTTATTTTTAACCACTTGCTAAAAATTCCTAGAGGAAAAAAAGTGACGTGCCCTTTAGTAAAATGAATACAATAATATACTTGCAATTGATACCACTGAAGTCAAGTTAGGCCAATTGCCCAAGTGAGAACCTATCCTTTAATCACCAGTGGCTTTCCAGTTCTGGCTCAGGACCTTGAGTGGGAGCATCAGCTAAAGATTACCAAGAAACCAAGCCTAATTCAAATTCTAAAAAAAAGAAAGAAAGAAAAAATCCTCTTACATCATTCTTGTAAATCCTCCATTATACTGTCAATTAACTCTAAAGATGTTGTTTTTATAAAGTCAAAATCAAATATAATGGAATGAATTTATTCATTATGAATCTCATTGACTCAACGAAGGTTAATATAACAGTTAAACAATGTCTGGCTTAATTTTCAAAAGATTTTAATACGATTCCTACTCTGACAGATAAAGTAGAATTAATTAAGAAGCATAGCAATCAGCACATTGACTGGACCTGCAAAATTACCAGTACTCTATTGGAGATAATAACCTCAAATTATTTCCCAAATAAGACTCCATGTACTTTACAATTTACTAGTGATTGGTTAATAAGAAAAAAAAAAAGTTATGAAAATATAATTAATCTTCTGGAGCACAAAGTTTTGGTAATACAGATTTCATTCTGATAGCATCAAAGCCAATGCATTGCCATTGTTAACTCCCAGCTCAAAATGTATTGTTCCAGGGGTCTCCGGTTATTAAAGTAATAAGAATAATCAGCAGTGCCATGCTGACAGCTCACAGTTGAACTGTGTGTTTCTTGGTTTGCATGAACGGGTAGCACTGATAAAAGCCTCCTCCATGAGTCCCTGCTCCCTCACAACATGGCAGCTATGGTTACAGACAGTTACCAAAGGCATCTGTGTGGAAGATGGAAATCTCCTGGAAGATATCTCCCACTCCTTCAGAGTAGAATTAAAGATATAGGCCTATTGGCAATGCTCAGAGAAAGCCAATATTGTAAAGAAAGTGCTACAAAATGGCATTATTCTTCACTTAGATCAAAACAGTGCTTTTGTCTAAAACATTTAATTTTTGTTTAATATTTCTACTCAAAGAAGTAAAATTAGGGAGTCTTAGTTTCCAAATGTTGCTGTGGCAGAAATACCATGAGTGGGTAGCTTTAAAGACTAGAAATTTATTTTCTCACTGTTTTACAGGATGAGAGTCCCCGGATAGTGCACATGGATAAGAGCTCAGCTGATAGCTAAAAAGTTGGTGGTTTGAGTCCACTCAGAAGAAAGCCTGGTGATCTAGTTCTAAAAAATCGGCCATTGAAAAAACTATAGAGCACAGTTCTACTCTGACACATATGGGGTTGCCATGAGTCAGAATGGACTCAACAGCAACTCATTTCGTTTGTTTTTTGGTTGGAGACTAAAGTCTAAATCAGGATTTCAGCCCTGTGGATTACTTCCTTGCTGGTAACCCAGGACGTTTTTTATTTCCTTGGTTTGTAGACAGTCCTCACATGGCACCTGGCTTTCCCACGTGTACTTGTCTCTGTGTCCATTCTGCTTTTTTTATAACTCAGAAGTGAGTAGGTTTAGAATCTCAATGGGCATGACCTCAACTGACAGATTAATTACATTACATTAGATTGCATTATGGAAGTGATTATATTAGGCTAGATTATATCCACAGGTATAGGGGTAGGATTCCAACACATATTTTGGGGGACACAATTCAATCCTTAAGACCTCCCTATTTCATTCACTTATTTTTTTTAAATATTAGTGTATTTTATCTGTTCTATTTCAAAATGGAGAATATTTCTTCAAGCAATTGTAACTAGTGTAAAAAGCTAAAAAACAAATGCCCATGCCGTAAGATGCGCATCACTCAAAGGAATCCTACCATATGCTTTTGTTTAATCTACCTATGCAAACATTAACATTGATTTCTTTATGTAAATTAATTTACTACTGGCCTCTGTGAGAAATCTTAAGTTTAGGTCCACCTACAGAAAATTGGTATGTGAAATTCTTGATGTGTGAGAACCTAGTTAACATTGTATTTTTAAAATCAGTGTTCCCAGCTTAACTGATTATACAATGCTGTCTAAAAGAAAAATGTAGAGAGAAAAACCCATCATTGGTTGTTTGTAAATCATTCTACTGTCTCATTCTTTAGATACATGAATGTACAACATTCAGCTAGAAGGGGTAAAACAAGTCGGATAGGGTGACTGATATGTTTTAACATACAGAGATCCAGTGTGAGTAATCTTCTCATTGTATGGATTTTTCTAAAAAGCACGGAGCATATCTTTAAATGCATTAAACTCTCTCAGCATGACTCTGCTATGACATCCCACTTGGCGCATGGAAATGTACTTCTGAAACGTTCATTGTGCACTTAGGCCTCTGTAACAATTCCATACACACAATGCCAGTGGACAGAAGTATACCTGGCTCCAAATTGTTAAGTTCTAAGGGTACAGGGACTGTGTCTACCAGCTATGAAAATTATTATAGGCCCACAGGCTCCAGACACTATAGAAATTGAGTTGGGTTGAAACAATGTTTCTATAAAGTAACATTTTAGTAAACAATATATTTAAAATACTCTGAATAAAATTTTGTAGATTTTGATATACGATAAAATTGCGTAGTTTGTATACTGAAATTTCTTCAGTTGGCATTCAACTGTATAGAATTTATGACAAATATGGATGGATGGATGGATGATGGCTGGATGGATGATGGGTGAGTGGGTGGATGAGTGTATGGATAGGTGGATAAATGGATGATATACACAGATAGGCTCTGAGAGAACTGTATTAAGTAAAAATGCCAGCCCCTTCTTCTCACAATGAGCCTTAAAGTAACAGGAGAAACACGACTATAAAAACCCTTCCTCTCTAAGGATAATCTTATACCTTTAGATCTTCGTTAGGAGAGACCCTGATTGATCGAAAAGACTTTGGCCAATGAAGAATTCTAGTCAAAAAGACTAGGGTAAGTGGTGGTACTAAAAATAAAAATGCACTGTGGAAAAACTTAGGAAATTAGTTTGGAGAATGAAGATGGGCCCAAATTGTTAAGTCCTTAGCATAGCAAGCTAAGAAGTTTCAACTTTATAATACAAGAAATCTAGAGAAAATAGGAGTTTGTGATGGGGAATCACATTTACATTTTAGGGAGATAATTTTAGTAGTGGTATAGAGAAAAGATAATTCAGAGAGGAAATGCTGAACATTGTACAAAGATGTTAGCAGTGGGAATGGAGAGCGGGGACCACCCTGAGAAATATTCTTAAGTCAAATAGATAGATCTCGATGAACAATTGAATAAAGGAGGAGGATGAGGGAAAGGAGTCAGTGACGACCAGCATTTCCAGCTTGGGATATTGGGTGAATGGTGAAGTCATCGACTGAGAGAATTTAAGAAAAAGGACAAGTAATTCAGGTTTTTTTTTTTTTGGGGGGGGTGGTTAGTATAATTTTAAAGATGCTAACACTAAAGTAATTGTGAAATATTCAAGAAAAGCAATTTCTTGCAAATTTATGGAAGAATGGGTCTGCCATCCCAGAGAGAGCCTGCTGTTACATATTTATGAGACACCAGCAGAGTCAGCAATGTGAAGAATACGAGGAAGTGAAAGAGAACACTAATATTTAAAGTATTAGTAGAGAAAGAAGAAGACCCAGAGAAGGTGAGCAAAGAAAAAAAAGACGGAAATTGTCCAAATCATATTAGAAAAGTTAAGATAGGCTGGTATTCTAGAAACCAAAGGAAAATGGGTTTGAACAATTAGGTCAAATGCTATTAAAAAAATTGAGTATTATAACCCAAAAGGTAGCATGCAATTTTCCAAATAGAAAGTTAGTTATATTGAATAAGTCATTTTCAGCATGTTTGGAAAAAAAGTGGGATGGTAACATGCTAGATGGTGGATAAGAAGTTGAGAGTGACTTCTGTTTAATTCATTTATTCTTTCAGGCAATCCGCGGATATTTATTGATGTGCCAAGCATTGTTCTAGACACTGGGGATAATTCAGTGAAAAAATAAGCCCTTTCTTTCTTATATTCTGGTGTGGAAAATCCTAAAATGAGGTATATGAAGAGAATGTGTTTTCAGAAATTTTATTATGAGAAGCAGGGAGGAGACTGAGCTTTTTGCTTGAATAGGGGTGCATGGTGAAGTGTAGCATTTTCAGGATGAGGGAAACTTGAGCTCCTCTGTGGCCTAAAAGGAAATAAAATGAGAGGTAGAGAAGAGAGATGGGTAATGAGCCTAAGAATAATCAAGAATAACCAAAGGCTGGGGGACTGACAGTGCTCCTCCCAGCCCATGATAAATGTTCACTTGGCTCTGATAATCCTCCTCCTGCGGTCATGGTAAATTCCCAAAGCCATATGCTCGAGGGGACTGGGAATTCAGCGGAGACATTATAACCATTGTATGATTCTAACACTGCAAAGTGCGGCAACAGGCTGGTAAGAAATTGGGGACAAGAGACCTCATCTACTCAATCAGCTGCCATACAAACCTCAAGGAAGAGCAGGTACTTTGCCCCCAAGGAGAGTTCACAAAATACAGCCCAGTTGACTTTGGTTTCCAAGATTATACACCATCACTAGCCCAGAATCTCACACCAAAAGAAACCAAATCCACAAGACATCTGCACTTTAATGTTAAAGATTTCAAGTGGAATTCCTAGTGCAGAGTTTTGCACATGGGAGACAATAAAATCTTGAACTGATTTGAATGGGCTTGTCATGGATTGAATTGTGTCCCCCAGTGATGTGTGTCAACTTGCCTGGGCCATGATTCCCAATACTGTGTGACTGTCCACCATTTTGTCATCGGATGTGATTTTCCTATGTGTTATAAATCTCATCTCTATGTTGTTAATGAGGCAGGATTAGTGGCAGTTATGTTAATGAGGCAGGACTCAATCTATAAGATTAGGTTGTGTCTTAAGTCAATCTCTTTTGAGATATAAAAGAGAGAAGCAAGTAGAGAGACAGGAGCACCTCTTACCACCAAGAAACAAGAGCTAGGAGAATGGCGCGTCCTTTGGACCCAGGGTCCCTGAGCTGAGAAACTCCTAGTCCAGGGGAAAATTGATGACAAGGTTCCTTCCTCTGGAGCCAATAGAGAAAGAAAGACTTCCCCTGGAGCTGACGCTCTGAATTTGGACTTCTAGCCTACTAAACAGTGAGAAAATACTTTTCTCTTTGTTAAAGCCATCCACTTGTGGTATTTCTGTTATAGTAGCACTAGATAACTAAAACAGAATTATATATAAAATCCCTATTATTGATAAACATCACACAAGCAGGAGATGAGTGATTAGGCAGATTACCTTCTACCTTCTTCAATACTTTATCATTAACAACAAACATATTTTGTTGTTGTTCTCAGGTACAGCAGTTGAGTTAACTATACTCCATAGTACATAGCGCATTGTGCTCATCAGCTGTTGCAAGATCCCTCTCTTGTTTTACTTTGTTTTCACTCTCTTATCTGCGACCTCACCTCAGTTCCATTCCATCCCAATAGGCAGCTACCTTCTCTAATGTGTTTGAAACAGAGTCTTAAATACGGGTGTATCCTTGCAAAATATGTAGTACACTGTTTGTGTTTGTAATTTACATAAGTAGTGTTGAGCAATAAATCTGCTGTTTCTTACCTTTTCATCTCAGCATTATGTTTTTAAAATCCATCTGTATTGCTGAATGTACAGTCTGTCACTATAATGCAAATTAGCTCATATGCAAATGGTAAACAGGCGAATGATGTCAGTATAACAAAGAAGTTACATTGCTTCATATCAATTTTCCCAGCTTTTTAAAGTTTATGACCACCGGATAAGAGCCCCTGATCACACAGTACACAGACGGAGCTGAACAAAGCAAGCATGGAGGACCATGGGAGTCTTCATAATGCCCACTTACCCCAAGTGTCTTCTCTTGTTTCAGCCTGACCACCTACTCTTGGAAGCGCTTCGATGCCCTTCTCTTCAGTCTTTTGCCTTTCCCTCATGTCTCCAAATTCAGCAGCCTTAACAATTCCTCACACCTCCTTCTATCATTCTACATTCCAGGTATTAAGATAAAGCCTTGTATTTACTTTAGTGTTTTGTCATTTATTAGGAGTTTCGTGTTTCCATTTTATGATGCTAGATACATTAGAATAAGCACTATTTTTGTTAGTGCTTCTTAAAAGGGCTCATGCATGATTCCGGCTGGCCCCAACCCTATTATTTCCTATAAACTCTGCTATTTTTAGGACATTTTTTTTTCTGCACATGAGATTGTCAGGATTCAAATATCATTTTAAAGCAGAAAATATGAACATGTAATCTATTGTGTCTATGCTGCATAGAAAGTTGAGCTAATTGTGCATCTTTATATGCACTTCAATATTTACTGACCCATTCATTGCCCTAGTAATGAACACTTAGGTTGTCTCCAACTTCCCAAATATTCAGTGAGTGAGTGAGGACAATACCAATAGGACACAGTTCCTGGTCTCAAGAAACTTATTTAGTTGGGAGAGAGAACCATGTTCATAAAAAAAATGAAAAATAATAATACAAAATAACACTTACCAATTCCAGGTAAGTGGCACAGCGAATCAGTGGGAAATGAAGGAAATATTCAATTAATGGTATTAGGAAAATACCATTTCCACAATACTCATGTGGTAGATTTCATTATTGTCAACATATTTAACATCCTTCACTTACTAATCTCATTTCTTCCAAGCCTATTTTGAGAAAGGATAATACTTTCCACTCCATTTTGATCAGTTTTGGTCAGATGATTTGCTTTGGCCAATATAATGTTAGTGGAAGTGATTTGCCACATCTGAGCAGGAGCTTCAAGAGCCAAGAAGCAGTTCCGCCATGTCTCTTTTTCCTCTGCTGGCATGTCCCAGATAGAGGCTGATCCTTAAGGTTTTTAATAAAGAAGACGGAGCAGAGCCTTAGCTAACAGGAAAGGTTGTAAGCCACCGAAATTTGGGGCTGTTTGTTACCACAGCTTAAAAATCCCAACCAAACTGATTGCTGTCTAGTCAATTCCAACTCATAGCAACCCTGTAGGACAGAGTAGAACTGTCCCATAGTGTTTCCAAAGAGCAACTGGTGGCTTTGAACTGCCGACCTTTTGGTTAGCAGCCAAACACTTAGCCACTGCGTCACTAGGGCCCTACTACAGCTTAAGCTAACCTAAACTGACTGATAGAACTATTCATCTGGAACAGGGGGGAAAGGGCTCTACTTTTCACTACAAATCTATTAGTTGGAGAAGAAGGTATAAAAGCATTAAGAAAAAAATAGGAAATAGGATAGTTTTTACTATATCTGAGTAAAGAAAGCCTTTCTTAATAGGCATAAAACCCAGTGGCCATAAAGGAAAAGTTTGACATGTTTTACTATATAAAAATTTAATACACAGTAACATATACAGTTATAGGACAAGTAACAGGCTAGTAGAAAATGTTGTAATATATACAATAAGCAAATGATTTATAACCATAAATATAGATTTCATCCAAATCAATTGAAAACGATAAAAAACTGGAAATAGGGGCTAAAGAAACTAAAAAGCAATACGAAAAGAAAAACTAAAAATGAATAAAGAACATATAAACTCACTACAATAAAAGGGAAGCAAATTAAAGTAATGAGATGACACATTTTAGCCTTCAGATGGACTAAAACAATCTGGAAAGTCACCTGCTAAAATATAGACCATGGTTACCTCCAAAGAGAGAAGGCTTGGTGGCAGTGGTTAAGTGCTTGGCTGCTAATGCAAAGGTCAGTGGCTTGAACCCACCAGTCACTGCTCTGGAGAGAAGACCTGGATACCTGCTCCTGTAAAGATTTTCAGCCTAGGAAATCCTATGGGGCAGTACTACTCTGTCATATAGGGTTGCTATGAGTAGGAATCGACTAGATGGTTAACAACACCACCAAGAGCAACCTCTGAAGAGCAGAAGGAGTCAGGAAAGAGATAAATGTGCATTATGATTTTTTTTTGTTCTCTATAGTTCCTTATTTTTTTCATTTTTCACCATGAGTACATATCGCTTATACAATTACATTTTTTACATATAAACTTAATGGAAAAGTCATCATGAACTAGTTTATATGGCCATGAAAGGCTTCATTCAAACCAAAACCAAAACCCATTGACTGTGAGTCTATTCCTACTCATAGCAACCCTATAGGACACCGCAGAGCTGCCTCACAGGGTTTCCAAGGAGGGGCTGGTGGATTCAAACTGCTCACCTTTTGGTTAGCAGCTGTAGCTCTCAACCACCGCTCTACCAGGGCTCCAAAGGTTTCATAGTGTATGTGATATTTGGGCTTAAGCAATAGGAAGGACTTACAGCAATGTTTCTCAAATGAGGGCAAATTTACCCCAGGGACATTTGACAATGTCTGGAGGCATTTTTGGTTGTCACAAAGGTGGAAGTTTCTGGAGAGGTTGGGGGAATTCTACTAGCATCTAGTGAAGAGAGGCCAAGGATGCTGCTAAACAATGCACAGGACAGTCCCCCACAACGAGAAAAATCCAGTCTAATATATCTATAATGCTGTGGTTGAGAAATCCTAATTGAGAGGAAGGAAAGAGATGCATGTCTCAAGAGGCGAACACCCTGAGCAAAGGCAGTGAGGAGAGACGGCCTACAGTGAACAGTCGACTCTTATCACACCAGTTAGGCTAGAGCGAAGGGCTCAGGTATTCTCAGGGGGCCACTCAGCACTCCACTAATACACTCCTAAGAATTTTATACTCTTCAGGGGATGAAGCAGAGGGAAATGAGAAAAACAGCATTAAAGCTGTTTCGGTTGACTTGCATTACTTCAGACTTATTCCATTTAATTTTATACCCTAGGATTATTTAAAATGTTTCCATTTTAATCAAGACTATTTACGGCATTTTAGGAGTCTGTTCTGCATAAAATAATACCACATGTGTATAATAACATTTTGAATGTCCGATTTGATGCTTTAAAAAAAAAAATGGGCTCCACAGAAAATGATTAGCAAATACTCAGCTCTATCTGATAAACTGGATTAGTGAGGCCTGGCTTAAGGGGAAAATAATTAAGAGAACAAAATACTAATCTCCAGTAAAATTTCTACCTTAGAGTGTCAAAATACACTTTGGTAAATGATCTCCATGCAGAAGGTCAACCTGGGAGTCACCAGATCCAAAACGGTTGACATGGGCAAGATAATGCTCTCCTCATTCAAATCCAAATAGATATTCCTGCCATTGCAGCAACCTCACAGAATAAAGTTTTATTCCAAATTCTCCAGGCAGCTCTACGAGATTAACTGTGAAAAGAAATCAGATGTGATTTCCTTTGCAACTTCCCTCTGTACCTGGACAATTTTGTAGTGAAAAAGGTCTGTTTTGGCCATACTCACATTTCTTAAATGATTTAACTTAAGTTGTCAGTCTACAGAAGATGGGACACAACTGTCTAACATTTTACAAAGGTATTTCTGGACTGTACTCTGACTCTCCCAAGATTTCAATCCCTAACTACCTAGTTTACTGGGGATACTGTCCAAAAAGCTTCTTTGATTTACCAGGTTAAGCGTGTACTTTGACAGAATACAGCAATAAATTGCAAGGTCAGGAATAACCTGGCAGATACACTAAGCAAATACATCTCAATAGTCCAGTGGGAGCATTTGAAACATCTTCAGGAACTGGAGGAAGAAGGAAGAGACATTCGTCTTCCTTAGCCAAGGCAGCTACAATTGTGGGTGGTTGGCACAGTTGGGCAGAGCATTGTGCTAATGAGGCGAAGGTCACAGGTCTGATTCTTGTGTGGGTCACTGAATTCTCTTCTATTACATGGTCACAGTATCTTTGTGAGTAAATCTCCTTGGACTCAAGGGAACCCAATGGAAAAATTATAGATGCAACAAAACAAAGTAGGACAAGCAAAATTAAAACCCCTCCTGATGGGTTAGGAATGATGTATAGGCAGAGAAGCCCATTAACTAACCATTTTTTACACAGCATTTCCTGTGTTCCCACAAATCTGCCTTCAAGTGGTGATAATAATCACTTCTTTGAAAAAGAACACTCTTGTGAAAATGGATGATTGAGTGAAAATCAATGTCCAGCTTGTGCTGCTGCATAAATCAGTAAACTTGGAATATATATATATGTTTTTAACCTGTTTTTCTTGTCTTCATAGAAATAGCCTAGAATTGAAAGTGAGATTGCAGAGTAGTGAGAGAAATTCCATAAACTGCAGCTTATCTGCCACCACTTGATAATGAGATGGTGAATGGACACATTCACCCTGCAAGAATTGCCCCCACCACAAATTCTAAAGTAGCACCTTCATGCCTTGCTTCTCAAGGTGTGATCTGTAAACCAACAGCATCAACATCACCTAGGAGATGGGTAGAAACGCAGAATCTCAGAATGTGCCCCAGAAGTGCTGATTCAAAATCTGCATGGTAACAAGCAGTCCAGGTGACTCTTGGGCAATGAAAGCTATTCTGGCAATGACAAGCACTATGGCTAGCCCATGTCATGTCTTTCAGATCACCTGTCTTCGACAGGATTCCTTGAGGTGCCAGTCCTCTGCTTTACAAGTTAGATAACACCCTGAGGCTGTTTCGGGGTTGATTTTTTTGATGAGAATCCTTTTCAGAGCAACAGGTATTCCATGTGGTGTCACAGTAACCAAGATGTCTTTAAAAAAAATAGCATGAGAGAACAACCAACAAAAGATTCCTGGTTCAGCGTGTTCCTTCACCGGTGAGTGAAAATCAAAGGCTGCCATTGAACAGGACATGCTATTTATTTGTTGGCTAACCGGGTACACTGAAATGAGCTACCTGTAGTATCATGCAAATATCAGCATGGAAAAGTGTCATCTGAATCAGCATGGAAAATTTTCATTGGAATCTGCTTTACTGTCGACTGAATAATGGAAAGCCTTATTTTGTGAATGCACTCATTAGCTAATAAAAATGGTAAATACTGAAATGCTGTCGTGTTTGATGGTTTCATGCACAAGTAATCCTTTTCAAGAGTTTTGAACCAGTGATTACATAAGGAACACAAGAATCAGGTAAAAATAATGTACCAACTGTTTCGGCATTTTAAAACCCAGTTTACTACCCAAGAACGAAACAACACATAAGAAAAGGTGTAGAGGTCTTGGTTCAGTATAGCAAGAGCACTGAAAGTAGAATTCAGTATTTACAGCTCAGTAGCTTTGTTTCACTATTTAATGAAGTAAATGTATATGCTTAGAACTTCAGTTATTTTCATCTGAGAGATACATTTTTACTTGAAACGCTGAATGTGTAGAACACATTTCTAACCTGAATCCTGACCCTCATTACTCTGTTTTGTTTAGGTTTTTTTTTAAATTATCTGGTAGGCTTAACAGTGTTATGCTGTGCTATGTCTTTTCCAAGAAAGACAAAATATGGGACAAAGGTCATAAAAAATAACAAGAGTTGTTTCTTTGATCTAGTAAAAATCAATCAGGCTGATTTTTTTCTTCTTCTTGGGTGGTTGTCCATTGCAAATAGTCCTGTGTTAGGAAGACAGACTACTCGTTGTCTGCTCTTCTATGTCCAGACCTCCAACTGCTTGTGAACTGGGATATCGATATATGTGTGCACTAACACGCCAAGCTTCCAGGGATGGAAACAGCCCCCGTGGCGCCAGGGTGGTAGTACACACAGAAACAAGCAGATACGGGTTACTTGGAAAACAGACCAAGCATTCAACTCGCAGGCTAGCAGTTCAGATCGACCAGCCACACTCTGCACCCAGCATCATCTTTCTTTGCCAGAGGCCACCACCACACATTCCATAGTAATTTTCAAAAACATTGTTAGAGCAGGTTTATGTCCCTTATGATTTGGCAGACACGTTGTATATTTACGGCGATGAAAGAACATTGCTATTAAATACACAAACAGCTGATGACTGAAAAAGCAATTCCAAGCTGGAAATTCCCGCTTGTGACCTTTCTTGTCACAAAAGAAGAGAGCTCTGACCAATTCTTTTAGGAAAATGAAGGGAAGGGAAACGTATCTGGACTGAATTTCTGTGCTGATGACAACAAAAAACAAAGTGCCTATGTTCAAATGAAGTCCTGAAAAAAATTCAAGAAGATTCTAACTTCCTAGAGCAAAACGCATTTCTATAAATTTAGTGAGTTGATTTTTGGTCTCGCACTTCTGATATGATTTGAATATCAGTTTTCTTAAATCAAAGGCATCTCCAAATATCCTGGTCTTGATCTCGTATCAGAAACTCGGAAGGCAAGTTTATATCTCCCTGAGAATCATCTCTTCAATCTGCAGTCAAAAACTCTATATCAAGTTTAAGCCTTTGGAATTTATCTTAACTGCTTACAATTATAACAGCTACCAGGTTATTCAGAAGTTAGCAGCAGTAAATTCGCCTTTCAGCAGGCTCTCAAAGGGTATTTACAAGCTTAGTCAATATAATTGCAAAAGATAAAGTTAGTCTCCTCTCCTTGCTTTTCTCCTCAGTCTGTGTTGGAGCATTCCAAGTTTCCCCCCCAGTGTAAAGTCTACTGAAGGTGAAAAAGAAAACTCAAAATAAAGATTACAAAATGCATCTACTGAGGTATGGGTAATATGTCCAAGAAGGCATGAAGTCTAATTATCATTGTTCCTTCAGTTGTCCAAATTTTACCTTGCGGGGGTAAAAAGTGTTTTCAGACTTTTAATATAGTCTCTCACTCATGTCATTTATGAACATAAATGACATTTGGTTAGAAAACAAACTCAAGTCACATGTGTCATCGTGCTGTAGAAAGTTATTTTTACCTGATAATGTCACTTCATATAGAATGCAGTCTGCCAACAGATCCCTTTTACAGCCGTCATCCAAGAGTGACAGTACAACTTTCACACATACATTTGTTTTTTTAGATTTCTATCACTTAGGCCTCTAGGCAAATGGGCAGACAGAAAGTTCATGCACTGACAAGTTTCTCAACGACATTCCAGAAAGGACCCTGGTAAAAACAGAGTCTTATCAACAGACTGGAGCATCAATGTTTTCTTTACATCCAAATCATTCATTTTTACTTGGTTTCATGTAATACTACTGGCTAATCTTATGATAGCTATCAACATGATATTTAAACAAATAACTGGGAAAAAATGTATCCATTACCCAACAAATGCATAAAACCTAGCATTTTCTATCATAAACGTTTAAACACATCTATCATATCAAACTACAGAGTCAACACAAAGGCCATCAGCCCTATTATTAATATTTAACCAAATAATTATTCTAAAGTTCATATTTATTTATAATATCTATGTTATACAGATATAGAAAACTGAGCAAATATCTTTTCCTACCGTCCTCTGTGATTTGAATAAAACACTAATCTATGATTTAAGTTTTATATATAGTACAAGGCAGTTTTGATTTTTGGAATTAACCATTCCTCTTACTTTAACAGATAACTTTTAAATCACATCTTTCAATTACTATGCAAAGTTCCAAGATGATGCTCCAAGGAACAGATGTTTATGAAATGAAGCTTTATCTTATCAACGTCAATAAAAAGTGAATTTAAAGCCTTACTATATTTGTGATGGCTCAGAAACATGGAATCATAAAATCTTAGAGCTGGAGGAGATATTTGAGTACTAATCCAATCCCATCACTTTAAAAATGAGGAATCTGAGAGCTGGAGAGGTTAATTGACTTTCCTAAGGTCATAGAACTAGTTATTGGCAGACTGGGAATTAAATATCCCATCCAATCCAAATGTCCTTCCCTCCGCAAAAGGTTTGGCATTGTGACTCTGCTGCAGTGATATCCTTAAAGATGCACACACCTGGCTCCCCAATTCCTTCATTCTACTGAGAATGAAATAAATCTTTGTTTCAGGTCTGTAATTTTCTGAGACAACCCAACTCTATGCCTCCTTAGCAAGCCAGGCGGGCTAAGTCTATCCTGTAGGAGCCTAGAAATCAATCTATTAACTTTGATATGGAATCACATTGATAAACTATTGAAATATTGACATCTTCCTGGGTAAGTGTCAAGAAGAAGGTGAACTCCTAAGGCCCTCTGGCCTCCTGTTGTATGTGAGAACATTTAAGAATCTGGGGACAATTACAAGGCTATCCAGAAATTCAGTTAACAGGTAAAATAATAATAATAAAAGAAATTCCTCCAAAAACTTCCTTTGGGGCATCTTTTCTGTATCTCTAGTGCCTAACAGAATGCCTGGTTTAATGAATGAACTACTCATTGATGTTCATTAATTAGTTAATAAGCTTATAAGTACAAGAAAATAGATTCTCACACTAATGATTTACTGAAATCAATGTGACGTTCAACGATGGCCAGTAGGTTCCTGGGATGTGCATTTGGTTTATGCATGGTAACTCAACTAAGATGAGAAAGCCCAGATCCAGGCGCAGACTCGGCATGGCTGGATGGCTGATTGGGATGTTTATATTCAGGAATCAACTAAAACTAAACACCATTAATAACTTGAACACAACTCAAAACCAGTGGTTACAAAAAAAAATAACTTCCAACCATTGGTACTGGAATATGTAAAATACATGGATATCCTGAGGTCTTGACTGGTAAGAAATAAAAAAAAAAATTCCTTTCAATGTTCTGCATATAACCATCTATCTGTTTAGAAATAATATATACATTAAATGTTCTAGGTGCTTCACTTGCTCCTTTTTCTGCCATTAAACTGAATACTACTACAGCTAATTTTGATCTCTAGGAATCATTAAATTTCTTCTCTTCATCCAGGTGTGGCATAAGAACAAGAAGACAAAGAATATGATGGGTAAGAAGCAAAGCACTAAAGCAATATTTTGGCCACGGATAATTTTGGCAGTATAATGAATCTCATGGACCTCTTCTCAGAATAAAGCTTTAAATGTATAAAATGGTAAAAAGAAACCATTAATTTTCCAATAGCGATGAGTACATTATATTTTAAGATACCTACAATAACTCAATCATGATATAAAAACATCTTTGATTTTTATAGGTGACAGAGTCCAAGACAATGCTTATTATATTCTGTCATGTGTTTGTCTACATTCTTAACTGAAGAAAAAGTTCACTT
The DNA here is from genome assembly GCF_000243295.1 of Trichechus manatus latirostris. Lineage (NCBI taxonomy): Eukaryota > Metazoa > Chordata > Mammalia > Sirenia > Trichechidae > Trichechus > Trichechus manatus. Next base: position 8,216,955 of record NW_004444054.1, on the reverse strand, counting down.
TCAGTTAGACATAATGAAAATAAACATGCATTTTTTTCCCCATTCAAGTTCATAGGAAACCTAAATTCTGTCCACAGACTCCCTGAGGAAGTGCGGATTCAAGTTAAAAATCCCTGGTTTGGAGTCAGACAGAACTGAGCTGGAATTCTAGCTTTGCTGTATATGACTTCTGTGACCTTGGGAAAGTTGCTTACCTTCTACAAGCTCCGTAAAATGGGAGCAGAAGTGTGTATCACATGGAACTGTTTAAAGGAATAATGTATGTAACATAGGTAGCACAAAGCCTGCCATATATTAAACTCTCAATGTGTTATACTTTTAATCCCTAGTGGAACATATTTTCCTCCCTGATGTGTTGGTCTTTTAGAATAGTTTATTTGACTTCCAAATAAGCATGTGGTAGTCCTCCTCTATTGCCGAAGATTATTAGGATCTTCTTCATTTTAGCGACTTAACTCAGTATTAAAAACAAAAACAAAAAACAGTGCTAAAGGGATCAAGGTCATATGTGATTCTACAAAGGCCCTAATACAAACTGTGATGGTTAAGGTTGTATGTTAAACTTGGCTGGGCCATGATTCTCAGTGGTTTAGTAGTTATGATATAGTTTGGCAGCTATGTAATGATGTAATCACCTCCATAATGAGATCTGCTATAATGTAATCACTTCCATGATGAGATCTGTTATGAGTAGCCAATCAGGTGAAAGGGAGTTTCCTTGTGGGTATGGCCTGCATCTAATATAGCTAGAATTTCTGGTGAAACTTGCTGACTTTTGCTCACTCTGGATCCTGCAGCTGGCTCCTGTTCACCTGACCTCCGGTTTTGGGGCTTGAACTAGAAGTTTACCTGCCAATCTTGGGATTCATCAGCCTCTGCAGCATGTTAGCCAGAGGTCTGCTGTCTGACCTGCTGATCTTGGATTCATGAATAAGGAGAAGCCTCCAACCTGACCCATGGACTTGGGACCTTCCAGCCTCAACAACCACATGAGCCATTTCCTTGATATAAATCTCTATGTATATTTATATGCTTCACTGGTTTTGCTTCTCTGGAGAACCCAGCCTAAGACACAAACACTACTAAGACTAAAATTAAAAGAATTGTTCATTAAATAAAGAAAACATCAATAGTGCTTTCATAAACCCAAATTCATAATACTGGGTATGAGATGGGCATTGAAGTTGGGGTCCTAGCAATCGATTAGCTCAATGGGACAACATGGTGGCTCCAACACAAATATACCAATTTTGATATTGCTATTCATATCAGCTAAGTATACTTAATTGAACTAAACTCTTGAGTTCCAAAAAAATCTATGTAGAAGAAAATCTATGAGTATGCAATTTAAATTCAGTTGTGAGCCTTTCATGTCTAGAATCTATAACTGGCCTCCAGCTGTAGTAAATCTAACCTCTGTTTATGGTCATCCTGTGGAGGAACAGATTGGGGAACAGAGAAAAGAATTTCAACAATTTAAATGTGTAATTGTATTAAAAGAGAAAGTGCATATGAAAGCATTCTGAATGGGTTGTTTTTTTAATCATCAATTCAAATGTAGTTTTGCTAATGACACTAATTTGTTAACCCTCAAATTAGAACATGAAAAATGAGGCAGTATGCTGAGGATTTTTATGCAGTGAAAAAATGTGGTTCTTCCAAGAACAACTGGCAAAAAAGAAGGGTTTCCTCTGTATAAAGCTTTGGAAGATGCACTAGTATGTCGTGTAGTGCTGGAAGAGATGTTGGAAAACTTTATCGACATTGTTATTAATATATAGTTCATTAAAATTTTGGAAACCTTTCAATGGTGGGTGATTTTCTTAAATTTGAAACATATAAACTATACTTACAAATTCTTTAAAAATTATGAGCTTACTCTTCTAGGAAAAAGGAAATATACCTTTTAACTGTTAAAGGCAAGAATGGAATATCTTTTAATTGCCACTAATAACTGAAACCTTTGTGCTCTATATATTGAGCTATTTATTCCAAGTTGTTTGTTTGTATATTTTAGTTTCTTTTATTACCAATCCTAGATTCCAAACTATATAAATCTACAAAACTTCATGTGCTGTAGCTGTGTGATCTTGGGCAAGGTATTTTCTCTCTCTAAGACTCAGTGTAAAACGGAAATAATAATAGTAATCAGTTGTTTGAGATTTTTGAGAAGGGTTTTTGAGATTTTGAGATGATTTCTTGGTCTTCACCACGGGTTTTAAACAGTAAGTGATTTACGAAGACAGTATAGGTTGTGATTAGTGAGGCATTTGGTGAGTAAGATCTAATTAAACAATGCAGCTGTTTCCCCCAGAAGTTAAGTCATTGAGGGGGCACTTTTTATGTGCCAGGCACCCTGGTATTTACATGTTACAAAGTTACATGTAAAGTACAAAATGTTATAAAATGCTTACCAAACACTATGGACCTTAAAATGGGGATAAGCATTTTATAGATAAAGTCATGCTTCAGAGCACTTGCACGATTCTCCTGAAGTCCTACAGGCAGTTATTTTCAGAATTGAGACAGCAGGCAGCGCGGGCTGGAAAAGTCTGGTTTTGTAGTGTTTGCCAACATGCCTGCGCCAATATGATCCACTCTGGCCAATTTCAAGCTACCAGTGATTTAACAATGACTTAAGAACCAAACTGCTGTCTTAATCATCTAGTGCTGCTATAACAGAAATCCCACAAGTGGATGGCTTTAACAAAGAGAAGTTTATTCTCTCACAGTCCAGTAGGCTACAAGTCCAAATTCAGGGTATCAGCTCCAGGAGAAGGCTTTCTCTCTCTGTTGGGTCTGGAGGAAGGTCCTTGTGATGCCTCAGTCTTCCCTAGGTCTGGGAGCATCTCAGTGCAGGAACCTCAGGTCCAAAGGACCCACTCTGCTCCTGGTACTGCTTTCTTGGTGGTGTGAGGTTCCCGTGTGTATCTGCTCGCTTCGCTCTTTTATATCTCAAAAGAGATTGGCTTAAGACACTGTCTAATCTTATAGACCTCATCAGTATAACTGCCGCTAATCCATTTTATTACATCATAGTGATAGAGTTTACAACACATAAGGAAATCACATCAGATTACAAAATGGTACACAATAATACAATACTGGGAATCATGACCGAGCCAAGTTGACAGATATTTTGGGGGGACACAATTCAATCCATGACAACTGCCAAATTCCTGAGTATTTATCTGTTGGTTCACTTGAGCCTGTATGAAAGGACTTCCACGTACAACTGATTGCTAGACTAATGCTCTTTGCAAGATCATCTTTTCAATATGTTTAAATGGATTATTTCCAAAAAATAATCAGTGTGTGTATGTTTCTGTATTGGTTTAAAATCAGGAAAGATGTGCATCAGGCTTGTATCCTTTCACCGTACTTATTCAGTCCGTATTTGGAGCAAATAATCCAAGAAGGTGGACTATGTGAAGATGAACACAGCATCAAGATTGGAGAAAGACTCCTTAACAACCTATGATATGCAGATGACACAACCTTGCTTGATGAAACTACTGACGAAGATTAAAGACTACAGCCTTCAGTATGGATTACACATCAATGTAAAGAAAACAAAATCCTCACAACTAGACAAATAAGCTACGTTATGATAAACAGAGAAAAAACTGAAGTTGTCAAGGATTTCATTTTACTTGGATCCACAATCAACACCCAGGAAAGCAGCAGTCAAAAAATCAAACAACATATTGCACTGGGCAAATTTGCTGCAAAAGACCTCTTTAAAGTGTTTAAAAAGCTAAGGTGTCACCTTGAGGACTGAGATGTGCCTGACCCAAGCCATGGTATTTTCAATCCCTTCATAAGCATGTGAAAGCTGGACAATGAATAAGGAAGACAGAGGAAGAACTGATGTCTTTGATTTATGGTGTTGGCAAAGAATATTAAATATACAATGGATTGCCAGAAGAACAAACAAATTTGTCTTGGAAGAAGTACAGCCAGAATGCTCCTTGGAAGCGAGGACGGCGAGACTTTGTCTCAAGTACTTTTGGTCATGTTATCAGGGGGAGCCAGTCCCTGGAGAAGGACATCATGCTTGGTAAAGTAGAGGGTCAGCAAAAAAGAGGAAGACCCTCAATGAGATGGATTGACACAGTGGTGCAACAATGGGCTCAAACATAGAAATGATTGTGAGGATGGCCCAGGACAGGGCAGTGTTTCTTTCTGTTGTACATGGGGTCACTATGAGTCGGAGCTGACTCGACAGCACCTATAACAACAGCAACATTTCTATATATGTTCTCTCATTGTTAGGAGCATGAGTTTTGCAGTCAAGACTGCCTTGGTTCAAATTCTGGGTTCCACCACTTTATTGGTTATGGACCTGAACTTGGGCAATTTTCTTCATTTCTCTGAGCCTCAGTTTCCTCATCTGTAAAATGGTGATAATAATAACATCTATTTTTTAAGGCTATTGGAAAGCTTAAATCAAATATTATGGGCAAAATTTTTATAACAATGTCTGGCATAGAATAAGTACTCAATAATTGGAATCTCATTGATATTAGCTATATAATTTTTACATAAATATATAAATCAAATTGATATTTATTAAATAGTTAACATTTACAGCTTGTAAGTGGTAGAACTGAGATTAGAGATTCCATACTCTTTTCCAATATGCTATACTATTTTTCAATACATATATGAAGGAAATTCACTAATATATAACAGTGATAATTGCTATATGGTAAGATTATAGATATTTATCTTTATAATTTTTTTATATTTTATAAACTGTTCAAACATTACTTTTACCTTTGTAAGATACTACTTATAAGATATATGTAAATATACATGTATACACACACATACTTTTTTAAATAGATAGAGATAAAGCTGGCCAACCAAACCCATTGCCGTCAAGTTGATTCTGACCCATAGCGACCTATTAAAGGCAACCTCAGTCCATGCCTGTGCTTACATCTATGTCTATCTTAACGCTTTAATATAATAATCAGCTTTATATAAACTCCTTTTATCTAACTTTCCCAATAAACATAAAGCATTAATGTTAAATGTAGACTCTCCTGGAGACATTCATGGGGCGATGTCACTCACCATAGTCCAAAAAAAAACTCCAATTCTTATTCGATTTCTTTCTTCCTCTAAAGAACCTCTCTAGCCCCATCTTCTTGCTCTCCTTCTACCCCACCTCCCAGGCTCTAAAGCCCACTCTGTTGTCCCGCATACTTCAGATTTCAAAAGTGATTTAGTAAAACAAAAGTCCAACGTCAACCAGGGCTTCTCCCTGAAGCAGTTGGGCGGCCATTTGTCATGACCACAGTAGGGCCCTTGGGTAGTTCATTCTCACCACTACCCCAAAGAAAAAACAATTGTTAATAAATCACCAGCCAAGTAGTCACTCAACCCTCCCCCTAAAGGAAAAACTTGAAAAGTAAGTGTCACGTACTGGTAAGGGAATCAGAAACTAAGAGAATATGATTTTCTGGCTTTTTGCCTACTTAGAATATTACCAAACACCAAACTTCCCAAACTAACTGTTATTTGTCATCAATACTTTCATTTAACTATCATCTTAGCCTTTAGCCCCACAGGAGTGATTCAACTCATTTACTCAAGCACATATTGAGGACCATTATTTCAGTCATTCATATCCAATAATTGCTTATTGGTGTCAGCTACAGCATTAGTTCTGGAGGCTATAAACATGAATGAAAAATTGTCTCTATTTTAAGGAGTTTATAGTTCAGTGTGAAAGGCATTAAGTGTATTCAGGATTCTGAAACTGAGCCCTGGTTTATCAACAGCTGAAAGTAGCCTTTTGGGACTCAAAGTGCTTGTGCTTCTGCGTAGGACACCAATAATTTTTGGTGGATGAATGAATGAATGAATGAATGCAGGATGCCTATTCTCATAGCTGTTTGTTGTTTGAATAAATTTATACTAAATAATTGTCTAATGAAGGTATACAAGGATCTTCCTTCTACTCCAAAGTAGTTTTCCCAGTATTAGCGAATCACTTGAGACCAAAAGAAGGTAATACATTGATTAGTGGCCAAGAGACTATGAACACAGTTTGAAAAGGGATATTTCATTTATTTATTTATTTTTAGTTAGAAGACCCTCTGGAATAAAGATTCTCAAAAAGAAATATTAACATTAGTCGGGAAAAACAAAGAAGGAAATATATAGCTAACAGTTAAAATGAGTTCTGGAGACTGGCAGAGGAAGGAAATAATGGGGAGAACTGTGAAAACTTATAAAGTGATCCACATCTTTTGAAACCAAATGGGATGTGGGGTGCAAAAAGTTTACAAAAGAAAAGAACAGCACAAGTGTCCAGCAGAGGCCTGTGTCAGAATGGAAGAAAAAGAAATAGAAGCCAGAACATGGAAAGATACTAGGAAAGGAATGGATACTTTACTATCCAAAAATGAATAGATTTTATGATATAATCAATCCCCATCTTTGGAAGCACTGAAACAAGTGATGGATAAGCAAGGATAAGTTAGAGGAGATTCATTCATCAAGTAGAGGATTGGACTGAGTGACATTTGACCACTTGACATTCATCCTAATGCTGGGAAATGTCTTTATGATTTTATGAATATGCTGTTTTGTTTTATCTTGTGTTTTTTTTTTTTAATATAAGCCACACATTAAGAACAAAAGAATTAAAAAAAAAAAAAAGAACCAGTCATCCTAAATACCAAATGCCAGAGTAAACTAAGTTTTTCTTTTGAAGATACCTCTATAAATTCAAGAAAATCCCAAGCTAAAGTAGCACTACAAAGGAAAAGGTCCATAACCTGGTGTGATGAAAGCGATTTCAGGAGCACAGAATTGGTCCTGGTTCTGATTATACCACAGGAGCTTCAAGCGGAGCTCCAGGAACAAATGGTCCTCAGAACCCAGTCCTTGGAACTCATACCACTGGTTCTCAAAAACGAGTTTATGAATCCCCCTGCAGCATGCTAGTAATTCACACTGCAGCAGTAACTAGTCCAATAAATGCCCTTCCTTTGCTTAAGAATTTCACTCCTGCTGGGATTTGAACCATAGACCCTTAGACCCAGAGGTACTAGAGTCAAATGGTGCTGACCAGCTCCAGAAATATTCATTTAATCAGCTCCCTGCTAACTCCCAATGTGTTTATAAGTTGCTAACTGGGGAAAAAAGGTTCATGGTAACTGAATGTGTTGGCTTGAACTAGTTGAATAGACTAGAGCCTTTGTGACTAAGGATCTGAGAGTGAGGCCGAAGATTCTGGTTCTTTCCCACTTCTCTTTGCCTGGTTGCTTCCTCCAGCAATGAGGTTGGATGCACTGAATAAGCACTTTTTTCTTTTCTTTGTTTTAAATTTTTATATTATGGGCAATTAAAATTTAAAATTCCCTCATCCTCTGAAATAATCACCACTTCTATTAAGGTAATTTTTCCCCTTAAAAACAGTATTTATTGCAGAATTTTTCTTTGGAAAATTGTTCTTTAATGTTTCAGAAATTAAGCGTTCTTTTTCATCAAGAATTCAACTTTCTTTAAGAAAGATCAACACTTGCAAAATTAGCATTAGAAATTATATGAAAAAGACAGAGTTTGACTCTGAACTGAGTAACATTAAAAGCCCCATTTCCTTATAAACGTCCATCATTTATTTTCTTTTCTCTAATTTTATTACTGTAAGGTTCACTTTAATGCAGTTGTATTAGGACCAAGAAAATTAATATTAAACTACTAGAAATGAAAATCAAGGCACCTCTGATTTAAGGATTTTTGTTGGAAAAGGTGCCTCTGAATCAGTTTCCTGGTTGTTTTATTATATATCTTAGCAAGAGCCAAACTTTCTTTCAGCCATTTACAGAGAAGGCCATAATTCAGAGGTTGAAATACGCCAAATGAGAATGATAATATCCTTACTTAATATAACTTTTTCCACTTTACAGACACTACAATGTTGTGAAACATTTATTATTTCAGTGGCAATATATTCAGTGTGAAAGGTGTTATCACACACATCTCTTCAGACACCAACACAGCAAGTGTGACATGAGCTGTAGCATTACTCATATACAGATAATACGAAGAGACGTTTTCCAAAATCTTTCTCTTCCTGCATTGACTAAGACTTTCTCCAAGGTCTGGTTGTCCTGCTAAGTCTGACACTAAAAACATTGTTTGTCGCATTGTTTTACTTTTAAGCAAGCTACAGAAAAAGAACACAAAAAATTTGCAACTTTGATAAACTTCTGATATTAAAATACTAGTCAGTATCCCTCACCTATAGGGTCACTATGAGTCAGAATTGACTCAACAGCAGTGGGTTGATCCCTCACCATCTTTGAGAATAAAGAGGGAAAATGAATTAAAAAAAAATGATTTCCCTTATCTGTGAAAGTTCTTTGTTTTTAAGTAGAATAAAAGGCATCTAGAATACATGTACTATTTATGTCAAGAAAGTGATATAGGTAGACACAAAAATGGTATCAACAAATGATTTTTCTACATTTTGTACATTTTCCATTTCCATGATCTTCTGCTAGATTTTTAAGACATGATTCTTAATTAAGGAGATAATGTAAGTTCACATAAATCTACTAAGAATGGTGGTGAAAATTGTCAGAGGAGTCGAAAGAAATGTAACGTACATTGTGAGGGCATAAGAAGAAAAAGTATGACTGAGGAGGTCGTTGTGTGAAGACCAGTATCTCGGAGGGGAAAAGAATGGAGAATGGGACAGGAATTCACACCAACCTTAAAAATATAGTGAGAAAATCTAAGGGATCAGTCACAAGTGAACGTGCAAGTCAGATTCGGGGGAAAATAGTTGGCCTCCCTGATAAAGGAGGGAACAAGTGCACATGATAGTACTCTGAATGTAAGATGCCATGGGCATTTGATGGAACCAAACCCACTGCCATCGAGTTGATTCCAACTCATAGTGACCCTATAGGAGAGAACAGAATTGCCTATAGGGTTTCTAAGGAGCAGCTGATGGATTCAAACTGCTGACCTTTTTCGTTAGTAGCCAAGCTCTTAACCACTGCGCCACCAGGCACATGATCCCTACAGCCAGTTAGAGGTTAAAAGAAGTGGGCACTATGGGAAAGGACCTGTGGGAAGAAAAAGTTAATTTTCCCTCGAAAAGTTAAACTAGAAATAGTAAATGCCAATTGAGAGTAACCATGCGTAGAAGTCACCGTAAGAGACTTGTTACCTCAAAACAAAGCCAAAAAATTAAAAAGTCAGGATTTTCTGGTAATCTAAAGTTGAATTGCAGGGTAAAAATCTACGGAAAGTAGAACTTCAGTGTTTTATACTGGGTTCTCTAGAGAAGCAAAACCAGTAAAGCATATAGATATTATATATAGAGAGAGATTTGTATCAGGGAAATGGCTCACAGGATTGTAGAGGCTGGAATGTCCAAGTCTGTTGGTCAGAATAGACGGTTCTCCTGATTCATATAGCTGCAGGGGCTGGTGAACCACAGGCTGCAAATATCTATGAATCCCAAGATCGGCAGGCAAGACCGCAGGTGAGCTGCTAGCTCAAGTCCCAAGAACTGGAGGTCAGATGAACAGAAGCCAGCTACAGGATCCAGCACCAGCAAAAAGCCCCCGAGCCCTGCTAGAACTTCCGCTTTATATTTGATGCAGCCACACGCCTAAGGAAGCGTCCTTTCAGCTGATTTGCTACTCACAGCAGATCCCATCATGGGGGTGATCACATATCAGATCTCAACAGGGAAGTGATCACAACATGATACAACTGCCAAAACACTGAGATTCATGGCCCAGCCAAGTTTACACACAATCTTAACCAAGTTTACACACAATCTTAACCATCACACCCAGTGACAGCAATCAGACAATGGAAGAAAAAACATATAAACAGAAGAAGCACTTTTTTTCATGTGACATAGAAAAGGGGCATTTTGAAGGATTAGCAGATTTCATCCTACACAGGACAAAGGAACGAGATGCTGAGTCTTTTGTCCATCAGGGCAACGTAATCCTTGAAGACAGGGACAACTCCTAAAAACCAGTTTGTGTTGAGTCAATTGTGACTCATGGCAACCCCATGTGCGTCAGAGTAAAACTGCTCCATAGGGTTTTCATTGGCTGATTTTTGGGAAGTAGGTCACCAGGCCTTTCTTCCAAGATGCGTTTGGGTGGACTCAAACCTCCAGCCTTTCAGTTAGCAGCCAGTTGCCTTAACCATTTGTACCCCTAGGGGCTGATAAAGTCTTGGGACACCAAAAATTCAAACTGGAGGTACCACTAAGGTGTTGTTCCTCCATGAATTTTGTCTGGGTCACCAGACTGCTCTCATCTCTGCCATTGCTTTATTATAATCCTTTAATGTCAGTAAATGCAAAACTTATATTAATGTTGTATACATGTGTGGTAGGCAGAATGATGACCTCCAAAGATGTCCACATTCTAATCCCCAGAACCTGTGACTATGTCAGTTTATACGGCAAAGGAGAATTAAGGCTGCTGATAAAATTATGGTTGCTAATCATCTGACCTTAAAATAGGGAGATTATCCTGGATTATGTGTGCGGGCCCAAGGTAATTACATGGGTCCTTAAAAGTGGAAGAGGGAGGCAGAAGAGGAGAGTCAGAGGAGATGTGATAATGGAAGCAGGATCAGAGAAATGCAACATTTCCAGCTTTGAAGGTGGAGAAAGGGGGCCACAAGCCAAGCAATGTGGGAATCCTCTACAAACTAGGAAAAGTAAGCAAGCAGATTCTCCCCAAGAGCCTCCAGAAGGAACACACCCCTTCCAACACCTGGATTTTAGCCCAGTGAGACCCATGTTAAATTTATACCTTACTAAATGATAACTTTATGTTGTTTAAGCCACTAAATGTGTGGTAATTTGCTACAGCTACAATAGAAAACGGATACAGCATGTATCCAACTAGAGCTCCATTATGATTAAGTTGAATTAGGCTTAAAGAAACTGGGCTAGATAACATAGGATCAAAAGAAATTATTTAACCTCTCTGAGCCTCAAATTTATCAAGGTAATATCTACCTCACAGGTTGTTGTGAGGATTTAATAAGAGTTCTTAGTCTAGTAAAAATGTCTGTGAAGTTCTTATACATAGTACAATGTTTAAGAAGAGGAAGCTATACAATGATTTAAAATACTAACTGGCGATCCTGGAGAAGGACATCATGCTTGGTAGACAAGTCAGTGAAACAGAGGAAGATCCTCAATGAGATGGATTGACACAGTGGCTGCAACAATGGGCTCAAGCATAACAACAATTATAAGGATAGTGCAGGAACGAGCAATGTTTCATTCTGTTGTACACAGAGTCGCTCTGAGTCGGTACTAGATGGCACCTAACAACAGCTAGAGTTCCTATTAGATGCTGGAGTTACAATAACGAACAAGGTACTAAAAAATTACCATGTGATTTTAATATTCTATGATTAACCTTTTGATGAGAGTAAAGGACACTGTTATCACATAAGAGGTACTTTGGCTAGATTTAGGGGTCAGAGAACACTTTTTGGAGGAAGAAATTTCTCAACAGAGGCTTAATGAATAAGTGAGAGTTAGGCAAAAATAGGTGGAGGAAGAGTAGAACATCATTCTTAGAGGAAACAATATGGAATAGGGAATGGGGGGGCTTCAAAATCAAGGGAATTGAAAATAACACTGAAGGATGTGAGCATCTGATCTACCAAGCCAACCAAACCCATCACGATCAAGTTGATTTCGACTCATAGCAACCCTACAGGACAGAGCCGAACTGCCTCATAGAGTTTCCAAGGAGTGCCTGGTGGATTCGAACTGCCGACCTTTTGGTTAGCAGCCATAGCACTTAACAACTACACCACCCGGGTTTCCCTTCTGATCTAAGCAGAGGACAAAACCTGAAGAGTCTTTTATCCTGAGGGCCATATGGGCATCTTGCAGTGTGTTAACAGAAGAGACATTGATCGTGTTGTTTTGGAAAGATTATTCTAGATACAGTGTAGAGAACAAATTTGAAGAACTAAGAAGACATAATGGCAATAGAAACCAGTTGGGAAACTGTTGCAATAATGTAAACTACTATTGTTACTTTTGTAATCAAGCATACGAGAAATAGCAATGAACATGAGAGAAAGAAATGAGATGAAAACATAAAAGCAAATCTACTTACATGTGTTTCATCTTAAGAAATCATTGTACAGCAGCACAGAATGGCAACTGTACTGAGACGAAGAGAGAAAGGGCTAATAGCCATTTCCAGGAACAGGGAACGGGGAAGCAGGACAGAGAGGAGGATGGGATCTAGGGATGAGGTCTCGGACCCAGCAAAAGACAGGACTATCCTAATCTAGAGTAAACTATATGTCTTGCTATTACTGTGTTCTCCTGGGAGAATTGTAAACAGAATGTAAGTAACTAACTTGTAGGATATGACTTAGCATAAGACCATTCCCGTGAAACTTGGGCTGCAGAGTAAAGAGAACCATCTTGGGAAATATCATTCACTCAAATCTCACTCACCACAAATACCTCAAAACTCTGTCTTGCTCTGAGCCAATGCAGAGGCATGGCTCTACTTCACTGAGCCTGCCTCACCCAGGGTAATCTGGAGACTAGAGGGAAAATGAGTGAGATGTATAAAGAGTCCAAGAGACACAATACAAGACACGCATATCTAAGTACAAAGCAAGATGGCAGACACTACAAGTGGAGCAGGAGTAGACAGAAGCAGGGCATTGCACATTACCACAGGAGAAGGCATAATAAACAAGGAATCTGGCAGAAAAAAATCCATCTGGAGCAGGAAATGAAAAAAGAGCACAAGTTATTTGAGCAAAGCTGCAAGGAAATTCTATAGGATATAGTATTTTGATAAAGGATAATTTTCCCAAAAAGTGGGTAAAATTGTGACTCTTATACAGATACAAAAATGAATACCTGTTAAAGATTTTATTTAACTCATTAATGAGGATACTGGTGAGGCATTACAACCAGTTCAAAGGAGACTGCAAAAAGAGAGAGCCATGTTTCGAATTCAGAAATACTGAAATGAATGTGCCTGTTGCACACACTGGCCTGTCCCACAGTCAGTGGGGGAAATCCATCGAACCTCACTGGACAGAATTTATACATATACAGACAAGAAGTATTTTGCATTGCTCTCAGTCATTTACAACATACAGAATTAAAAAATAGCTCCATAGAACCATAATCAGAATCAGAAGGATGTATAATAGACAATGCATAGTTTTCCACTGATGGTCCAATTTTCCCTGAGAGTTAGCTTCAGTGCTTTGCCTGGAATTTGACTACAATAAATTACCAAAAGTATATGTGTAGATGGTCATCGGGTTTAACAATGAGAAACCAATCTCAAATCCACCAATTTCAGTCGAGGGCAGCGAGAACACCGAAGAAATAGCAGGAGCTGAGTAAGATCACCCAGAGTGCCTCACCAGTGTACCCAACGGTGCAGCTTGCTCCCACGTAACTTTTCTGAAGATTGGTTCCTTAAATCTGATCTCAGATCCTGCCTGTACAAACTTTCTTGTTTCTCAGCTAGTTTCCTCCTACCTTCCACCCCTAAGCAGACTGTAGACATTGAGGAGGTCTGAGTCTGTTCTCCAGTGCTGACACCATCCAGACACTAAGCCTGGGTCTATGAGATTCCCAAACACTGAGATGAAATGTGAAAAATCCGATCACCGACTTGTTTGCCTGTTATGCCAAACACCAGATCTGTGTGGGGACCTATGTGACATTTACACAGACAAGGTCCAAGCCTCTCTGATCTTACTTAGTTTAGAGATGTTAACAGGATTATAGGCTGAAGAAGCCTGATCATGGAATAATCGACAGTGACAAGAACTGCTTACAGAGTGGAGTAACTGGAAGGCCTGCAGCTATGAGTGGGTAATTCATCCTGAAACAGAAAGCAAGAAGCATGTGAGGAAGATGAAACAAAACAGTAACTTCCACATGAGGCTTATGAGAAAGGGCGCATTTTAAAACTCCAGGGAACTCCCAGAATCCCAGATAAGAACGATCTGCCAATATGTTGTTTCAAAGGCAGAGGAGAAAAGAATGCTAAGCCCAGGTTGAGAGGCAATTTTTGCCTCTCGATGCCAAAAGTAATTGTAACACAATATGGGATAAACATTGGGAAAACTCCCAGAAGCGATTTTACATATGCACAGTGGTCATTTCAAATCATGTAGACTGAATGACAATGAGGAACGGCTGTAAGAAATGAGAATATGAAGTATCTGGACCTAGAGATTTCAGTATTCTCAGATGTTGATGGTTACACACGATTTAAAAAAAAAAAAAAGGGCAGTTTTCTTATCCCTGTTAAAAATGTCTTTCAGCTCAAGTCAAACAAAATAAAGACAAATGTAATATATTTTATGAAATCTTACCACAAAGGAATTGCTACTCGTCTTCTAGGTTGGAATCTGAATGGGCCGTTTGTTAATGGAAAATCCATTATGGCATTTGGGGATAATGCATTTTGTTAAAACAAATGCAAAATTTTCCCATCTCACTGAGATCACTCACTCACACAGTTAGTCCAGAAATTTTTATAAATATTAACTGTGACACATTATAAGCTGGCAGATCTTTAAGTCACAAAGAGGATGAGGAGAAACAAATGTTTATTTATCATCACCATATGCCAGGCACTGAGCTAAGTGTTCACTCTATCTTATCTTATTCAGTGAGCCAACCACACTTCAAGATAAATGCTAGGTACAAACAGAGCAAGATGAAAAAAAAAAATGAAATTCAGAACTGGGACTAACTCACCCATGCCTGCACCAAACTATTAAGCCATAAACTTGGAATGCAAAGCAGGTTTTGACTTGAGAGTCAGTGTCTTTAGAGATGGGTGGAAAGTGTTTCTGGGTTATCTTGTTCTAGTTCTAAAAACAAGATCATATTCCAAAGCATATTTTACTGTATACATATATACATACATGTATATATGTATATATACACACACATACATATATAGAAATAAATATGTATGTATATGTATGCACATATACATGTATGTGTGTGTACATATATATATATATATATATATATATATACATATTAGCATCTACTATATACCAGGCACAGGTGTTCTGGGTATTGCAGTTAATGCACCCAGTCCTGATGGAAAACTTTGTGATTTGAGTCCACCAATAGGCTCCTCCGAAGAATGGCCTGGAAATCTACTTCCGAGAAATCAGTCACTGAAAACCCTACGGAGCACAGTTCTACTCTGACACACTTGGGACTGTATGAGTCGAAATCAACTCTACAGCAATGGGTTATGTGCCAGACATAGTACTATGCTCGTAGAATACAACAAACAGAACAAAAAAGTCCCTGTTAGTGTGTATTTACATTATATTAAGCATAGATTTGCTTATGTCTTTGGAGAGAAAGCATTTTGCTCATTTTTTAAAATTAAAGTTCTTACACAGCCTCATAAAGAAAAGAAATTAGACCTATAGCAACAGTATTTAACCTTCAAACACAGTAAGATAACACAACACTCCAGAACACTGTTTTCCCAACAAACGGAACATTCCTTGAATGGTGTTACTGTTGCAGTTCCATTATGCCACAGTACAACATACCACGGGGCAGTGTGACGCGGGAGGGCCGTGGCATGCCTTCCAGGGCCTGTTCTGCCTCTCACTAGGCTTGGACAGGTCATTCTAGCTCTCCAGAGCCTAATTTCTTCTGCTGTAAAATGAGCTAATACCTCTTCCATAGGGTGGATGAGAGAACTAAATACTCTGACGTAGAGAGAGCAGTTGGCATAATGCAAGGTATTCATAAGCTCTTAATAAATACTATCATGATGTGAACAAGTACATGAATTACTACCATCATCTAATTTAGTTGTCTTAAAAGTCACCATCTGTGCAACACCATTAATTTTTAATAGTGATGTTACACAATAATAAAGTGAAGTCAATTCTACTGACCATGTAAGATTAAGGAAGTAGGAGGAAGAATATATGGTGTGTGTTTGCACACACATACCTGCACATATGAATGAAGGGAAAACAAGACTATGTGTGTGCCTCACATGTCTTATTTCTAATCTTCACGGTTATCATGCCTGGCCTACATTATTGCAGCATTTCACAGAGGAGGAGACTGAGGATCAGAGTGCTTGATTAACATAGCCAAGCTCACACAGTGCTTAAGTGGTTGAACCTGAACCCTAGTTCTTGTCTTTTTGTCTCTGACACCTCAGTTCTTTCAACTATTTGAAAATGCTTTTTCCTTATATTGGAGCCCTGGTGGTGCAGTAGTTAAGAGCCCGACTGCTACCCAAAAGGTCGGCAGTTTGAATCCACCAGCCGCTCCTTGGAAACCCTATGGGGCAGTTCTACTCTGTCCTATAGGGTCACTATGAGTCGGAAT
>NW_004444054.1:8168624-8200447 GCF_000243295.1 Trichechus manatus latirostris | reverse complement strand
GCAACAGGTTTGGGTTTTTTTTTTTTTTTTTTTTGGTTTATACTCTGAAACTTCCCAATGCCTTAATCTAAAAGCATTAAGCCACTCTGTGAAAATTGTTTATATTCCCTAATAGTTCTCTATTGGCTAATAAAACCCAAATCCTCACTCCTTTTAGGGCATATATGATCTTTGAGGAGGCCTGGTAGTGCAGTGGTTAAAGTGATCAACTGCTATCCGAAAAGTTCAGTGGTTTGAAACTACAAGCAGCTCCGAGGGAGAAAGATGTGGCTGTCCGCTCCGCAGAGATTTACAGCCTTGGAAACTCTATGGGGTCGCTATAAGTCAGAATCAATTCCACAGCACTATGTGGGTTATATGATCTTTGAGACTTACACAAGTTCAGGACTGGAAGTACTATCTCCCTTCTTTAACTATTTTAAATATTTAATGAGCTAGAGCCTCTGTGTAACTCATCTGTGATGATCTGGGGCCAGTTTGTGGATGAATGAATGAATGAGTCAATGAATGAATTTTATATGATTAATTTATGAATTAGGGATCAGCAGTTACTCCAGAAACTTATTTCCACTGCTGCCCACTCTAGCCACTATTGGTCCCTCCGTGACCCTATGGTGTTATCCTCTGGAGTTTGCACCAACAGAGCTTATTATTTAAATATCATAAGAAAAGAGAGATGATTGCATGGACTTTCAAATATGTTCTTATTTCCATGGAGTTCCTGAGTGGTGCAAACGGTTATTGCACTTGGCTGCTAACCAAAAGTTTGGAGGTTCGAGTCTACCCAGCGGTGCTTCAGAACAAAGGCCTGATGATCTGCCTCCAAAAGAATCCAGCCATTGAAAACCTTATGGGGCTCAGTAATACTCTGACGCACATGGGATCACTGCAAGTCAGAGTTGATGCAATGGCAATGGCAATGGGCAGGTAGGGTAAGTTACTTGCAAGCATTGTACTTACAGAAAGGATTGTACATGAGAGTCACGTGATTTGCTTTGAGAACGGTCACATAATCAGTTTCATTCAGATGTGGTCATTTACAAAGCAACCTACTTCACATTGTTTAGGCTGAGGTTTGCTCTGTCTACTTACAGGAGGAAACAGGCATCACCAGCCTTGCCCAGTGGGACAGAAGGTCCTTCGCTACTTCTTACATAGGTGACCAGTAGTCACGCATAACAAGTCTCAAAGTTCTTTCGGACTTTGTTAATTTACCCATTCTATTTATAATCAGTTTCAGTTTTTAATTTGATTTTAAAGTTGTACTTAATCAAAAAATATTTTGCTTTTAGTACAAGGTTTTCATTTCCTTCCAGCCAACACCGCAATAACTAGTTTCACCAACTTACTCCCCATTAAATCCCTATTAGAAACACCTTATCCTCTGCATGTTTTGGATAATAGCTTGTATTTTGGATTCCTTTTGCCTTCATATAACAGTTACAATTTTTTTCACTGACAATCAAACTTTGGTTCCTTTTCATCTGAGAATCCAATTTTTATTTTTGCTTGTTCTGTTTTAGTTGTTGACATTCCAGATTAAATTTTATGTAAATACTTCTTGGAAAATATATAAATATTACATCAATATCTAGAAGTAGAAAAATTTATTCCAATAAAAGTGTACTAATATATATGATAGTCTGATTTACTTTTACTAGGCCTCTAGGTATGCTAGTGAAAAAAGAAAAAAATCCTGCTCCAAAGTTGCCAGAATCTGTATTAGTTTAAAAGATTAATGATTACTTTAGCCCAAAGGTCAACTTTTTAATAGAAAATATTTTATCATTCTTAAAAAAATATTTAAAGAGTGAAAAATACATGAAATAAAGCATTTTAAAAGAATTTGTGATAAGTTTAAAATAATCAGCATGGTCTTCTACTTGGAGGTCAATACTCAGAAAAAGTCATTCATTTTATTTTATCGACAATATAGTGATACTTGGCAGCTTGGGTATTTTTCCCCTTTTTAAATTTTTAGTAATTTAGTATTGAAGATATGCCAGATTAGCAGCACTGGAATCTAAATTCTTATGCATCTCTGTGCTGATTTTTTTTTCTTCCTCTATTACTTTCCTCTTATTGCACAGCCGTTGATGAATCAGAGAAACTACTGGAAAAGTGGATGACCCACTCCATCCCTGGGGAGAAATAAGCTGACTTCTTAGATAAATTTAAACAGAGGAAAAAGAGAATTGAGGTGAGAGAAACGAGATGTTTCTCTCTGCAGGAATGTTAAAAGATCTCCTAGTCCTGGTTGTTAATGTCATTTAACAGCCTGTCTGCCTGGAACCCCATCTGAGTAAGACACAGGAAATACCTGAGCTTCCTCGAAGATTCGACTTATTCCCACAGGTACAGCTAGAGAAACTTAGGCTCTGAAGGTTAAAAGGACCCTTGAGCTGTAACCCAACTCACAGCTAATGTTTGCATCCCTTCTATCATGTGCTTCCGGGGCGATCAACTGTTCTTCCGTGGACGAGAAACTCTATAGCCCCAAAGGAGCTCACTGGAGTGACAGATATTTTTTTGAGTTGAAATTTCTCTTCTTCCTAACTCATACCCTAAATGACATGGTAGTAACTAGACCTTCTTCTATCCCGTGGGTCCCTTTCCTCAGAAAGTTCTTTTTTGTGATAGGTTTTAGAGGGTCTTCCTCTTTCTAGTCAAGTCAGCGTTAACAATGAAATAATCTTTCTTGTAAATTATTGTTACTTCTATTTCTAGGCCTGTATCCAAATCACCCCAGACCAAAAGAACAGTTATTCATTTTCCCCTCATCTAAACCAGGGATTTGGGATTTGCTTTGAAGCTGAGAAACTCATTTCTATTTGCGTTTTATTCAGATATTTTGTATCACTGGGTTTTTAAATACCATTTAAATTAGCTTTTATCCTGGGTGACATTTTGTAGGCCAATTCCAAAACGTGAATAAGATATTCTGGGCATTTTATCAGTAAAAGGGACCTTCTTGAAAATGTAAAATCCTAGATTTCATGAAAGAGTGAGAAATTTTCAATTTATAGCTCTCACCATATAAAACACCAAGTAACTTTTGCTCTAAGTGCTGACCATAACAAAATACACTGGTCCTTGGTCTGAACAGAAGAGTCCCTTGTTCTAAGACTCACAGAGAACAATATATCACAGAAACCACCTCAGATGACTGTTTTTCTTCTAGATATACAGTCAAACCAAAATAAACACATATATTATCCAAACAGAACACTAATAGCAACCATTGAAAATGGGCTTCTGTTTGTACTCCAGGGAGTGCACAGAAGGGTGGGGCACGTAACCAATTAAAGGCTTATCTTCTGATGTCTAAACTGTTCACATTTACACTCCTTTTTAAAGGTGTCATAGTCAGTAGACTACTGTAAAATGATATTCATGACAGTTGCACATTTTTGCCCTGTAATACATGTTGTTGGTGATTAAAAAATTCAGAGGAGTGACAAACACTAATGAATTATGCATGCCATAAACAGTGAATTACCCTTTCTAGAACTAATGCCCAAGACAACCATGACACAGAGGGAGAGAATGAGATTCGGACGTCCTATCTAGAGAAGGTGTATAATAGGCTTTCTCTGTCCACTAATTCAGACACCAATTGAAACCAGTTTCCTAAATGCACCACATTCCTAGGTGCCTTCTAGCCCCTGAAATTTCTATTGACCACTAAAGAAACTTGACATTACAGATTCTATCTCTACACTGCAGAATGATCGATGCGCTTGGAAAATAAAGCAATAGTTGGAAGAGAGGCAGCATGAGTGGAAGAATTTTCTGTAGCTTCCCCAGGTAATTGCACTTAATCTCTATTTCACTCCAGCTAAGGAGACCTGCAAATGTGTATTGGACTCCTTTGCGTGAAGTGGTAGGACTCTGATTCCATAAGCCAATGCTCCAAAGGAGGTTACACCATTCAGGATTTCCAAGCATGGTGTCAAGATAAACTTTCACATTCTTTAAAGGTGTACTTTACGTATTCATCTGAACACTACTGCCCTTTGTAGAAGCACACGGACCAGAATGAACTTACATTCAACAGCACTCCTTTTTACAATAAAATCTGTCAAGTGACTTTAGCTCAAAAATAAATCTGTGGCTAAGTGTGATTGCTTAATTTGAGTTCGTAAGATCTTTTGATCTGCTCGCTTCAAAAACACTGAGCATAACAACTATAAAGCATTTTCTTGAATTCAATAGTTTTCTCCTTTTCTAACATTATAGGCAGGAAAAGTTGATGTGCAGGTAATTGTTTTTTTAATATACTGTATAAAATATGGGCGATTTTAAATTAAAATAATGCCATAATTTTTCAGAGTAATTCCCCTCTCCGGAGTGTTCAAAACCTTAATCATCTGCAAAGAGCTTTTTGATTTGTTTTGTTTTGTAGAGTAGAGCTGCACTTCATAAGGGTTTTCAAGTCTGTGACCTTTCAGAAGCAGATCACCAGGCTTTTCTTCCAAGGTGCCTCTGGGTGGGGTTGAACTGCCAACCTTTCAGTTAGTCAAGCGCTTAACCGTTTGTGTCACCCAGGGACTTGCAAGAAGAAAGCTTCAAGGTTCAGTTTAAGGGTGGAAAGCCCTCTGTAAAGAAGATACAAAGAAAGCATTGCTCAAAATGTTGTCTGAGAGTTATGCTGCTTTAAAGAACATTTTCTCTTTTCATAATAAAGAAGTGAATTCAAACTTACAGACAAGAGATATGTAAAATCAGTTTATATGAATTGAAGACCTTTAGAGACAACCACTTCAATCCTTCTCTTTACATGAGAAGTATTTTACGCCATGAGGGTTTCCAACAAACCCCCAAATGGACATAAACTAATCCCTTGCTTCATCTGAAGGTCTTGCTTGCTATTCTGTGGAAACTGCCTGAGATGGAAGAGATGTTGACCATTACTTCAAAATGCCAAGCATTTTTCCTAAATTGTATCTTCTTCTAAGTTTCCATCACAAATGCATAAACATGCTAAAAGTTAGAATTTACTTCCAAAACAACATTCAGTTTAAAATGCCATTTTAATGACTGTGTAATCATACGAAATACAATGTCTTGTAACAAAGCAAGTTTATTCCCGAGAGAGAATATAAAATGCGACAATATCCTCGGGAATGCTTTACCATAGACTTTACATCACTGTACCTTAAATTGCTTCCCCTAAGTACCTTAGTTTATGCTCGAGTAGGCATCTGTTTTTCAAGTAACCAAAGGGATGCAATGTATTCATGTAGAAGCTACTGACTTAAATAGCCAGTAAATATTATAGAAACCAAGGAGAAGTGGTAAGTTTATGACAAATGACATTCTGTTTCCTTCTAGATGTATTGTATCACACCAAAATGATTTCCAAAATCATACCTTAAATAACACAATTGAGTGTTTTCCAGAATCATATTTTTGACAGATATATATATATATAACTGAATACATCAAGTGGTAAATATTTTTTAAATTTTTTTATTTTATAGGATATTCTCCAATAAAAACTACAGTTAGACAAAAAGCACTATGTCAAAATTAAGAACTTCGAGGAGGGGAAAACACACACGCACACACACTGAAAATGCATTTGAATTCATGAGCTAAAATAAGAAAATCCAGTAAGAAACTCCAGGGTGGATATAGACATTTATTCTGGAAAGAAATCTACGCAGATGATCTTAGAGTGCCTGACCCAGAACTAGAAAGTTTACAGCTCGACTCAACTACTCATAACTGATTCCCTCAGTTGTGTTGCCCAGTGGGTGTGAACTCATTACCCATAACATAAATAGCATAATCTCTGTCTCTAATAGAGACTAAAAGCGGCTACTTTAGACAGGGCCACTTGAATGACTACAAATATGTGTGCAAGTACAGTAAAGCATCTTATTTAGCACTTTAAGAAGTCTTTTTCTAGGGGATGGGGGATAGTGGGGGTGGGTATCATGGCTGAGCTCCAGTAAAATGTTCACTAGCGTGCTGACAAGACACGTTGGCCAAAGTGCTGCATCCCATTCTCTTGGCCTTCCCCAGATTTCTAAATTCATTTCTCTCTCCCAGAGGGATTCAATGAGCAGTTAAAGATCATGCTTAATAACCCTCTGATATAAGGAAAAGATTATATTTAATGGGTTTAAATATCCCTTTCCCTATCATGCTTAGCATTTCAGAATTCAGGAATTTAATTGGTTTGCAAAGGTACAGGAAAAAACAAAGGAGTCTATGTACTTTATATGTAGTACTTTCTTGCCCCCTACTGGAAAATACAAGCCTGACAGGCTAAGGATTCTAATTTTAAACTATTTTTGGATTGCTCTGTCCTGCAAGCTGGCTCATCAATTCATATGTACTTTAAGAGAAAATAAAAGATACTATGTACAGAAAAAGTTTAATACCATCAGCTATGCAGTTTATTGAGAAATAATGAATTTTAGAAATAAAATTTGTTTAACCATCAAGAGGTACAAAAGTCAATTTTTCAATTGTGTAGTAAAAATAAATCCACCATATCAAGTTGAAAACTAGTACAATTTGTTGTAAATAGAGCTTAAGGGGAGCTTAACATTTAATTGGATTTGCAAAGATTATAAAAGGGAGTATATTTTCTGCTTTCTAAATATTATTCATGACTTCTTGGGTATCAAAAAAAATTCCATTAGAAAGTGTGTTTCAATAATATCTTTATTTTTGAGAGCATACAAGCAGCTTTCCTTCAGAAATATTTTCCAACACAGAGCATTTGATAGTCCTGGTCACTTTCTTATATTTTTTCCTCTAGCAGTATATTATCAACATTCTTTCTTACTAGGATGATGATGATTATTATTTCTTTGGTATACTGTTTTGTTTTTACGGTTCAAGACCTTTAAACGTTTTTATATAAATACTGCTAACCATGAGTGGCAGCCTCTGCCATGATTTACATTCTCCTTAAACCAACATTCTGTTTTCATCAAATTCCAGTTATTATAGGGCTGGTAATAAGTATGACCAGGCCTCAAATAAAGCAGAGGTCATTCTTTTCGAGGTATGCTGCTGGGATATGCCTCTCTGACTTTTCATGCCTCTTTCGGTCTTTCAGTCTAGCTGTAGTTCCCTCCTGGGTGTCAGAGACCTTTGTAGAAACTCTCCGGGTCATAAGGAACATGGAGCTTTTTACTCAGTGACCTTAATCTTTCAAATGACAGGTCACTTCCATGGTGAAGAAAATGTCCTCTTATACCATATCCACTGTGGAATGTCTCACATGAACAGGCATGTAAGTGCACCCTATGAAGAAAAGGGACTTTTCCAGGCAACGCTTCTTTGACAGTGAGTGTCTTCAAAGGCCAGTTCTTAGCTTGATACCAAGACAAGGGCTTCACTGGAAAGGCATGGCGCAGACAGCCACAATCAACGATAAAGGGCATTTACACTCCCCTTAGCCCTTTGCTTCAGCATACCGAGGGTTCCAAAGCTCCTCAGGATGAGAATTGCATGGATTCCATTCTTTCTTAGGGCTCTTCCTTGGTCCAAACTGTTTTCATGCAAAGGAAGAGCTATGCAGGTGAGACAGTGGGGTATTATTATCCCTGATGATAGCCTTTGAAACCCAAGTTACAAACACCTGCTCTAGTACAGCAACTATCCCTTCGTGGTTGATGGCATCTCTTTGGGTGCAGGGAGAGGGCAGAAATGCAAAGGATTAACTTCATAGAATGCCTGAGAAGGGTCTTGAACCTTTTAGGGCTAAGTCACTTAGTTCAGTAATGAACCCCAGTGATGCTTCCAGAGAAAAATCACCTGCTTTACAAACAGCAAGTGCCAGATCTCTGTCTGGGCTGCCTCTTCTGTGACCTGTATGAGATGAGTGTCTTCCAACAAATTTCCTTCCTAGCAAACAAGTGTGCATATTACCAAGCTCAGGCTAATAACCCTACCCCCACAGTAGTGAATGTTGGAAATTGAGGACACTTAGAGAGTAAATGTCCCCAGTTGAACGTAAGTCTGAATAAATGCAATTCTGTGATTATCCTGCCCTATATCCTGCTAAAGAAGAAGTAAGGTTAAGTTGTAAACCAATTTCAAAAGCATCAAAAGATAACGTTGTTGCAAACGCGTATCTAATAGCCCGGCTCCACTCCCATAGGGAGTTGATGGCAAGGACAACCTCTGAAGATAAAATCAATAAAAATGCAAGGTCATATGAGTTTCCCAATCTTTCTCCTCCTGATTTGTCCACATGGGTGTCTCCTCAAGGTTCACTGGTCCAACTTTAAGAAAAAGAAAACTAGCATTGTATGATCTCATTAAGTCATATCATTTACACACCCCTGAGTGTGGCTGAAATAAATTTATAAGTACATCTGGAATTAATTTTTGCACTATCTCCACATAGTTCAAGTGATTTCGTTATCTGTAGGTGGAGGGAAATTTTGTACTTCACTCTAGTTGTCCTCAGAATCTTCCAGGCCTATTTTCTACAATTTGGGATCCAGAGCTCTAAATCTTGAACTAAACCCCTTCTCAAGAATTTTCACAAACCGCAAACTTCCTGAGAAAAGCTTTAGCCTACTTGCAAACAGAGGGAGAAGGAACCTCTCTACAGGAAAGAAAACCAGTTTTTGTTAATCTTCGTAAACATAACCAACAGAGCCATCTATGTTGCTGGCAAACACTTGTGTAATATTTTACAGTTAACACAGAATACCTCTAGGTCAGATTATCTCCAGACTTCAGTCTCAATCTCAGCACTCCAACTTGTGTCAAAAGCGCAGCTGCAACTGGTAACTTTCTAAGAGTCTATGGCTTGTTAACTAAACAGTAGTACTCTTAACAGTCCAAATTATGGATCTCCAAAAAGTCACACTCTGAGATAATTATTCAATTAATTAACCAAACTGGTTGCCTTAGAGTCAACCCACTGTGACTCATGGTCATGCAAATGGTTAATACAACCAAAAGGTTGGCAATTTGAGTCCACACTCAGCTGCTTACCGAAAGGTTGGCAGTTTGAGCCCATACAGAGGCACCTCAGAAGAAAGGCCTGGTGATCTACTAATTAGCCATTGAAAAATCCTATGAGGCACAGTTCTACTCTGATACACATAAGATCACCATTTAATTAACAATGTAGTTTAATTAGTGTGTAGAGAATTTCATGATACTCATTTTTAATACTTATACATAGAATTTTAATACAAAATAGCTTTGGAGTGGCAAAATGAACAATGTTACTTTTGTAAAAAGCTTGCCTTGTTTAATGAAATAATGAAAGTTATACAACAACATGTTCTCTTGTTTTTGCCTTGCCTTCCAGATAATTTAGTAAAAAAAAAAAAATCTGTCCTCAATTATGCCAAACTTCCCTAGCGCAAGAGTTCTGGTGCACACACCCTCTTCATTTATTGAATAAAATCATCTAGGTAAAGCATTGCTCGTTGCCTGACACATACTAACTATTCAGATAAAAAGTGGTTTCTTGCTTTGCTTCATTATAAATTTTGAGCAAGGTAAGTAGCCTCTCTGCCTCAGCTTTCTTCTGAACAAAATAGAAAGAATAATAGTGTCTACCACAAGGGATTGTGGTAAAGACTTAATGAGTTAATGCTTATAAAAGAAAACAAAACAGTTGCCATCAAGTTGATTCTGATTCATGGTGACCCCATGTGTGCAGAGTGGAACAGTGCTCCTTAGGGTTTTTATGCCTGTGACCTTTCAGAAAAAGATCACTAGGGCTTTCTTCCAAGGTACCTTTGGGTAAGTTCAAACCACCAACCTTTCAGTTGGTAGCTGAGCGCTTAACCACTTTTGCCACCCAGGGGCTCCTAATGCCTGTAAACTGCCTGCAAATCAAAAAAGCAAAATAAATGTTAGATGATGTTATTGTTGCTTTTGTTTTACTATTAACACTCTTTGTTATAATGCTGTTATTGTATATTTCTCTTGATGTAATCTACTGTAACTCATCTATTAGGCAGACAGCATGAGTAATAAATAAATGATATAAATAAGGATATCTAAGACAAAAGGACAAAAAAAAAACGAAAGTAATATCCAATGATGTATGATAATCAAGAAGAAAAAAGTAAATGAAGACTCAAAGATTATGAATGTACTTTCTGAGCCTTAGGAAAAAAAATAGATCAAGTCTATTTAAAAGTACTGAGGTGGTCATCAAAAACTTTTATGACCACCATAAGGTGTATTTTATGAAGATTTCTAGAAGAAATCACTATCAGAAAGGGCCACATAAACCAGAGACTTCATCAGCTTGAGACCTGAAGAACTAGATGGTGCCCGGCTACCACAATGACCGCCCTGACAGGGAACACAACAGAGTCCCTGATGGAGCAGGAGAAAAGAGGGGTGCAGAACTTGAACTCAAATTCTCGTAAAAAGACCAGACTTAGAGGTTTGCTTGAGACTGGAGGGACCCCAGAAGACATGGCCCCCAGACTCTCTGTTAGCCCAAAATTAAAACCATTCCTGAGGCCAACTCTTCAGACAAAGATTAGACTGTACTATGGGACATAAAATGATACTCATGAAGAGTGTGCTTCTTAGCTCAAGTAGATACATGAGACTAAATTGGCAGTTCCTGTCCAGAGAGGAGATGAGAAGGCAGAGAGGGTCAGGAGCTGGTTGAATGGACACAGGAAATCCAGGGTGGAAAGGAGTGTGCTGTCACAGTACAGGGAGAGCAACCAGGGTCACATAACAATATGTGTATAAATTTTTGTATGAGAGACTAACTTGAATTGTAAACTTTCACTTAAGCACAACAATAAAAAAAAAAAAAAATCACTGTCAGAGGACACTCCTGGGGTATCCTGGGAAGGTGAAAACATTGCTAGAGACACTGAGCCATGGCTATCCATCTCAGGTTGCCAGTGGAAAGGAGACATTTCCAGATATCATGCTCCAGTGCTTTGAGATACCTAATACAGAAGACATTTGGTTAGAGGGAAGCCTTTGGGGAGTGGGGTCTCAATGTCATTGCTTAACTTGCCTTGTTTACTAAGTTAGCAGATGGAAAAAGGAATGGATAAATGAATGAATGAATATGTTGCTTCTTCGAAGCTTCAGACATTTTCTTTTCCTACCTCTCTGCTCATTTCATGTCATTATCCATGGTGGTGAAAACAATAGTTAAAAAACTCCTGGTCTCATTGGATTTTTAACTGGATCTTTGTGTGTCTCTAAAGGAACAGATGATTAGTTAGAAAACAAGCAAGTAAAGTGGCCAATACTAACCATCAGTCTAAATAATTACAGGTTGCTTCTTCCATTCCCAAACATTTACCCAACTCTCCATTTAGGGCTTTATAGATAAGACCCTGATGGTTGTTCCCTTCAATGGTCACATGAGAGAACACGACAAATGGGCAGGAAAGGAATACATTAAAATTCTCAAATTCTTATTTTTCATCTGAAATGCCAGGCCTCTTCCTCAAGTCCCTGGCCCCCAGCTATCAGCCGTGTTCCCACATTTCCCTCCAGCTTTTAGCTCTTGTGTCTACACAACCTCAAAGCTCTTAGCTATTCACCAAGATTAATAAGCCATTTACAAACATTAACTAAAATTAGAAGAAGCAAGCAATTAATTAAAAGATAAATAACCTGTTTCATAATTTATTAAATCACAACTTCATCTTAAAGAAAGGCTCTATCTTGCCATGATTTCTAGACGATTCTTTCCGCTTTGGGAGAAGCAATGTTGTAGCTAAGCCATTCCTTTAAAAAAAATAAAAATAATAAAGTAACTATGGCTTCTTTCAAAAACAAATGTGAATAGCTGAAACGAATTTTTATTTCTTTTGACTGCACAAATTAGTTTTAAACCTAACAGCTCTGCACATTTTAAAATAGATTGAATCATTCAAACTCAATCACAAATTTTCTACCCCATAATAATTCCTAATCATTTCACAGTGCACACACACTCACATCTAAATGTCTTCTTCCACATGTCAAAATAAAATTCATATCTATTACCACACCTCTGAACCATCAAATCATTCAAAATGAAGATCATAAAATGAAGATATATGGAAATGATGTCTAATTCCACAGTAGAATGTATTCTGCAGAGGTGAGCTTCACAAACTGCAATACCACACTTCTAAAACTCAATAGTATTTTGCTTTTGAAATAAGTGTTTTTAACTTTCTAAATACTTTGTAATATTTACAACTTAAACAAAACTTTGCTTAAAAGAAAACAGCCAAGATTTGTACTAGAGGCAATACTATATTTGGAATCATATACAGAGTAAACCCTACTAATATAATTCTTGCCGCCCCTCATACATTGAAGCTATGTTTCTCCCTTATAATGACATTGTAGAAATTCATGCAGAAGTTCAGATTATAGGAAAAAATAATCTATCTAACCACAAACAGAAATAATTCACTAGTGGCCAACTAGAGAGGAGCCCTGGTGGCGTAGTTGTTAAGAGCTCAGCTGCTAACCGAAAGGTCAGTGGTTCGAACCCACCAGTCGCTCTGTGGGAGAAAGATGTGGCAGTCTGTTTCCGTAAAGATTTATAGGCCTGGAAACCCAATGGGGCAACTCTCCTCTGTTCTATAGGGTCGTTATGAGTTGGAATTGTCTTGATGGCAGTGGGTTTGGTTTTTGGTTTGTCCAACTAGAAAACTATATTAAGACTGATTCTTCTATGTATGCGTCTCTTCTTCCAATAAATGACAATAATTATGAAATGACTGATTCTCTTCATATTTCTCCCCTTCACAACCTGCACCCCTGTATACATATGAAAACACACACAGAAACTCCCCTGTACACACCCTCACACACACCTACAACTACATACACACATTTACACTCACGCACTACACACACTGTCTTAGTTATCTAGTGCTGCTATAACAGAAATACCACAACTAGATGGCTTTAACAAACAGAAGTTTATTTTCTCACAGTCTAGGAGCCTAAAAGTCAGGGCGCCAGCTCCATGGGAAGGTTTTCTTTCTCTGTTGGCTCTGGAGGAAGGTCCTTGTCATCAATCTTCCCCTGGTCTAGGAGCTTCTCAGTGCAGGGACCCTGGATCCAAAGGACACACTTGCTCCTGACACTTTCTTGGTAGTATGAGGTCCCCATGTCTCTCTGCTTGCTTCTCTCTTTTATATCTCAAAAGATATTGACTTAAGACAAAATCTAATCTTGTAGATAGTCCTGCCTCATTAACATAACTGCCACTAATCCCACCTCATTAACATCATAGAGATAGGATTTACAACACATAGGAAAATCACATCAGATGACAAAATGGTAGACATTCACACAATACTGGGACTCATGGACTAGCCAAGCTGATACACATATTTTTTTTTGTGGGGGGGACACAATTCAACCCATCACACACACCTATATACACACATACCTACACTTACACACACATCTACACCGTCATCCACTGACCCACTCAAACTCACACCATACCTACCCACATGTACCTGCAAGTGAAGATGGCCTACAGAGTTCAGTCAGAATGCTGATGGGATGGGACTCACTCACAATACACCTTACCCTAGGTGCTGGATTATAAAACAATTCATAGCTTCTGAACCCTATTTATGCCAGTGAATAAACTGCTGGACAACAAAAGGCACCACGACCAAAATCATGCCCAAGGCAAAAAGTGACTACACATGTGGTATGCTTGACCCAGGTGTGGCAATAGCCTGTGCTAAGTTAACAACTGCTTCTGCTGGCATTGTAATAGATTCTTGCACAAGAGGAACAAGTTTGCCTTGGGAGGACAATTTCTTTCTTCATGAGTAGACGTGTCCCTACTTTCTTCCTTTAGCAGGGATACCCATTTCCAAATACCTTCTCTCCTGTCTTCCCCTGATTAACTAAACACACACTGAAGGATGCCCAAGGCTTGAGCAGTTTTCCATCTGAAGGCTTCAATCAAATGTGGGGGAATGACACAGAAGTAAAGGAACTGTGCCATCCTGGGGTGGCTAACTTGTTCCCATGGACCACTCAAGAGGATGAGATGTCACTGGGTAGACCTTCAGAGAGAGCCTTGTGCTGTCATTCCGTC
The DNA here is from genome assembly GCF_000243295.1 of Trichechus manatus latirostris. Lineage (NCBI taxonomy): Eukaryota > Metazoa > Chordata > Mammalia > Sirenia > Trichechidae > Trichechus > Trichechus manatus. The sequence goes on along the minus strand of NW_004444054.1, from coordinate 8,186,397 downwards.
TCCATCCTCCACCTGTTCCCCACTAGACTAGCCCTCCTTTAATTAAACCCTGAGCAAGCTGTTTTTCTCTTCCCCTGCTCCAAATACCACCCATTCTCTGTGATAGAAGGGTCCCGGCTCTAGTCTTCCCTTGGGTGTCTTACAGACTCAAGCATCTCAGTGTTCCCATGGGAGGTCAATGGTACCTTTCTAGCTCTGTCCAACTCGGAGTGGTTATATCAAAGGAAGCATCAAGAGTGACTTTATTTACCAGCACTGGCCTTGTTTAACCTTGCGTAGCTCACTGCCTTTTCTGAGTTAGATTCTTTCCATCCAGATATCCCAGCAGGTTCTTGAACTTCCACACATTCTTATCAATTTTTGTTTTTTTAATTAAAACATCTTATTTGGGTAGGAATAAAGGCTTGGAGATCCACTTCCAAAAAAATCAGCCAGTGAAAACCCTATGGGTCACAATGGTTCCATCCTGCCGTGCATGGAGTGGCCATGAGTTGGGGGCTGACTTGACAGCAGCTAGCTATAAAAACAACATTTGGGAACCTGCTGTGAAATCCTCTTATTTAATTTCCATATAATATGATTTCAGAAATCACTTGGGTTACTCGTTAAATGAAATGTTTCTGATTCATTCATCAAAACAACCTAATCTTCATCTAGAATTTGCTGTTCCCCTTTTAAGATCCTCCAAACTGCCAACCCTAGAAAAGATGTGATAGGGCTCACATTATGCATTTTGCTCCTCTCCAAAGTCCTTAAACAGCCTACATTCCTACCATGTCAGTAAGAAAAGTAGATGGGATTCTATGCTTTCGTGGTAATTCAGAGGAATTGCAGGGAATTGCAAAGTCTACTTCAAGAATGCTGGGGGTTTTTTTGTTTGTTTGTTTGTTTTTTCCCCTCTCTGGCATTTTTTTTCTGAGATAATGTCAGTATCTCCCTAGCAGTCAGGAAAGATCACTTTTCTGGTCAACCTCTGTAAAGCGAAATAAGTCTGTAAGCAAAAATAAAAGGAAATCATAATAACCAAACTTGTAGCCTTATGGAATTATAAGTAGAATATATGCCTGCTGGATCAATCCCCTGAAATAATTTTTCTAAAAGAATAAACTCTATGGTTTGCATTAATCTTCTGTAGGAATCATTATGCTATCATTTACCTTTCCAGGAGGCATTTTAGCAAATAACTTCCTCTCAAATCAAACTATTTAAAGTATGAGTTCAGCTTTCCTTTCAACTTCTTCTAAATGTAACTCAAACATCCTGCAGTTTTGTTTCATCAGATCTTTCATAGTCCTGTGAAATACTGAGCAAAAGTCACTTTCACAGAAAACTGCTGGCCCTAAGCAATATGAAGAGTAAAATTTCTACCACACATATTTGCAGAAATGGCTATTCATTCCATATTCCATTCATTTATTAATTTGTTCAAATAATTTATCTTGTACACCATCTAATGTCAAAGCACTGTGCTAAAATCTACCCAACTAAACAGAATAGTCTTAACCTTAATACTTCAGTCTTAGAAGGAAGAATAAAACGTATTTTATTCACAACAAAAAAGTAACGTCATGGGAGTATTAATGAAATGTATTGGAGTTCAGAGGAGGTAGAGATTGTGGTTAAGAGCTATGGCTATTAACCAAAAGTTCAGTAGTTCAAATCCACCAGCTGCTCCTTGGAAACCATGAGGGGTAGCTCTACTCTGTCCTGTAGGGTTGCTGTGAGTCGCAATCAACTTGATGGCAATGGGTTTGTTTTTTGGTTTTTATCAAGATGAGGAATGATTTCATGGAGGAGGTGGTATTTAAACTGGGGACTGAAAAAGAGGTAGGATTTGATCATTTGAAGCTGGTAAAGGTAGAGTCCAAAGGAGGTGGTCACAGTAGAGGGAAAAGCATTAACAAAGGTAAGAAAATGTTAGGTATGGGACTAGAGACCAGTATTCCCTTTCATTTGCCTGAAGCAATGGTTCATGTAGAGGAGTCCTGGGAAACACATTTGTTAGAAGATGTTGAAACTAGATCAAAGAGAGCCTAACATGCTGAGGAATTGTTCCCAATTCTAGAGAAAATGGAAAATCATTGGAAGGTTTTGAACACATGAGTAAATAATCAAAGCGCTTTAGGAAGAATGCAAGCTGTGTATAAGTAGAGTGGAGCACAATTGGAGACAAGACCAGTTAGAAGGCTACTGCATTGGACCACCCAAGAGAAGAAAGGGGAAAAGTCGAAAGATGAAAAGCGAACTCGACCTCACAGATAGAGAGGCAGAGAGCTAGCACAGTAACAACAGTTAACAACGAAATGGATATGAGCGGGCAGAGAAGGAGAAGGGATCATAAAGAGCCCTCAGTAACTGGATCAAGATTCATTCCTAGGCAACAGAGAAGGAAACAGAAGATAGTAAGTTCATTTCTATACACACAAATTTATCTTGTGTTTCTGAAAATTGTATGCAAAACCCCAGGCTAGCCAAATATGCCAAATTGTCTATAAAGGTATTTGTGTTGAATCAATTTTATTCATATTTAACCCCAAAGCAATGCTTACCCTATTAATACCTCAGTATGGTCTTTAATCTGTTTCAACTACTTTTTCTGTCTGACTTCCCACCAGGTATGCTTTCTAATTTGATGATCAACTCAAAACCATCACAATTTACGCATGGCTACAGCTTCCCTGCTGACCATACACTGCTTTCAGATTGCTCTCTGGCAGTGGATGGACTCATCTCAGTCCCAGAAACCTCTCACCAGGACCCTCCTGGAAGAATCACAACTGAACACACAAAGTCAAAGGACCTGTCCTGATTTGACGGCCAGACCCATATGAAATTTGAGGTGATAAATGGATGGTCAAGTGAAGACAATTAACAGTCAGTTGGAAATGCAAGATGGGAGTAGAGAGCTCATAGAAGTTAGAAGACTTTGTCACAGCCCGACCAGGCCCCAGTAGTCCTTGCTCTCATTGCCACCACAGTGACAGGGCAGGGAAATGTACATGCACATCCAGCAGGACAGCTAGTGTCCAAGGAGGAAGGATCCCTCTTAGGAAGGGTGCACACTTGGTCTCTCATACACGCTTGGCTGTTTGCATGATGAGGAGGCTGGATGGGGATCCTGCAGTGTGCACCTCATAGCTCAGGATCACTGGTGGTCCACTCTGACCATGGCAGCAGGCACACCCTTTAGAGTGGAGCTCTGAGAGGTCTGGAGGGGCTGAAATATTATGAACAAAGGTTAAATGCTCTTTTGCTGAAACTTGTAAGTGACAGGTTCTAATGGAACATAATTCACATCTCAGTTAATCTGATCAGCTCTGTGAAGAGTCTGGGTTTCGCTGCTGACACACTTGAAGACTATCACGGAAGGAATTATGCAGAAATGAGACCTGTGCATGGACAGGGGAAGAAGTGGAACTTGTGTTTACTCATCGAAATTAAGGAAGGAGGGAAAATAAAAGGAATAGACTATCGAAAACATGGTTTTGCTGTACTTTAGGGTGGTTATTTTGATATATTCACTCCCTTGAAAAGGTAACCCAGTCACTTGTCTCTGTGGAAAATAACCTGAATTCCAATCATCAATTTTTATCAATTTCAAAAATCACGTAAAGGTATTGTTTATTTCATGATACTAGACTGTATCATGATACAAGCATGTGGATTTAAGTGTTCCCATTTCACAGATACACTGAGAAAAAGAGACATAGATCAATTCATGTGGAGTAGGGGGCCATGGTGACAACAGGGAATGCTGATTCTTAAACAAGACCCCAATATGTCTTTAAACGGAAGAGGCTCTGACACCATTGGTGGCATTTTCAATTGAAACCATTGCCCTTTGTTTTTCAAAACTCAAAAATTTAAAGATATGACAAAAAATTATTCTTGTGAAACTTCTATTTCTGGGGTCACAGCTGCAGGATTAACATATGCAAAAGCTTGAACTACTGAAGGTTGATTGTGCAGCATCTTTTCAAGTAAACTTTAATCATCCAAAAATGCAGAATCAAATCCCAAATATATTTAAAGCAGGAAAAATATTTTTATAATTATTATCTCATCAGATAAATATTAAAATCCTGAACCACTCCACTTAAGGTCCCTGGACCTAGGTGTTGACTACCACTTTTCTATTAGGCAGTCCTTCACTGCTTCTTGTTGTAAGGTGCCGTCAAGTTGGTTCCAACTCATAGCAACCCTATGTACAACAGAATGAAACACTGCCCAGTCTTGTGCCGTCCTCACAATCTTTGCTATGTTTGAGTCCACTGTTGCAGCCACTGTGACAATCCATCTCATTGAGGGTCTTCCTCTTTTTCCTGACCCTCTGCTTTATCAAACTTGATGTCATTCTCTAGGGACTGATACCTCCTGATAACATGTCCAAATTATGTGAGACGAAGTCTCGCCATCCTCGCTTCCAAGGAGCACTCTGGCTGTACTTCATCCAAGACAGATTTGCTCATTCTTCTTGCAGTCCATGGTATACTCAATGTTCTTCGCCAACTCCATAATTCAAAGGCATCAATTCTTTGGTCTCCATTGCTTAGCAAAATCCTATCCATCCACACAGGTCAAGTTCAAATTCCAAATCCTTCAGGAAGCCTCCCCCATTGCCCTAACAGGACTTAACTGTCACCTCTGTGAAACCTGATAGCATTTTGTCTCACTAATGTGGCACTAATGCGCAATGCATGGTAGTTATCTGTGCACACATATATCTTATTTTCCTTACTTCCCTACTGCATTGTACAATCCCCAAGGGAAGGTACCATAACTTACACATCAGCATATCTGCGGCAAGAGTCTAGTAAAATACTTCCTGCTTAGGAGGTGTTAAATACATATTTTTTTAAAATGAACGATGACGGTGGGAAGATTCTCAAGAGAACTCAGCCTTTCTGTTTGAAGTTTTGTCTTATAATATGGAAAGCAGGATTCTGCCGCTTGCACCGCGCCTGCGGCTAGTTCTATCACGGCTACATCAGAAATGAATACCATCTGCTATTCCTCTCCGATGGGTCCCCCTGGTGATTCCCTTTGGGTTAATTGGTCACTCTCTCTTCTAGCCTTGGATTTCACTCTGTTCTTACTCCCGGGGAAACAAGTTGGGCCAGAGGTTGAGGATGTTGGTTTCTACGTTTTATGCTCAATGCCATATGCTTTTCCTCTTTAAACTCCTAATTATTACTCTCTTTTTAGTTATCTTCATTTCCTCCCTCTTGAAAAATGTTCCTTTTCTCTCCTGGAACTACCTCCTTTGAGGCATCTACAGAACATAAGGCAAGCAGATGGTACTGTGATTACACTGGTAATTACCCCCTGAGAAAAGTATCCTTGTTCCCAAAGCAGGCAATTTGGACGAAAACAGAATTTTCACCGGAATAATCCAGGTAAGTAGGGTGCTGAGCTATACACATATATGATCCTATTTTATACAGTGGCAACCATTAGCATTAGCTTTTCACAAAACCAGACTGTCGCCCTCTATATGAAGGGTGGCAACACCTAAAAGCTAGAATTAACTATTTTCTCCACTGTCTAATAGGAACTCCTTCAGGCTCCACCCACTCCCACATCCATTCATAAAGAATGCATCTACCAGGTTACATTTTCAGAAGATTAAAATTGGCAGATTATGAAAAGGTCTGGTTCCTCTAAACAAGTTATGAAAAAAGGTTTAATAACCACCCTGAAACATAACTCCACATCAAATGCTCTACTTTGGAACACCTGAGTTACAGGAGAGACACTCTGGAGGATCCACTCCTAGTAGCGATCATCCACCCTACTTCTCATATCTGGTTTTTGAGCACAATGACTTTATACAGTAAAACCTGTGAAAGCCGGAAACTATGTAAGGGAGAAAATCTGTCAGAGAAGGAAAACTCAAATATTTTCCACTAAAACAAGCGATAGAAACATGGTAAGACTGCACCCTGTCAAAGATGGAAAACTTGCAGGACTGGAAAAACAAGGCAGTCCCATCGAGCTCCAGCTCTCACAGGTTTCACTGTATAAATAAAAAAATAAGTTAATGGAAATTTCTGAAATGAAGCTTTCATTACTATGTCAATTATTTTGACTTCTGGGTTAAAAAAAAAAAAAAACTAACCCATTGCCATTGAGTCAATTCCGACTCATAGGGACCCTATGGGACAGAGTAGAACTGTCCCATAGGGTTTCCAAGGAACAGCTGGTGGATTTGAACCACTGACCTTTTGGTTAGCAGCTGAGCTCTTAGCCAATGCGGTAAAGTCAGTATCAATCCTTTAATTCGGTCTGCGACAATGGGACAAAGAAATCCCCACCCTCCAACCCCCACACGCTGCCCCCCCGCCCTTTGCTTCAGAGCAAACAAAACTTTGTCTGCACTCTCACAGGCCTCGAATGGTACTGCGTACCATGATCTGCTAAACTACGTTTCTAACAGCAAGACCAGCTACAAGCCTGGGATGGTACTGCATACCATGATCTGCTAAACTACGTTTCTAACAGCAAGACCAGCTACAAGCCTGGGATGGTACTGCGTACCATGATCTGCTAAACTACGTTTCTAACAGCAAGATCAGTTAGAGTCCTCTCAGCCCAAGGATAGGGTGCTCTACGACATCCGGCAAAAAAACGGCACAAGGTCATGCGAATGAACTTCACGTAAGAAGAGGAGAAGCGGTGAGAAACGATAATTGCCCTTTTCCAACCCAGACCAGGTCTAATTACCATCCATTCTTTCTGGTGATGTGTTTTTCCTCTCTTCTTTAATCTGGTGGGACGGCATGATATTCCAAAGGTTGCAATTTAGTTGTAGGGCTCGTTAAAAAGAAGGCCTGGATTTTAATATGTATATCCAACACAAAAGCAAGATATTTATTGTACTTGGCACACTGCGGTGGTTAAATTTTCATTGAAAAGATTTTTCAGCGATTAGCATAACTATGTGTCTACTTCCTTCCTCCTGTCTTCTAGAGACGCAGAATAGAGCAGGAAAAAACATACTTCAGGATGAAGAAGTGCATTCTAAACTTGTCTGCCTCATCAATACAATGGATAGTTGACAATCTATTTTTTATAATAAAGTGTCCAAATTTTCTGATTCAGTTTTTTGGCTCTTAACTTAAAAGGCTGTTCTGTACTATTTGATGATCTTTTCATCCTCCGCTTTTTCTGACATTACAAATTGCCCAGACAGCTTACGCCTTCTGTTATTTAACCTTGTAAACACCCATCTATGCTACGATAAACTTGCTGTGAAGAATAAAAAGTGAGAAAAGTGAACAGATGTTTTATTTTTTATTATTCTACTTCCTGAAATCTCTTAAGGAATTTTTTTGCTGTCTAAATTACTCACCTATATTCATGCAATAGAAAATTGATGTCACAATGTAACTTTAAGAAGCATTAGAACTTCACAGGTATTAGCATTTCAAATAAGTCACAATTTTCTTTTAAGTCTGGTGAAAAACCAGCTGCCCTGGAGTTGAGTCTGACTCATGGTGACCCACGTGTCACCATGTGGCACCTGTGGGTGGACTCAAACCCCAACCTTTCCAAGCATATTAACCATTTGTACCACCCAGGGACTTCCTTAAGTAGGTAACGAGAAAAAAACAACCCTTTCAGTCATTTATAAGAGTAAACTTGAACCAGATCATTCTGGTTACTAATTGAGACTAGCTGAATTATGTAGTGGTGAGATTATCAGTAGAGTTTTTGCACAGAGAAAGTAATTTATTAATAAACAGTAATTAATTAAAGGAAGGAGTCCCTGGGTGGTACATATGATTAAGTGCTCAACTACTGTTCAGAAAGACTGGTGGGTCAAACCCACTCGGAGATGCCTTGGAAGACAGGCCTGGTGATCTACTTCTAAAAGGTGACAGTCTTGAAAACCCTATGGAGCAGTTCTCCTCTGCACACGTGGGGTCACCATGAGTTGGAATCAATTCAATGGCAACTAACAATAGCAACAACAATTAATTAAAGGAGTCATTGAGTGGTGCAAACTGTTAACACTCTCTGCTGATAACCAAAATGTTCAAGGTTCAAGTCCACCCAGAGGTGCCACAGAAGAAAGACCTGGTGATCTACTTCCAAAACATCAGTCCTTGAAAACCCTATGGAACACAGTTCTATTCTGACATACATGGGGTTTCCATAAGTCATAATCTTCTCCACGGCAACTGAACTGGTTAATTATTCAGTATCGTGGCTAATAAATATCCAATAACTAATATCCGTTAGTGATTAAATTTATGGACTCTACCAACGTAAATAGCTCTATTTTCAACCCAATTGATAACTGATAACTGTTCTTCTCATTAAGTCTAATTAGAATCTCAAATTAGTACCTGAGAAAGCCTGGTAAAGCCACGAGGTGTACTTCATGTTCAAGGTTATCTGATGGTATCTGCAATACAATTCATGTCATGTTAAAATCAGTTTTAGATGGCCTATGTTAGCATAGGTACAGTGTATGAAATGGCTCCTTTAAACACAGCCTCTAAAACCTGTACCCTGAAAATTAACAATTTGTTTAATTAGGGTCCAATTTGAAGTTCAGTTGTGAACAGTAATAATTCATTAGCTAAAAAACAGCCTATGTCTTGTGTGAATTGTCCTTTGAGTCACTGCGGTCTGACGCACGCAGCCCTCATACTCTGAGTGAGGAGTGTAATATTTGACTTTTGTCACGTCTCTTTTCTGACCCACACGTGCTGTAACTGGAACACACTAGAGCAGCTGTTCTCAAAACGTGGTCCTGGAAGAGCAGCGTCAGCATCACCTGGGAACTTGTTAGAGACACAAACTGTCAGGCCCCACCCCAGACCTGCTGAATCAGGAACTCTGGCAGTAGGGACCGGCCAGCAATTTGTGTTTAACAAGATCTCCTGACAATTTCATGCTCAGGGACGGATTACTGAACAAGCAAGGTACACACAGGCTTGCTTATGCTTACTTACTTATCTGTAGTGCACAATTTCACCTGTTTTTTTTAACCACGTCTTTCGCCTGTTTTTTACCACGTCAAGGATGTGGTGAAACCCTTGTGAAATTGTGCACTATGGATTAGTAAGTAAACACAATTACGCCTGTGCATACCTTGCTTATTGTAAGCCCATACTTGCTTACTGGTTAATTCACTCTGCCAGTGATGCACCCTTAAGTCTGAATTGTGCATGTAAAAATGATTGAAAGGGTAAATGTTTTGTTATATATTTTACCACAATAAAAAAAAAAATAGTTTGAGAACCACTGCACGGGAACATTATTTCTCGAAACATAGTGTAAGGACCATCAGCATTAGAACCACCTGGAATGCTGATTCCTGGAGCCCACCCTGACCGGGTCAATCAGAATCTCTAGAAATCTCCAATTTCACAAGTTCCCTCGGCCACTCTATGCACCTTGAAGTTTGAGTGGCACCAAGTTAGATTTTAACAAATAGAAGATTCTTCCACTGTAACACAAAGGGAGAGTAAGAAATTTACTGAAAATGTTTCGTATTTGAAAATGTCAGCCTAAGTTTCTTCTTAAACCTACGTAAGGGTAGACAAGAGTTAATGCATCGGTTAATTGTTTTTGTTGTTACTTGATGTGCAGTTGGCTCCGGCTCATGGCGACCTCACAGACAACAGAACGAAACACTGCCCAGTCCTGTGCCAACTTTACGATTGTTGATATGGTTTGGCCCATTGTTGCAGTCACTGTGTATTTTTATAACTTCCAACTTAGGGGACTCATCTTCCAGCACTATATTGGACGATACTCGGTTGTGATCCATAGACTTTTCATTGGCTAATTTTTGGAAGTAGATCTCCAGGCCTTTCTTCCTAGTCTGTCTCAGTTTAGAAGCTCCACTAAAACCTATCTACCAAAAGTGAGCCTACTGGTGTTTGAAATACCAGTGGCATAACTTCCAGCATCACAGCAACACGCAAGCCACCACAGTATAGCAGATGGATAGGCAGTTGGTAGTATGAGAACCAAAGAATATTATTTCACTGTAGCTTTAATAAAAGCTTTAGTCAGCAAAAAAAAAAAAAAAAAAAACACGATGCAGCTTTAGGGCCACCTGCCAAACGCAAAAAAAAAACTTGACCAGCTGTTTTCCTAATTGGGAAAAAAAAAAAAAAAAAAACAAGCATTATTTTCTAATTGGGAAAAAAAAAAAAGCTGAAATAGTACTAACATCTCAGTGTCCCCAGATCATTCTGTAATTAATATTAGGCTGCAAATAGCCCAAGGACTGGGGCTTTTTTGTAAATTAGATATATTTTTTTGTAGTCTAGAAATGTTGCTGGTGACAGCACCAACATTCCCACATGGCCTGTCATGTGGCCACACCGCCCGTCAGTAATGTAATTAAAGACTCCCTCTCCCCAGTAAAACACAGCCAAAAATAGTTTAAAATGCTTGCCAATAGTAACAAATAACTCATGTATGAGAAGGGGAAGCAGATGTTGAGACGGGGGAGGGAGGAAAAGGGAAAAGGAAAGTGAAAAATGTGAAGGAGATAGATTAAAAGACGGAAGCCAGGCCCCATATTAGCCTTAATAAAAGTCAACCACCTCCCCCTCCATCTTGCTGAGTGAAAATAAAAATATCTGCAAGAACATTAACATTCTTGCAACAGCGATTATAATCATGGCGGCAGCCTCTTCCCCTGAGGTCTCTGAAAATAAAAACCCACAGAAATGAAACATTACAGACTTAAAAGCCTGCACAGTGTAACTGTTGGACATATCAGCTTTTCCAAGCATCTTCATACATCATAGAGCCTTTATCAAGGTAGCACTTGTATTTTGCCAAATTAATCCTTTTTAGCCTTATCATTGTAAATGTATGTGTCTACTCTCAGACGTTACCAAGAACAACAGAGAAGGAGACTAATCTTTCAGATATTGTAGGGAACAGCTTTCTCACAGAGGCAAAGTGATATTTTGGAGAAAGCAAGATATTTGCAATGAGAGAGCCTGGATTCAATTGGGGCCCTGGTGACGGAGTTAAGAGCTCAGCTGCTAACCATAAAGGTTGGCAGTTCGAATCCACCAGCTGCTCCTTAGAAACCCTATGGGGCAGTTCTACTCTATCCTATAGGGTCACTATGAGTTGGAATCCACTCAACGGCAACGGTTTTTTTTTTTTGGTTAGGTTCAAATATCTATTCTCCTCTTTAATTGCTATGTTAAGGGGAGCAAGTTAGTAAAACCAATCTGAGTTTCAATTTCCCATATAAAAAAGCTCGTTTAGAGGGTTGTATATCGGATAATGAGCCCTGGTGGCACAGTGGTTAAGTACTTGGCTGGTAGCGAAAAGGTTGGCAGTTCCAACCCACAAGCTGTCCCGCAGGAGAAAGATGTGGTAGTCTGCTTCCATAAGGATTTACAGCCTTGGAAACCCTATGGAGCAGTTCTACTTTGTCCTATAGGGTCACTATCAGTCGACTCCACAGCAGTGGGTTTGGTTGATATATCAGATAATGGCTGTGAAATTGTTTTTAATATAAAAGGTTTTCAAAAGTTTTATTCGACTCTAAGTTTCCTAATGTTAGAGCCTGGGCCTTTTCATCCTTTCTCCCCAGTGTACATAATAATACATAATAAATTGGTTAATCAATTAGGTGTTGTCTAACTTCTTCTCATGGGGTCGGAGTTGGCCCCAGAGGAGTGCCAGCCAGGTTGAGGTGGGACCCAGGGTCCAGATCCAGCCCCCAAATGGCAGTTATATAAAGTGGAACTACCAGTTGGGGGGCAAGTGGGTAGGGCAAACCTGTCCCCTGGCCCACGAGATCAGTGCACACCTGAGATGCAAGGCCATATCCCAATGCCTACGGGTGAGCAAGCATAGGGATGAGAAGGAGGGAAGAATAAGGTAAGAGGACCAGAAATGTTACAAAGAACATGGCAGACACACCCGGAGAACCCTTACATTGGGTGGCAAGATTCCCTAAGGTTTACGTGATTCAGCCTTAGTAAAACATAGAATCATAGAACAGAGTTGGATTGTCGTGTAATTTTTATTTAGCATTATTTGAAGGAGTCAGCATAGTATATTTGAAAGAATATGGATGAGTTTTAAGCCAGACAAGCCCCAGTTCAAATGCAATTCTGAAGTTTACCAGCTGCGTGGACTTATGTATGTTATCTAACCCCTCTGAGTATCAAGTGTCCCATCTTCGAAATGAGGATAATATCTTTCTCATAATGCCTTTGTAAGGATTAAATGAAATAAGAAGTCATGAAGGGCCTAAAATGATATCTGACACTTCGTGAGTACTCTACAAATGTTAACTTCTTTCCCTGCTATAACTACTAGGCCTTTCTCTTAGATACGTTCCTTTCTTAAAAGCAATTTATTATCTTCATACAGTTTTTAGTCAGTAAATGATTGTTCAAAAAAAAAATTAAACCTTAATTTTCTTTTTTTTTATTTTATGTTTGCCTTACTTCAATACCTGATTCTAACTTCAACCATATCCATCCCCCTCCCCACCCAAAGAATCTCCTGCTTCTAATCATAGAGAGTAGCAGCAGGATATTGGAAAACCATTCACTAGAATCCCCAACAGCAGAATCTTCCCTAAAAGGAAACAACTTTCCCCATGCTGACTAAATATGCCTGGATAACTATTTCATAAAATAGAAGCTTTCCCATGAACCAGTATTTAAATTTTTTTTTTTTCAGAGTGTGCAATCTTGAGATTGGCTTTCACAAGTGATGTACAGGGAGTTCACAAGAGTCGACAAACATTTCATTTATTCAGCACGTATTTGTTCAGTTCATACTATGCTCTAGACATCGGGTTAATAGCTCAGACCCACCACTGGAAAAGGTAGACTTTGTCCTTGTCCTCAGAGAGTTTACAGGGTGTTTGTCAGAATAGTTTAGTCTAGGCTGCATAAAAAATAAACCTTAAAATCTTAGCAATTTGCCAAAACAAAGATGAACTTCTCATTTTTGTGTCTGATAAGGATGTGGCAGCTGTCCTTCAAGTGATAACACATGGATCTAAGCAGAGGCCTAACAAGGTAGAGGGGAAGGCAGGTAGGGCGCCATGCCCTGGGTGCCACGCCCTGGGTGCCACTTGAGAAGGGCACCAGTTTCTATTGGCCATCACTGTTTCCATCACCAGCTGTGAGAGATCATTCAGCAATTTAACACCAGTTGCCCTACGCGCTATTTCCCTTAGTTAGGCCCCTGGATCCAAGTTCCTTCCATCTTTTGATGCCACCATCTTAAACACGTGGCCTCCAAGGCCCTTCAAGAAAGAGAAGAGAGTAGGTGGTCAACAACAGCCCAGCCTGGAAGTGGCTTGTAACACTTCACCCACCTCCCATTGGTTGGAATCCAATCACATGGCCCAACCTAACTGCAAAGAAAGCCAAAAATGTAGTTTTCCTATATGGCCAAGAAGAAAAAAATAAAATAGAGTTCAGTGAGCACACAGAATTGTCTCTAGCACAGCTACTATTTGCAAACTGATGTATTAGATAATAAGTGAAAACAGACACATTCCTTTCTCTTAGCCGCTTCTCAGACAATTTCAATCTAATGATGAGTGACACATGTATACATAAATAAGGGATTAAAGATAGATCTGATACCTGATATTATAGAGGGTTTGCACTCTGGAAATACTGAGCTTCTGGGCTTATTGGAGAAAAAAATTCAATGCGAAAGTAATTTGGAGAATGTGGTGATTGTGATGAAGCTGGAAGGAAGAGATAGGCTCTTATAAGTCAATATGAAAGGAAGGGCTATCCAGATGGAGAAAAGAGTTTAATAAAAAGAAATGTTCGAGAAATGGCAGGAAAACCAGTATGGCTAGAGTGTAACTCACATGGCACACGATAAGCTTTAAAAGGAAAGGCATGGGTCAAATTAAGCAGGGCTTTGAATGTCACACGTCAGAGTTGGAAATGATCTATATGCACATCAGGTAGAAGTAGGAGGAGGTTAATATAAGAGTAGATGCAAGAGGCAACGAGGTTCTAAACTAGGGAAGTTCTCACTCCGCTTGTCGTTTCCATGCCCCTTGAAACCAAATACTGTATCTCAGTCAACTTTTCTTTTTTTAATTTTGTTTTTAATTTCCCTCAACACCTACCTAAGACACAGAGTATACATATGGTAGATATTGATTGGAAAAATGGCTGCCCAAACAAATGTATGACTAGAGCTTCTGACAATAAACAGTGACCCATTGCTATTGAGTTGATTTCGACTCACATAGCTCCGTATGCACCAGAGTAGAACTGTGCTCCATAAGGTTTTCAGTGGCTGATTTTTCAGCAGTAGATCACCAGGACTTTCTTCCAAGGCACCTCTGGGTGGACTCAAACTGCCAAACTTTTGGTTAGCAGCCTAGCACGTTAACAATTTACCCCACCCAGGGGCTCCATTCTAACAATAGTAAACATCATAAATGCACTGACCAATTGCCCAATACATAGAGGATTCATGTAAAAAAATATGTATGGGTTGTTTTGAAGAAGAAGAGCATGTATCAAATGACCCTTCAAAAACCTGTCATCATCATCATCGAGTGAATTCCAACTCATAGCGACCCTATAGGACAGAGTAGAACTGCCCCATAGCATTTCCAAGGAGCACCTGGTGGATTCAAATTGCCAACTTTTTGGTTAGTAGCCAAGCTCTTAACCACTGCGCCACCAGGGCTCCAAACGACCCTTAGTATGTGCTTATTTAGGGTCAGAGAACACATCATTTGTTCAACAATGAAAGAATACAGTTAATAGGCCCAAAGCCCAAGAAACAGCAACAGAAATATATTTCTTTATTTTTCATTTACACATATCCTGTTGTGGCAAGGACCTTTAAGCTGGCTTCCGGGAGAGCTAAACTATATTCCTGTCTCTACCATTTTCCAGCTGATTGGCTGTAGACAAGCCAGGCGCCCTTTTCATTTCTTCATCCAAATACATTGATGTTGACAGTTACCTCACCCAGATTTTACATAGATAAGAAGATGGATGTAAAAACACTTCACAAAGACTAAAGTCCACTTGAATGGCAATTGTGACCTTCAGGTAGAGAGGGCAGGAAGATGGAAGCAGGGACATTGTGTGATTAAAAGAAGAAAGAAATCTAAAGCTTTATTCTCCACAGCCTAAGTAACACATCAAGATGATTGGCCAGATCAGGCTTCAAACACTAGCCGATTCTGATAGGTAGCATTTTCATCAGCAATAGAACCAATTTCATATCCAAAGCAGCTTCTGCCTTGGGCTCTGCATTTGTGATTAGCTTGCTGTTATCTGGCACCTGGAGGGGCTGGCTGGAACCAAACTGTAGGGCAATTTAATTAAAGAATTAGATAAACAAAGAAATGCCTCCCTCTCTGAATCGAACCAAAATGTCATGAAAAATAAAACAATTAAGCAGAAACAAAGGCACAGATAAAGTATTCAAGCAGAACAAGTTTATATAAAAACATAATGAGGGTTCATTATTATAAATCGAAAGGCCGAGAGGCAACATGCAGAGCTCCACGGCTACCTTTGTCAGACTCAGTGCTGAGAGAGGAAAAGGAAAAATGATGCAGAAATAATAATATGCCATATCTGTGTCATGCGTCGACATTTACAGGGTGCTTTGATAGGCAACATACGCTCTCATCCTTACTGCAACCTCTCTGAAATGGGTATTGGCTTCATTTTACAGATAATGAAACAAATACTCAGAGTTTATGGGACTCGTCCAAGTTCGTGTAACTCTGAAGTAACAGAACCTGAACTCGAACCCTGTTGGCTCACCTCAAGACTCAGCTGTTTCCCATTATGTGACAATTAAATTCTAAACTAATTTGTATTTTTCGATGGGCCTTATAGGGAAACGCTGGTGGTGTAGTGGTTAGGCGTTTGGCTGTTAACCATAAAGGTCAGCAGTCTGAATCCACCAGGTGCTCCTTGGGAACCCTGTGGGGCAGTCCTATCCTATCCTATAGGGTCACTATGAGTGAGGATCGATTCAACAGCAAGGAGTCTGGTTTGTTCTTTCTGGTTTTATAAATAAGAGCTGGGTTTTCTCATTCAAATCCAAAGCCAAATATTTATTGCACATCAGCTGTGTTCAAAACACTCTGCTACATGATGGGAATAAAATGTGGGAGGAGACAGACAGTCCCCACAGAGCTTACATTTTTTCTTAGGGAAAAATGCTGATACTGAAATACAGTAATTAAAAAAATAAATGCCTGGAAATATTAGGTCCAAGGAATGAAACTGGAATGCCTACCTTCTCCAAGACTTCCTACAGTTTTTAGATGAGCAGTACTTGCCTATATAGTAAACATCAAAATAGAGTAGTATCAACATCAACCGATAGGTTCCTATGCCAAGAAGGATGAGAGCTACTGGCCATGAAAATATGAACAGGACAGGCCTCAGCTCTGGAGAACTCAAGATACAGACCCTGGGGAAGTACCACACTCAGGTCCACAAGGGGACATCTGTGAGATAACTTCATTTCATTTGTGTTTTTTTTTTTTTAATTGTAAGATTATATGCATATACACATATACATATCTATGCACACACATATATATGTATATGTGTACATATATATAAAACATTGGCCTTTTCAACATTTTTATATGTAAAATTTAGTAGCATAAATTACATTCATCATGTTGTACAACCAACACCACTATCCATTTCCAAATTTTTCCATTACCTTTAACAGAAGCTCAGTGCCCCTTAAACAATGACTCCCCTTTTCCCTCTCCCTCCTGCTAATAAACTCTGGTCTCTAAACACAGCCTACTTTAGATATTTCTTGTAAGTGGGGACGTACAATATCTGTCCTTTCATTGACTGACTTACTTCATTCGGCATAATGTTTTCATGGTTTATTCATGTTGTAGCATGTATCAGGACTTCATTTCTCTTTATGGCTGAGTAATATTCTGTTGTATGTATGTACCACATTTTGTTCATCAGTT
Source organism: Trichechus manatus latirostris (assembly GCF_000243295.1). Classification (NCBI taxonomy): domain Eukaryota; kingdom Metazoa; phylum Chordata; class Mammalia; order Sirenia; family Trichechidae; genus Trichechus; species Trichechus manatus. The sequence continues at coordinate 8,169,431 of NW_004444054.1, read as the reverse complement.
CATCTGTTGATGGACGTTTAGGTTGTTTTGGCTACTATGAATAGTGCTGCATTGATAACTCTGGTTTAATAGAAAATAACTGTCTCAGTCATCTGGTGCTGCTCCAACAGAAATACCAGGAGTGGATGGCTTTAACAAAAAGAAATTTATTCTCTCTCAGTCTAGTAGGCTACAAATCCAAATTCAAGGCATCAGCTCCAGGAGAAGGCTTTCTCTGTCAGCTCTGGAGGAAGGTCCTTGTGATGCACCACTCTTCCCTTGGTCTGGGAGCATCTCAGTGCAGGAACCTCAGGTCCAGAGGACCCACTCTGCTCCTGGCACTGCTTTCTTGGTGGTGTGAGGTTCCCGTGTGTCTCTGCTCGCTTCTCTCTTTTATATCTCAAACAAGATTGGATTAAGACACTATCTAATCTTGTAAACCTCATCAGTATAACCTCACCATAGTGATAGAGTTTACAACACATAAGGAAATCACATCAAATTTACAAAATGGTACACAATCATACAATACAGGGAATCATGACCCAGCCAAGTTATCAGATATTTTTGGGGGATGCAATTCAATCCATGACAATAACCAAAGAAGATTTATAAAATATTACACCAAAAAAACATAAAGTCTTGAACTTGAGAAATGTATCTTATAAAAGTGATACTTCCAGAGCACAGCCTCAAGGTCAAAATTATTTTGGAGAAGAAGAGGTGAAAGACAATAAAAAAACAATAGCAACACCAACATCGTTCTTTCTCTTGCTTTCAAGAGATTGGGCTTATAAACCTCTGTTTGGGCTTATTCTAACATCAAGA
>NW_004444054.1:8166689-8168524 GCF_000243295.1 Trichechus manatus latirostris | reverse complement strand
ATAAAAAAACAATAGCAACACCAACATCGTTCTTTCTCTTGCTTTCAAGAGATTGGGCTTATAAACCTCTGTTTGGGCTTATTCTAACATCAAGAACAAGATGACAATCTGGAGTGGCATTTTTCTCCAGCCCTGCGTCCTGCTTGCAGATTTACCTTTGCACCCTTCCTCTTCCCTGCTTTGAGCCCACCTGGACCCCACATCATTCCAGTGATGCACTTCATTTCTGTGATCCATCCTTGGAGGCTAAAGTTTCAATGTGAGAGAGAAGAAATAACATGCGGAAACATCATGATCTGTCAGAAGGCAGGACCCCACATACACCATTGCAGTTTAAACCACTAGTAATTCTTGTAGAGGAATTTTCAGAACTGGTTGTTGTTGTTAGGTGCCATTGAGTCGGTCCTGACTCATAGTGACCCTATGTGCAACAGAACGAGACACTGCCCAGTTCTGTGCCATCCTCACAATCCTTGCTATGCTTGCACCCATCTTTGTGTCAATCCATCTCATTGAAGATCTTCTTCTGACCCTGGTAGCAGAACCGGTAGCAGATGCTATTAGGAAATATTTGAGGGCAAGCAAAGTTTTTAAACATGTTACAGGTTGGGTTGCCCATTTCTCTCATTGAACCACCACTAACTTTTCTTCTTACTCTGAGCCTTCCTCCTCTATTCTGAATATTGTAATATAGGGGCTTTGTTCAATGACAGTAGATGCACATGAGAGTTAAAATCAATAAATACCAACCCCAAAGGTCGTATAATTTGTGAGTTTGGAAAATGCCCTATGCTGCTAGACCCTTTTTTTTTTTTTGTTGGGGGGGAGGGACATTAGAAGAAATGGAAATGAGATGTCAGAGCTAAGAGACTTAAAAAAAAAAAGAAAAGAAGAAAACAACGTGAAGATGGGTCAGTGGTGAAAAGAAAATCCTGTAAATATGGGTACCTATGTCGGCAATGACATGAGCCTACATAGCCAGAATAGGAGTATTGATGGCAATAAATGGGAACATTGGAGAAAATTTATACCTTAAGTGGGGAGGATGTGAAGTTTTCCAGAAACATAAATGTGACTCTTGCAATATAGGTGGCAACCAACATCACCTAGAGAGTAAAGATAAAGTCAGAAAACATAAGAAACAGCAAAGCTGAGACTTGAGAGGAGAATATTGATAATCAATGGGCAAAGGGAAAATGCCAAAGAAAGGTAGGGGGATAAAGCTATTAGAGAAATGGGGAAAACAAACAACAAAACACAGAAGGTAAAGAACCTAAAGCCTACATTAGTCAGGATCTGGTGGGACACTGAGGGCACACTCACATTCCAATAATTCAAGGAAAGTTTAATAATAGAAATCATTACAAAAATGGAGGCATAATACTGGGAAACCATACTGGAGAGTGCAGGGTCCTGGGGCCAGTCATAGCCTGAGGAGCTGTGCCCACCATGGGCTGACAAGACCGTGGAGAAAGAATAATTACCAGATCCTGGAAGGTGAGACTTGCAGAGAGAGCCCCACCTTGAAAGAAGCTTGACCTTTGATCAAGGGACATAGACACCCTGCAAGAAGGATCCTGGGGACTAAACATTCCAACCTCACTCTCCTCTCCCACTCTGATCTCTTCCTGGGGCTACCCTTTGGCCAAATCCAACCAGAAGCCAGACGGTGAGAGTGCCATTGATGTAATTCATAGAAGTCAGTATCCCCAGCCACAGAGTAAAGTGGAGAAAGATGGAATATGATCTGGAGGCACCAATGGAAGACATCCAGCATAGACGCCAAGAGAGCAAGAATCAACTTCTCCAGCCTGGGTCTAAACCTGGTTCCGAAA
>NW_004444054.1:8101209-8166589 GCF_000243295.1 Trichechus manatus latirostris | reverse complement strand
GATCTGGAGGCACCAATGGAAGACATCCAGCATAGACGCCAAGAGAGCAAGAATCAACTTCTCCAGCCTGGGTCTAAACCTGGTTCCGAAAAAAAAAAATAACTTCCAGCTCTGAAATCTGAGTAGAAATGAGAAAAATGAAGGTGAAGGACCAGCTACATTTAGAAGCTCTATGTGGAAAAACGTAAAACTGAGTTCACTTATAAATGGTCTACTTGCCAAAACAATTATACACAAAGACAATTTACCTTCAGTTATATTATATATGGAGTCCCTGAGTGATGCAAACAGGTTAAGAGCTCCACTATGAACCAAAAGGTTTCTGGTTCAAGTCCAACCAGAGGTGTCTCAAAAGAAAGGCCTGGAGATCTAGTCCCAAAAAATCAGCCACTGAAAACTCTGTGGAGCACAGTTCTACTCTGACACACATGGGGTCACCTCAATCGCAACAAGTTTATTTTTTCTTATTTTACATATAAATATGTATATTTATATGTAAGAAAATATACTATTTAATATATATATATTTAGAACGAATAAAATATCTCATATTATATACAAACATATAATACATATATATCAGTTGTAGTGAAACCTGTGAATGCTGGAAACAGTATGAGGCAGAAACCTGTCAGAGAAGGAAAACTCAAGTATGTTCCACTAATAGAGATAGAAAAGTGGTAAACCTGCATTCCGTCATAGGCGGAAAACTTGTGAGACCCAGAAAAACAAAGCAGTCCTGTTGAATTCCGGCTCTCACAGGTTTCACTGTGTATGTATTTGAGTTTTTCTTCTCTGACAGGTTTCCACCTTACATGGGTTCCAGTCTTCTTAGGTTTTACTGTATAATTGATTTTCTTGTTATAAATAATTTTAACACCAAGAATAGAATTTGCTCGAATGAATCTGTTGACAAAAGCAACAGAATCTAGCCAGGCAGAGATTCTATTCTTTAATAAGTAGTCCCAATAAATAGTCTTACTATGTTTTTTCTACCTTAAGTTTCAAATACCTTATTCATCCTGTAAAAATTAGAAACCATGCTCTTGGTCTCTAGACTTCCCTGTTTCAGGGCTCAGCCACTTCTGACAGCCTGCATAGGTCCACTACCCTAACTCATTAGGAGTCTATCTTTCTACACATTGAACTTCCCCAGTCTATCTCCTTCAGTTAATTGAGAGTTCTCTTTGGAACATGGCATGCTGAGATTTAGAAAATAAACACTAGCTTTTTTTTTTTTTTTCGTAGCTTCTTATGATCATGCATTTATTAAAGACTATTTGATTTAAAATGTAATGATAAAAAAATATTTTTCTGCCTATGGCACCCATTATGCAGATTGACTTTTGCGGGAGGGAAAAGTAACAAGACATCATCAGTATTCTTTGAATTTCTAACTTACTTCCCATGGTTACCATGATAGCATAACTTATTATTTGGTACCTAAGGTTGATGAATTCTCTGCAGGCTCTCAGTAATTATTCTCAAGTATCTATTATGAGGACATGAAAATTACTATTATATGCTGACTCAGGAGTATACATGCAGTGCTCTTGCCCTATCTCTTCTCCAGGCTCTGAGATTTCATTGTGATGTATCTTAGCTGGTTCACACAGGAAAGTTCTATTAAATTTCAAATTATCTAATCACACTACTGATCTTATATTAAGATATAAATAAAAGGAAATAGCGACATGATTTATTTGTGCTTGTCACCCTACAGGAGGAAAAATGCAAAATGAAACCTCAGAATAACATAAGTGACAGACACAGCAAAAATGTTTCAGGGATCTCTGATGCTGCTTTGTCTCTTTACGCCATGATCTCAAATTTCAGTGGACCATGAGACCCAAGAATAGGACAGGCCTACCTGCGACCTTGTTTAAGTCTGGACCCTTTGGTTGCAAGTGAAAGTTCCCCAGCCTCATACTTGCCAAAGGAAAAAAAGGCACAGACTGGTTCTCATAGCTGAGAAGCTGGGCCTTATGAATGACAGAAACTCAAATGATGTCATCGGCTTGCTGTCTTACCATCTATGAGATATATTTTTTTCTTGCGTGCCTTAGTTACCCAGTCCTGGTTTAACACAAATGCCACTGACAAGTGATTGGCTTTAAAGACCTGAAATTTATCTTCTCACAGCTTAGGAGGCTAGAATTCCAAATTCAGGGCATCGGCTCTAAGGGAAGGCTTCCTTTCTGTGGGCTCTGGGGGAAGATCTTTGTGTCTTTCAGTTTCTACAACCCTGGCATTCCTGGGTTTCTCACTAAGCCTCGTGTGGCATCTCTCTTCCCCCATGTGTGCATGCATGTCTATGCTGCTCTTTATAGAATTCAGAAACGATTAGGTTTTAGATCCACCCTACACTGGCATGACCTCAACTGATTATTTTACACTAGACTGCATTGTGGAAGGTGATGACATTACATTAGATTAGATTACATAACACAGGCATAGGGGTCAGGATTCCAGCAGATATTTGGAGGGACACAATTCAGTCCATGTGTATCGGTCTTGGTCTTGCTAACTGTAGTTAGCTTTCTCCTTCAGACGGGGAGGATGGGCCTGGATGAGGGACCCCGGGTGTACGTATTCTGATCTTAGTGACCATAGTAGGCATGCAGGATCACACATCTGTCTGCATGGCATGGGGTGGGAGCAGAGGATGAGGCACACTGGGACTGACAACCCTGTTAAAGCAGGAAATGGGCAGTTCCTGGAAGGAAGGAAGTGCTATTACTAAGAGGCTGAAATGAAGGCAGCCAAATGACTATCTTAAAAAGAAGCACTCACTCAAAGAGATCTCAGTTCTTGGTAAACTCAAGATCCCATAGGGACGATGGGTTTGCGGACCACACACTGTCTTCGGACCATAGATTTTAATGTTTCTCACTTAAAAATTATAATAAGATGATGCAGTAAGCCTTGAAAATAGGCCCTCAGGGACCTGATTGAATATAGCAATAATCTTGTCCTGTATTGCTTGAGAAGAACTCTCCTGGTGTCTTAGTTATCTAGTCCTGCTATAATCGAAATACCACAAGTGGATGGCTTTAACAAAGAGAAATTTATTCTCACATGATTTAGGAGGCTAGAAATCTGAATTTGGGGTGCCAGCTCCCAGAGAAGGCTTTCTCTCTCTGTCACTTCTGGGGAATGTCTTTGTCATCAATCTTCCCCTGGTCTAGGAGCTTCTCAGCAAAAGGACTCTGGGTCCAAAAGACGTGCTCTAGCTCCCAGTGCTTCTTTCTCGATGGTATGAAGTCCCTCTTCCTCTCTGCTCACTTCTCTCTTTTATATCTCAAAAGAGATTGACTCAAGATATAACCTAATCCTGTAGATTGAGTCCTGCCTCGTTAACATAACTGCCTTTAATCCTGCCTCAGTAACATCATAGAGGTTAGGATTTATAACACATAGGATAATCACATCAGATCACAAAATTATGGACAACGACATGATACTGAGAATCACGGCCTAGCCAAGTTGACACGCTTTTTTGATGGGGACACAATTCAATCCATAACACCTGGTAAGCACGTTAGAAGATCTCGTCATACCAAACTGGACAGAATTAAACTTTAACCAGTGTATTTATAGGGAAGACTATACTATAAATCAAGTGTTGGCAAACTTACTGTAAAGGGTCAGATAGCAAACATTTTTGGGTTTTCCAACCATATGGTCTCTTGCAATTGCTCAGTTCTGTTATTGTAGCATGAAAGTAGCCATAGATAATATGTAAATGAATCGACATGACTGTGTTTCAGTAAAACTTTATTTAGAGACACTGAAATTTGAATTTCATTGATTTTCATGTGTCATGAAATATTCTTTTTGTTTTTTCCAACCATCTACAAATGTAAAAACCATTCTCAGATCAAGGGGTAAAACAGTGATGGACCAGATTTGGCCTGCAGGTCATAGTTTTTCCACCCCTGCTCTAAAGAAAAGTTCCCTGGGTAGAGCAAATGGTTTGTAGCATGCTGCTAACTGAAAGGTTAGAGGGTCAAACCCATCCAACAGCACCACGGAAGAAAAGCCTGGCTATTTGCTTTCATAAGGAGCCCTGGTGGCACAATGGTTAAGCTCTCAGCTGCTAACCAAAAGGTCAGTGGTTCAAACCCACTAGCTGCTCCACAGGAGAAAAGACCTGGCAATCTGCTCCCGTAAAGACTACAGCCTAGGAAACCCTACGAGGCAGTTCCACCCTGTCCTATACTGTCTTTTGTGAGTCAGAATTGATTCAACAGCACAAAACAGCCTCTGCTTTCAAAAAGGTTATAGTCAAGAAAACCTCACGGAGCAGTTCTACTCTGTAACACATGGGGTCGCCATGAGTCAGAATCAACTCAGTGGCAAGAGGCTGTAAAGGAAAAAAGAACTGCAAATTTTGCACATCTCCAAAGCGCTTCATTTTCTTGCCTCTCATCAAAACAGGAACCAGTCACGGGGCGGAAGTATTCCTGGCACCCACGTGGGTAAAATAAGGAGAAAGTGAGTCAGGTCCTTAAGTTACTTTGCCAGAGACCCAGCCTCATAAGTGCCTGGTACCAGCGGTGTCACCAGGGGGTGTGGACTGCACTGAGTGACACTGTCAGAGGAGGTGCCACGACAATGACTGTCTATAAAATTTCTGTGCAGTGTTTCAGCAGAACTTTATTATTTTTAATACAAATATCCCTGTAGTTAGTTATAACAACAACATTTTTTTTCATAAGCCCAGCCAACATGTATCAATATACCTACAAGGCTAAGGCTCTATGCTAATTTACTTTTAGAACTCTCTAATGCTCTCCAGTCAGAGCTGTCATTATTACCCAATTACAATGATGCTTCGAATCACGTGGTTTCGTCAGCATGCGCTACAAGCACGCGCTGTTGTTTTCATTGCTACTGGTGTTTTGATAGTTGCTGATTGTGTCGAATTTTCTGGTGTTTTAGCCACAATATTGGGGTAATTAGCATGCGGGGGTGACACCATGAGTTATCACACCAGGTGCCACCAACCCTAGTAACACACACCACTGCCTGTTCTTCCACAAAAGCAATTATTACTTAATATGTGCAACACATCCTTGTTGAAGGACTACTCTGTGCCAGTCACTGTGCTGAGTACTAAGAATATACAGAGCAGTGACCAAAATCCTTGGCCTCGTGACGCTTACCCCCCGCGCCATTTTTCTCTAACCTAAGTGCCCTTCAAGTCAACAATGTCAGTTCTGACAGACACAGAGCGGAGGTATTTTTCAAAACTCCCCCAAGAACAACTAAATCAGAATCTCTAGGGTAGGACCCAGCTACCCTCAGAGTAACTTGCTTTAGAAAAATTCCACTGCCCAGGCTACCATCTTGAAGTTGATTCAATTGCTTTGGGTGGGCCTGGGCACAGGTAGTTTTTAAAGCTCTCCAGGTGGTTCTAATGTGCAGCCAGGGTGGTGAACACTGGCCTGGCGCTTCAAGTAGGCAGGTTTGATACATGAGCCTCAAAGGGCCCATTAATTACTCCCACACCTGAAAGCAGTTTGGGGAAGAGTGCTGCCTCTGGCTTGCTCATGACTTCATTTTCAGGGGCCTGTCCCAGAGCACAGTGCTTGAGCCTTGGCCAAGTTCAAGTCTCCACCTGAGATTCAATTTTCTGGAATACTTCCCTTGTGGCACATGTTCACACCTCAGTGTCATGGATTGAATTGTGTCCCCAAAAATGCGTGTCAACTTGGCTAGGCCATCATTCCCAGCATTGTGGGGTTGTCCTCCATGTTGTGATTTGATGTAATTTTCCCATGTATTCTAAATCCTAATCTCAGCCTGTGGTTAATGAGGCAAGATTAGGTTATGTTAAACAGGATTAGTGTGGGATGTAACACCCTTACTCAATCACATCCCTGATCCAATGTAAACCGGGTTTCCCTGGGGTGTAGTCTGCATTACCTTTTATCTAACAAAAGATAAAAGGAGAGAGAAGCAAGCAGAGAGTCGAGGATCTCGTGACACCAAGAAAGAAGCACCAGGAGCAGAGTACGTCCTTTGGACCCATGGTCCCTGTACTGAGAAGCTCCTAGACCAGGGAAAGATTGATGACAAGGACCTTCCTCCAGAACCGACAGAGAGAGAGAGCCTTCTCCTGGAGCTGGCACCCTGAATTCAGACTTCTAGCCTTCTAGACTGTGAGAGAATAAATTTCTGCTTGTTAAAGCCACCCCTTGTGAATTTCTGTTATAGCAGCACTAGATAACTAAGACCCTCAGTTTCTCCTTTCCCGGAAGATATAACCTTTAAAACACAGCCTTCTCACTATCCAGATCTGTATACAGCATTGGTTCTCAAAGTGTGGTCCCTCAAACAGCAGCACCAGTATCACCTGGGAGCTTTCAAGAATGCACATTCTCAGGTCCTACCCCAGATCTACAGAATGGAGCAATGTATTCAAATTTTAGAAAGCTAAGAGCTCAGAATTTTAGATGTTACTCTCTTAGAACACTGAAACTCTAACTTCTAAGATAATGGAGCTCTTTCAACCGAAACTTGAGCTTTTAGGGATTGCTATCTCCTGAATTAGAATAGTCTCTTAAACTAGATTTTCTAAGACATATCACACGGATTTTTCTGTCATTTCTAGGTCACTGATATAGAACCTAATTTGAAAATAGAAGATACAACAGTCCACTGCTTGCTGGAAAATTAAAACTCCAAGGTTGGAGTGGAAGCATGGCTGGAGAGTGGGATTTGGGTGGGAATGTTGGCACTTCAGTAGTAGAATGGTCACCCTCCATACAGGAAACCCTGGTTCAATTCTTAGCCAGCGCACCTCGTGGCACATGGTCTGCATGCTGCTATGATGCTGAACAAATTTCAGGGGAGCTTCCAGACTGAGATGGACTAGAAAGAAAGGTTTGGTGATCTACTTCCTATAATCAGCCAGTAAAAATCCTATGGATCCCAAAAGTCCTATCTGAAATAGATCATGGAGATGGCGCAGGGCCGGGCAAGGTTTCGTTCCATTGCGCCTGGGGTCGCAATGAGTCGGGGGCCAACTTGACGGCAGCTAACCACAATAACATCACGTGTGGAACACAGAGCTGGTAAACTGCAGGATGACTCATCAGCCACTCTAGGTTGGGGGTCCTACCAGGATATGGTGTTACCATCATACAGATACGAAAGACGCAAATAACCTCAAGAGGATAAACCCTTTGCTATCGAGTCAATTCTGACTCATAGTGATCCTATAGGACACATAGAACTGCGCCATACGGTTTCCAAGGAGTGGCTGGTGGATTCGAACTGCTGACCTTTTGGTTAGCAGCTGTAGCTCTTAACCACTGTGCCACCAGGGCTCCCCAAGAGGATAGATAATAGTAAAATGCAGTTAAATAATTAGAAAGTGACACACATTGTGTATTACCTTTATTTAATCATAAATTCATATAATTTAATTTTTAATAATGTCTGTTTTTGAGAATCAGCTTATAAAATTCCTGAAAATTTAACTGTCTCTCCCAGGCTGGTAGAAGATGCTGGCTCCAGCACACCACGGTGTGTAGCTTTCACACTTTGGTTCCAGATTTTCGCCATATCCTATTTTCAGTGTAGGTCAGAGAGCTCCATACAGAGATTATGTCTTTAAACAGAGTTATGAGCCCTCCGATCCATCCCCTACCCATACAAGGCAGAGTAGGTAAGAATGGAGACAGGGCTCATCACTGCTGCATCACTGCCTTGCAAGTTATCTGTTTTATGTGTATCCTCCTCTCCTCCCACAGGGCAGTAGGGATTCGGTGGCAGAATTTTCATCTTCCATGTAGAAGACCCGGGTTCAATTCCCAGCCAATGGACCCACGCACAGCCACCACCCATTGTCAGAGGAGGATCGTGTGCTGCTATGATGCTGAACAAGTTTCAGCAGAGCTCCCAGACTCAGACAGACTAGGAAAAAAGGCCTGGCAATCTACTTCCAAAAATCAGCCCTATGGATGATGAGAACCCTGTGGATCACAACGATTCAATCCTCAATCTATCAGGAGATGGTACAGGACCCAGCAGCCTTTAGTTGTGTTGTATGTAGGGTCACCATGATTAGCAGGCCAAATCTACAGCAGCTGACAACTCTCTCCCCCAAAGAGCTGAGGCATTCCTTAAAGACTGAGACCTATTGTTTATCCATATATGCCTAGTTTGGTGTTGAGGTGGTACATAACAAATGTGTGCACTATGGCCAATCACCGCACTGGCAGAATACAACATGAAATACACGCCTCGATAGTCTTTGGTAAGCAGTGACCTACCCTGAATTATGGCTTCATGACTCAACCATCGTGAGAACTTTCTGGTGAGTCAGAGCAGGAGCAGATAGTCCAGGCAAGGCTGGAGCAGTGTTGACAGAGACACCAGGAGGTGAGATACCTGGCTGTGGAATAAGGAGACCCATTAGAGCAGGTGATCCCCCCAAAAGATCAACTCATCTGTTTAGGCATTTGGGTTCTAGTTTTTCTTACATCATACTGTGTGTGTGTAAAGAACAGCTCTAAAAAATTCTCAAGCTAACCAAAGAAATGGTATAAGAGGAAAATAAGCAGAAGAGAATTGAAAAGCCTCTCAAAGACATTTTTACCTCAGGAAAAGTGGGCCACCACCCACGACTGCCTCTGCACAGGAAAGATCCTGCTCAGAAAATGATAATAAACCATAAACCTGAAGCTGAAGGTTCACAGAGACGTTTTCTTTTTAACTTCAGTGAGAGAAACACAACACTAAACATTTCAAACCGCTGCTCTAAATTTGTCAAAGAGACAAAAGAAACAGTGGGTGAGTTAAAGGCACAGTCATCCAAACACAGCAGAAGGTAAGAAGCCTGTCTCCCGGGGGGAAAAATCTCTTGAAAAATAATCAGTGCACAACAAATATTATTAAATGGCAAAAGCAAACACAGAAAAATACAGGTGGAAAATATATCTTAAGCCGTAACCAGGCTAGGAAAACAAGACAAATAAGGATCTGTAAAAAGACTTCAGAATCTAATTAAAAGGGCAATAAGAAAGAACCGCCAACTGACAGAGAAGGTATAAGGTGAAAACGTACTCAGGATATGCAATGACGTGGAAGAATAGCGGGAAATATTTCTCAGATTTTAACCCTCATTCTATTGTTCCCGTTAAATTCCAATTGAAATCAAAGATATACTTGTAGGAGAACAGCAGGTTTAAGAAGACTTAACAGTGAACAGGTGTATAAAATTCATTCTTTACCTAAAATCGAACCAAGATTCTTTCTGGTCTTTTTTTCCTGTGTTCTGTGCAGTGTTATATTTAATCAGCCCCTGTGCTCAGAGAAACCCAGCTGCAAGTACTGACATGAAGCATGATAACTGCTCAAGGCATGAGCTATGAGGCTCAGGGATGCTATAAGGTACAGGCAGTGGACCCCAGGCAGTGGAAACTTTCACAGGTTCTGTGGTTACCAGGGGCAAAAGGCAACCTCATCGTGGGTTGGTGCCTTGACGCTTTCCCTGAATCAGTAGGTGGGTTCCCAGAGAGCAGTGCCGCCAGTAGAAGATGTGCTGTGGCCAATCACATGTGCCGTTCTACAAAGCAGTAAATGAAAACCTCTGCAGAGTTCTGGAGGGTGTGTGTAGGCCAGGGCTTGTCTGCCAGGGGAGACTTTGTCCTCCAGGGGACATTTGGTAATGCCAAGAGACAATGTTGATTGTCACAACTCAGGGAGGGCGCTATTGGCATCTAGGGGGTGGAGGCCAGAGAGGCTGCTGAGTATCCTACAATGGACAGGACAACCCCCCACAACAAAGAATTTTCTGACCCCAAATGTTGTTAGTGCCGAGGTTGAGAAACCCTGATTGATATCAAGAAGCGAAAGCATTGCTGAAGAGTGGAAAGGGCTCAACCTGTGGCAGAAAGGTTGTGTAAAAGCAGCGTGGCAGCAGTGTCTGACCTCCTCCAACCCCACAAGGGGGAAGGAGGACCAGGATCGACAGCGCAAGGCTGACTCCCATGAGGTGGAGGCCAGAAAAGCCTCCTCTCTCTGACATCTCTATCAGTTCTGACACCAACCGTCCCTCACACAGCACTCTCCACTGGATTCGATAACTCATTGCAATGGCCACACAGAACTCACAGACCATGCTCACAATTACGGGGTTTATTAGGGAAGTAACAGTTACAATCCAGGCTCAGGAACACTCAGAATACAGTTCTTCCATCAGGACAGCCTCTCCCCAGCCGTGCTCACAGGCACACCTCTTCCTGGCCCTCAGTCTCTGCCCAGAGGCACTCAGCTTTCTCTCTCTGTGGGCCGGGAAGCCCACCACGCTGCCTCCTGCTGCTGAGTCTCTCCTTCCTTCGTAGTAGTAGACCCCGTCCTCTTCTCTGGAATTGGCTCTCTTTTAAGGCAAAACTGACCAATCCCCTCAATAAGCCACAATTACCCTATCACACAATCACCTGGGTGGGAGTTAAAAGCCCATGGCTGGAAAGGACACACACAAGAGTGATTAATCGTACCAAAGGTTGGTATTAAGTTTTGGAGGGATGAGAGAGCAATGACAAATCAAATCCCTAGTGTAGTATACAAATGATAATACGGGTGGGTATGTTGTGAGAGGAAAGAGTTCAAGGCATGGGCATAGGAGGACTAAGAAAGCATACTATATCCTCTACAGATGCTGATTAAAGCTCCACGGGATTCTTGACATTTCTTATGAGATGTGCAAGCAGTGTGGCCCTGACCTCTGCGGAAGTCAGATACGATGGGCTCCAAGGGAGAAGAGTGCAGCCATTTGAATGGGAAGCACTTGAGTTGATGCCTGGATGCACAGAAGGAAGGTTTGCTGTCCCTTCATGAATCAGGAACAAGGTATGGGACCCTTGGACTGCTATTTCATAAACGTCAGTTGCCTTCGAACTGACCATGACTCACGGCGACCCACGTGTGTCAGAACTGTGCTCCGTAGGATTTTCAATGGCTGATTTTCAGAAATGGGTCTCCAGGCTTTTCTTTCAAAGTGCCTCTGAGTGGATTCGAACTTCCAACCTTTTGGTTAGTAGCCAAGTGATTTAGGTTCTGGAATAAACATATTCACATGGCTAGAAGAGCAACTTCTTCTAGAAAAACAGAGGAAAGCTGAAAGGGAGAATTTTTCTGAAAAGGTAGAACTTAGCCCAAATATACTGATTTATCTAGCTATAAAACTAGAATTACAACAACCATTTATTGTTGTCAGCTGCTGTCGAGTTGGCACCAACTTATGGTGACTTTATCTATGACAGTATGGATTACACCTGAAAATAAAGATAATAGAAATCCTCACAACTTGACTAACAAACATCATGATAAATGATGAAGCAACTAAAATTGTCAAGGACTTCATTCTACTTGGATCAACAGTATCCCATGAGTATACTATAAAGGGACTCTTCTAGATTTCTTCATTTAAATATGATGCTTTTCGGCCTTCCCCATAGCTCTCTGGGACCCAGGGGCAGAAAATTCAAACAAACTCTAACAATTATTTTTAGGGCAACTGACCACATCAGACTAAAGTGATTCTTCAGGCCTTGGTTTCATTCTGCTTCATATTGACTTGTCCTTACAGAGCCAAGCACAACAGCAAGTTTAATAAATCACATAGACTGTGGTGCTTAGTCCAAATCTAGTGTGTTCCGCTAGTGGATTTTGTTTTTATCATGCTTAAGGCAGTCTCTCTGGAACTCTCGGAGTATGATGCTTTATTTTTATTTTTAACAAATTTGCGTTCACTGATCCATAGATGGTATGATACCATCATAAATCCCTAAAATACTAGGCAAGCTTTGAAAGATTTTATATTTGGTTGCTCCTTATATTCTCATATACTTTGATGTGAAGCAAAACCTTTACACAGATTTCAAAGGGCTACGACATTAAAAGGATTATAATGGCAAAATGTCAACAATTTTGCACAATGAGCTGAGAAATGTTTCTGAAAGCTGCTCTCGTTATCAAAAGAGCATACAAGCCTAGTTATTCTGAATCCATGCCAATCCTCTTACAGTGTCGTCTCTGAGAATCAGGGTTTTATTGTTTTCTTTTCTTTTGTTTTGTTTTGCATTACTGTGGCTAGAACAGCTCAAATATAGAGTGAAACAACCCCTCCGTAAGTGAATTAATAATGAAGGGGGGGATGCTTATTAAGGCCAGAGCATATGTAGACTATTACCATCTTTCAAGCTGTTTCTCTGAGTGTTTACTTAGGTTGAACCATCAGAAAATACCATACTCATCCAGAGAGAACCTGAAAAATTCACTATAATAAAAAAGGTTCTGCTTCAAAACATTTTTATAAGCAATTTTTATTTTTGTCATACAGTCCTTTTTTAAAAACTGGGAAATTGTTATTTCTTTTGGATAATTCTTTAGTTTCCATCTAATCTTCATGAATGCCACTTCTTAAAATCATTGGCCTTGATTTTCTTTTTTTTAAAATGAGTTCTAAGGAACATACAAAAACATGTCTTGAAGGTCGAGTTTTCACTGCAGATGATCAGACAAAACCTACAAAAACGTTAAACTTGCTGCAATCAAAAAAAGTACGATTTCAAACAAACTTAGAGTAACCTACAGCATGCATTAGATAAATTTGAATGAAGTCTATTTAATATTCAATTACATATTTGCATATGATCCAAGCAATTAACATCAAGACAAATAATCATTCTAAAAACACTTCAAATCTACCATACACTTTTATATAGAACCATTACCATATGATTTAAATATTAATATTCACACAAATAAGTTCATATAAAAACACCTTACAGGAAATACAGAAGCACTTACACTAATCAAGTGTGTGATAGCAAAGAATTAAAATAAGTTCTATTTAAATAATGATAACAAAAATTCTTTGGAAATGTCTACAGGCCAATGGATGCAAAGTCAAAACTACAAAATCTGATTTCTATTTTGTCTAAAGTCCTTGATTTTCCCAATGCAAAAGAAGAAAAAGAAAAGAAGGGAGACAATTCTGGAAGCATCCACCATGTTCCAGACCCTACACTCAGTGCTTTATATCAGTGATCTCATTTCATCGCCAGAACAACCATGTAGGATAGGAATTTACACATGAGAAGATCAAAGCACAAGTTAACTTAAACAATGTCTGGCAGCTAAACTTCTAGTAAATGTAACTTGGTGTTCCCCAGTGTCATACCTTTTCTTTACCAGTTGCCGTTGAGTTGGAATCAACTCATGGCAACCCCATGTGTGACAGAGTAGAACTGTACTCCACAGGGTTTTCAATGGCTGATTTTTCAGAAGTAGATCACCTGGCTTTTCCTCCCAAGTGCCTCTGGGTGGACTCAAACCTCTAACCTTTCAGTTAGCAGCCGAGCACATTAACTGTTTGCACTACCCAGGGATTCCACACCTTTCTACTACCCGAGAGTTTTCCAATGACGTATATGAAATGCCCTTGTTTGATTCTATCTACTCCATCATTTCCCAGATTAATTTGACCACAGAACCCTGCCATTTTCCTGTAAATAGCTGTTTAAGGAACATTGCATCTTATCAGTCTTTCTGGAGTAGGTAAATTAAACATATTACTGGAAAGTGCAAATTATGTAATTCATCATTTTGTAGTAAAAAGAAAAAAGAGCATATGAAATTAGTCCAAAGGACTAATGGATCACATGCACCACAGCCTACCCAACCCTGAGACCAGACTGCTCTGAGCAGGATGACAATAGAGGGGTCCCAAATAGAGCGGAAGAAAAAATGTAGAACAAAACGTCAAATTCACAAAAAAAGACCAGACTTACTAGCCTGTTAGAGACTGAAGGAACCCCAAGACTACTGCCCTAAGACACTCCTCTGACTTGGAACTGCAGCCACTCCCGGAAACCACCTTCCAGCCAAGCAATAGACAGGCCTATAAAATAAACAATAACACCAGAAAAGAACGTGCCCCAAGAACAAGCAATTATACAAGACCAAAAGGGCAACATTTGTCCAAAAGTAAAGATGAGAAGGCAGGAAGTGGTAGGAAAACCAGAGGAAAGAAAATGGCGAACCCAGGATGGAAATGGGGAGAGTGCTAACACAGTGTTGGGATTGCAACCAATGTGATGGAACATTCTGTGTACAATTTGTTGAATGAGAAACTAATTTGCTCTGTAAGCTTTCACCTAAAACGCAAATATTGAAAAAAGAAAAAGCATATGAGAAAACTTTGATCTATAATATGTAATGCTATATTTCACCTCCTGGCATTTTAATATTCAGGATTCCCAACTTGCTACAAACAATTCACAATAAATTGTTCCAGTTTAGTAGGCTATAATCCCCAGAACATGTTTACACATTAAAAAGGGGAGAGATTTCTATCCTTTACTCCAAAGGCAAGTTTCTGCTGGAGGAATTACAGACCGCTATCGGAGCAGGTAAGTTTTCTGGGACACCTCACATCTCAGCACACCCTAGATACTTACTCAGCATATCTCCCGATATTGACCCAGTTGTGTCCTAGTTCCCTCATTAGTAAATATGAGGAACACAATGTCACTTTCCACAAATGTACAGAAATACTTAACAAATGAATGGTTTGGAAAGCAATGTGAACTGCCCATATGAAAGGCATAGAAGAGAGAAAAAAAAACCAATCCGGTTGCCGGCGAGTTGATTCCAACTCATAGCAACCTTATAGGGCAGAGTAGAACCCCCCTATAGGGTTTCCAAGGCTATAAATCTTTAGGGAAGTAAACTGCCACATCTCTCTCCCAGTAGAAAAGAAAAAGGCTTAGAAACATAAGCCATTTCTATCTGGTAAAGCAATTGATTTTAGTGAAAGTATAGATTTCCATTAAAAAGAAAAAATAGCATGAACGATGAAATGTGCAACTTAGTAAATCCAAAACACGTTATATGAGAAGCACTATTTTATTAAATCAAGAAGAAACTAAAAATGTCTTCAATCACAAGTTTGTTAAAGTATAACACTGTTACAATTTCCATATTTAAACATGAAGTAAACGCATAATTTTAGCTTGCGAAAGTGAAGAGCAGGAAGCCCAAAGTAATTTAAATTGAGATAATCTCCTATTCTCATCTTAATGTTTTGTCACAAAAAGGTCAGGAGGAAAAACAAGGGTGTGTTGCAGGATTTCAACTTTAATGTTATCAGAGATTCCTCTATTCTCAGGCTGTTTTCCTTTGTGTTATTCTGTGCTACATACTGCGTTAAAATGAGAAAAATTCAAATCAAAGTTTTAGAAACTATGCAGACATCCACAACTCTCCAAATATTTATTTGGCAGAGTTAAAAACATGCTTTTGTTCTAAAAATTAATTCCGTTCCTCTAATGCCTTAATCACTAGATGCTTCTCACATATCAATTATGGGCCCAATCTGTGCTAAAGACACTTCTGGAGCACACATCAAAAGTATATAACATGATCCCTGCTCTCACAGAACTTATAATTCAGTTAAGAAATAAAATTAACAAGAGTGAAAATTGCTGAACGTGTCACTACAGAATAGACTTGGCATCCAGAGTCCTTCACAAATCCCTCTTCAGGATATCCCTACAGCCCTCCCAGGTGTTACTGAAATAGGGCCGCTGGGTGATGCACCAGGTCCCACACACCAGTTAAATGACTCCCAGACCCACAGCACATGAGACACCAATGCATGTCTTAGCAAAATTACAGACTACTGAAGGTCAGGTGCCTTGGAAGGACACAGAAAGAAGAGAAATAATAAACGGTACCTTCGTGAATGTCAATGTCTATGATTTTTTAAAATGAAATCTAAAACTGTGCAGTACTAACGGCGATGTTGATATAATTCAGAAAGGGAAGATATGTACAACCATGTATTCATAACAAGTATTATTGAACACCTACTATGTACCTCGCAACTGTTCTTAGCATTGGGGATAGAACAGTGAATAAAAGACAAAGACTATTCCCTCATGAAGCTGACATTACAGTGGGAGGAGACTGAAAGTAAATCCATTAATCATCAATATTTAATTTATGAGGTTACGCTCTCAGTGTAAGAGATATAGGCAATGCTGGCAATGCTGTTTATATGGAATAGTCAGGAAAGACTTCTCTGATAGTTTTGCTTTTTAGTAGAGAACTAAAGATGTCAAGAAGAGCACTCCAAACGTAGAGGGAAGTTCCTGAGGTGGCAGTGATATTAGCCAATTTGAGGAACAGCAAGGAGGCCCCGATGGTAGGAGTGAAGCAAGAAGGAGAGAGGTAGGAAATGAAGTTAGAAATGTGTATGTGGAGTGTGGCTGGTGAGAGCCAACTGTGTTAGGCCTGAAGCCAACATGGGTTGGAGTTGTCTTAAAAAATATCATGATGGTCACCTTAGCATGGATCTTGAAGGATAAATGAGATTTGCCGAAAGAGAAGGGAAGGAAATAAATTTGAAATTCATACTTATCTGTTAGCTGTCTGATTTGTAGACATTTCTGGTACTTCTGAGAACATTAAAAGGGAAGACCTAAGTTTTACTCAGACTTGTATTCAAAATGAATCTTCCATCGCTGGTAATTTACTCCCAATAGGGCATGTTCTTGGAGCGCATTGAATTCATCTGACCACTTCACTGACTTTCTAATTGTCTTATTTTATTCTGGAAATATCTCAAAAATGAGAATGTATAATCAAACTTGTCACATAGGCTCCATGTAAAAGGAAAACTTCTGAAAAACTACTTAAATGCGTGATTAAAATTTTTTAAAAATCCATGGTGGCCTCAGTCTGCTACCAGCTCAGAGTAGCAGAAAGTTTAAGAATGTTTTTCACATCTTTTTGGTGAATTTTCAGACGCCTGTCTGATGAAGGTGTTCAAGCATGGCTTGGAAAAAAGTTGAGAACTAATCAAGCAAGCTGATCTCATTCTAAATATACGTTTATTTATGAGGTGTTAGCAATGTGAGAATTAACCTATGAAATAGCTGCTCATTTTATCAAGGTAAAAGGATCAAAATGGGCCTCTCTTATTATAACAGAAATATGAAGTACCTGATGCCAAAAGACAAATAATGACTGAAATGGATTTTATAAGGACAACATGAACTACTAAGTCCCCAACAGCTTTTAACTTCAAGACGGTGCTGAATCAGGAACTAAAATTACAAACTGGTTTCTTCAGCCTTACTAGGTAACCATAGGCAGTTGATGACTATTTCTATTCTTCAATTTCCTCACCTATTTGTTCATAGAGGAAAATTCTATTTTACTTCTTCCCAAGGGATATCTTTTAGAGTTGTTCACGTCTGCCAACTGCTAAATATTATAGTTTTCTCCAAATGTGTGTCCACCGACCTCAAAGCAATCAATTGAAAATTCCAAGGCACAAAAAAAAAAAAAAAAAAAAAAAGGCACTCTAGCTTCATTTCATTTATTGGAAATCCTCAAAAGGTCACTGGAGTACAGTCCAAATCATGAATATCGTCTCTTGAGGTTTAGAATTCATGGCGGAGTTTTCTGTTAAACTTATAGAAATGAATCAAACAAAAAACCAAAACAGCATGAAAGTCGAAGATGGGAGTTTGAAAATCCTGTTACCTTCATAAGCCTTTCCTGACCAGCTACATAAAAATGATGTCTCTTTCCTTAATATCCTCTAGCAATTATGACTTGTATTATTCATTTGTCAGTTTATCTTATACTGTTTTTTATAGTTCTTCTCTTTTTTGCACTGGTTATTTGAATATTTTATTGTTACATTTCTCCACACTTAGAAATTATTTAAGCAGATTTTGAAGCTTTGCAAGATGAAAAACTAGGAATCAAATATCTTATAAGCCCCACACTCACACACCCAGGCCCTCAGAGCAATATTTGGCATATTGTGGCACCTCATGACAATTTGTTGATTAGATTTTCTTGATCTCAGGTAAATGATTCAAGAGAAAGACACCAGCTGTGTAATACTAGGCATAGATACTAATGCCGTAGCAACAAAGTCTTTCAGAATCTATTCACTCAGGCCTGAGCAATTCAGTTTATAAAGATAATCACATCCGCACACAACCGAAGATACAAAAGCTGTGCCTTGAAGAGTAGAATTATGCAGAGGGCAAAGTATGGACCTTGATCCCAGAGAAACTTGGGTTCAAATCTCTGGTCTACCACTTACTGCCTCTGTGACTTTGTGCAAGTTACAAAAGCTCCCTAAGCCTCCATTTCCTCGTCTTTAAAAAGGAGATGACAATATCTCCTTCAAAAATGACTGTGAGAACTGAAGCAAGAACGTACCTAAAACACCTGGTATAAGACAGAAACTCAAGAAGCTGTTCACAGATGTTAGGTCCCTCACTGGACCCTAACAGGTCATGTCTGTCATTAGCCAGTTGGTCTCAGGGACTGGCATCCCTCGTAACTAGACTATATTTTTGTTTAGTCTTTACGTTTGAGAAAACTCAGGGCTAGATTTTCACCCAATATTAGGCAAACAAGCTCTGCCACATGCATTCCTGTGGACTAACGCCTCCAGAACTCATCTTATCTACTTTTGTTTTAGTCTCATCTAGAGTAATATTTCTATTCGTGTTCTTTTATTGTATTGTATGTGTTCGTTCAGCTACAAAATTTTTAAGTTGTCTAAATACATGGACAAGATAAATTCGCTAGATGTTGGACATTGACTAATCTCCTAAAGGATTACCCAGTTCAATTATTATTGTTTTATTTATTTTAAGTCAATAAGCAAGAGAAGAAAAGAAGTTAAAAGCAAAAAAGTCAACTGACCTTTTTTTTTTTTTTCATTATTGTGGTATTAGGAGTTACCCACTCCAAAAAAAAACCTATTGCTGTTGAGTCAATTCCAACTCATAGCAACCCTATAGGGCAGAGCAGAATTGCCCAGAGGGTTTCCAAGGAGTGGCTGATGGATTTGAACTGCTGACCTCTTGGTTAGCAGCCTAGCTCTTAACTACTACCCCACCAGGGCTCATTAGGAGGCTTAGGCCGGCACAAATGGTTAAGCACTAGACTTCTAGTTGAAAGGTTAACTGTTTGAACCTATCCAGAAGCACCTCAGAGGACAGGCCTGATAATCTGCTTCTGAAAGGTCACAGCCTTGTAAATACTGTGAAGCAGTTCTACTCTGACACACACGGGGTCACCATGAGTCAGAATCGACCGGGCAGCAACTAACAAGAACATTGTGCCATTAAATAGAAAAACCTATAGATCCAGCAGTGCCATATGAAAGAAGTGTTTTCATGTACTAAATTAAATAGGATCTTACAAAGGCTCTGCTATGGTATAGGGAAAAGAACTGCAGAGAATTAGGAAACAGCTGTAAAGGTTTTCCCTAGTTCTCTTTGTGACACCTATTCTCCACTAATATCTTGATTTTCTCCTTTCAATGAGTTTAACAGGAAACCAACAATTCTTGAACAACCTGAGATTTTCATCTTGGCCCTATCACTTTATGAATTCTCTTAACTGCTTGGACCATACAATTTTGTACACATGGGAATATCTCCAAGTCACAGGGGTTGAAATTTCGACCTAAGCCTCTTTCTTCACAGAAGATATACCACTGCACCTGGTCTATGGATTAATGTTTTTGAAGCCCCTGCCCCTAAACACATTAACTTCTAAATTGTGACTGAGTCATTTCTTCAGGGCTTTTTCAGAAAAATGCTGATCCTAACAGATTTGCTTTAAAAAATCTGGATATGATTTCCATAACATTTCCAAGGCAAAATGCCAAATGCTCAGAACTATTAAAGAGAGTGTAAATGACCAAGCAGACATACAGAAAATGTTATCAGCTCTAAAAGTCATCAACTGGGAATATTTCACAATTAACTCTTGCATTTCCTCAGCCACACACACTTATCTGGGTCAACTTCTTTAATAAATTTTATTGTCCATTGACGTAGGGCGGGGCCAAGATGACAGAGTAGTCAGAGGCTTCTGGTGGACCCTCTTACAACAAAGACCTAAAAAAACAAGTGAATCAATTATATATGACAATCTAGGAACCCTGAACATCTAAGGCAAAACTGAGGACCAGACTAAGTGGCAGGGGGAGGGAGAGGTGGTTTGGAAGCAGCCAGGAGTTGCCAGACCTGACCCAGCAAGAGCCTGAGTCCTTCAGGCCTGATCAGCTCAGGGGTGAGTGGTGAGGCAGGTAAGCAGCCATGCTCTGCAGGCACGTTTTCTGCACCAGGAGAGACCCAGCACCAGAGACTCTACACAGCCACCCGGAACCAGTGAGAAGCAGCCCTCACTGGCGAAAGATAAGTACTTGCATACGGCCTACCACACAGATCAAAAACACCCCCCTTAGGGAAAAACCTCTCTCCCATTTGCCTCTCCACTCCCTGCTCTGCACTGGGTTCCGGACCAGCTTCAGCAATTGCTGAGTCCCCTGGGCTGGAAATAGGATCCGTCACATGCCCAGAGCCATTCTCCCTGCCATGGAGAGTGAACAAACTAACAAACAGGAAAGAATAAACTGCCGGCTCCCCTAAGCCAGGAACTCAGGGTAGGCACAGCTCCTTTGCCTAGGCACAGGCATAAGGGATCCATGGACTTTGAGTGCCTTTCCCCCTGCAGAGACTTGTGTGGGCCCATTTCAACAGCGTAGGCCCTCATTACCACAGTACAACAGGGTATATACCTGAAGTCTAACTTCAACTGTTTCAGCTGTGAAGTGGTAGGTTCATGACATTTGACACTGCTCTGCCCATTAAGCAGGGTCTTCACCTAGCCACATCAGGGGCCTGAGGACTGGTGGCTCCACCCATGCCACCCAGCCACCTACGATAGGGGCCCAAGGAAAAAAGGTGCCCCCCAGTCCTTACAGCCAACAGCATTGGATGCTTACAGTCCGCCTGCAAAACCCACCCACCTATGTGCTCTTGGGAACAGGGACATGCCTTCCTCCTGGACACTCGGGGGCAGCTGTCAGCCCCCTGCCTTGCTCAGTGTGTCCCCCTGCTGCAGCCAGATGCCTGTGCCTACACCAATCACCCATGCCTGTCTAGGACTGTAAGTGAGAGCCTACACCACATATTTGATGGCTGTCTACCTGGGCATCTGAGCTGAATCCATACAGGAGGAGTGGGTGGACTCCTGAGCTCACACACCTAGTAACAGATCTAACCACCTGGTGACAGGGCATTAGAGCTTCAAAGGTGCCAATAATCAAACTAGCTCATATGAGCAGCCTATTTGGGCATATCAAAACAAAACAAGAAGCTAGGAAACAGAAAGCAAACATAAAATAAATAAATATAATAACTTATTGATGGCTCGGAGACAATGGTCAATATTGTCCATTGACATAAAAAGTAATCACAGTGTTATTTGAAAGGAGAGATCTGTACTACACTTGACATGGTAAAAGAGATCCCAGTGACCTGTACGGTTAAGGCATTGCCACCTACTATATGTTCTGACCAGGATTTGAGTGAACTTCTATTTCTTGATATAGGTGGTTGAGTACACTTTGTGAAAATTTTTCCAACTATGTAATTGTGCTTTGTATACTTTTGATAGAGAGCTTTGGTAGTTCAGTGGTAGAATTCTTACCTTTTATGCAAGAAGATCTGGGTTCAATCCTGGTCAATGCGTCTCATGAGCAGCTACCACTCACTCCTCAGTGGAGGCTTGCGTGTTGCTATGATGCTGAACAGGTTTCAGCAGAAACTTCCAGACTAAGACAGACTAGAAAGAAAAGTCTGGCAATCTACTGAAAATCAGCCAATGAAAACCCTATGAATCACAATGGTCCAATCCACAACTGATTACTGGGATAGAGCAGGACCAGGAAGTGTTTCATTCCATTGTGCATGGGGTCACCATGAGTCCGGGCAGCAAACTCAGACTCGATGGAAGCTAATGACAGCAACAGCATACTTTTTGTATGGAAATTACACACCATTAAAAAGTACTATTTCAAAAAATCTTTCTTTCATAAGTGTTATTTCATATGAGGCTTTGCAGTAACTTTTTCTCCAACACATTTGGCTTCACCAAGACATATGGTACTTTCAAGGTTTATTTATCCATTTAATTTCATAGATGTTAAAATAGGCTAGAGCTATAACTGTTTTATGTACAAGTCAATCCAAAAGAGGTATTGCATCCTATGTTTTGAAATACAAATCAAATTCATTACAGGGAGTAATGATGTAGTATACGGTTCATACAGGAATCTTATCTCTCTTCCTCTCTGCTTTCCATCTTTAAACTATTCACTACTTAGTATATGCTCTTCCAGAAAGTGAGCAAGAGAAGGAGAAGGGGAGTCCAAGTCATCTGTACTTTGTTCCCATAATGGATATGCCAAAGTCCCTTTTTATAAAGGAGGTATATTTGGTGATTATCAATGATTTGTTCTAATGCTCACTCATTTGTGTGACACTAGAAACATATTCATAAACAAAATATTGACAACTATACAGCATTTATTAATACTGATTTCATATTTCATATGTCATACTTGGATGTCCAGTCAGTTACTCTAGATTTCCATTTTTCCTACTCTGAATGTTGTACCAAATTACTTCCCCCTTGCTTTGTGCTTCTCTTTCTGCTCCAGAAAGGATATGGCAGGGTTAATCAATTTTTAGCATGCTATTCACTCGTTTTTAGTTTGAATTCCCAGATTTCACCTCCTGGGGCACCTGTTATATGGTCCCACATGCTTCTCTTGATCTGTATGGGTTAAGAGATTCACTAGGTATCAGTCTGAAGTGATCGTATATATATTTTTTCTAGCCAAGGAATTCTATGTACAATTCCGGTCTATTTATAAGAGGTATACATAAAAATGGCAATGCAATCAGTTCAAGTCTGTATGTGTGTATATGTGTGTGTGTGTGTAAAAGAGAGAGAGACACACACACACACACACACACACAAAAAAAAAAAAAAAAACACTGAAAACCTGCTTCTTGAGAACCGACCACTCCATACTTCTATTGCCTTCAGTTGCCGTCAAGTCAATTCTGACTCACGGCAAACCCATGCATGTCCCAGTAGAATTCTACTCCATAGGGTTTTCAATCACTGATTTTTCAGAAGTAGACTGCCATGCCTTCCTTCCGAGGCACCTCTGGGTGGAGTCCAACCTCCAACCTTTCAGTTAGCAGCAGAGTGTTAACCATTTGCACCACCCAAGGACTCCCAAGGCCTACCAAATTCCCATTCAGAAGCTATCAACTTTGCAGACCATCTTCTCTGATAGTCAGCAAAAACAAATTACTTGCCTATAAATCCTTTCATGCCTATAAAGCACTTTCACGTATATTACCACGTTTGATTATCACAACCACTGCCTCATAATGTGGGCGAATACTCACTAACTCATCAATTCCACGGGAAAGAAACTTTTCAGTAACTACATTTTAAAAATACAGTTACCATGGGAAGCACTGCTAGGAGTACAAACCCAAGAACAATGGGCGTGTCAAAATCTTATTTGGCTGAAAATGTATAAACGTATCCAGAAGCCTGTTTAAACCATCCCACTGAGTAATTTATCTGATTTTTTTTTTTTTTTTAATCCAGCAAGTGAAATAAAGTAAAAGGCTCAAACTGGACAGTTTGTTGAGGTTCCCAGAATAATCTTTCACAATTAGAAGTGTTTTTCTCTTTCTTAAGATGCACAATTAAGAACATATGCTAACTCGAAAGATTAGATAGGAACCTTAGGGGGCAGTGACTTTATGTTAATAGGGCAGGAAGAACTCAGGAAAAGAGAGTGAGAAAGGTTGTCACTGAATTGTATATGTAGAAATTGAATTGGTGTAAGTTTTGCTGTGTATATTATCAACAACAACAACAAAATAAAACTAAAAGAAAAAAAAGAACGTATGCTAATAGATAAGTTAGTTACCAACACACTGATGTGCAGATAACTAAGGAAGAAGCAAATCTTGTGGTCAGAATTATCTAGACTGAATCCACTCACACCATATTTGCAGATTATTCATCTCTGCATCTCAGATTAGTCTTTAGATCAATAGCATAAAATTTATCTCTTAATTTCATGTAGGCAGTTTTTTAATATATACAAGTTCTATCTTAGAGCATGACCCAAACTTTTACCAATTTTATATAATATTATTTATCACAAAAAGTGTCATATATTGTAAGAAAACTTAAACTGTGATCAATTACTTATGAGGGTATCAGATTTCAAGTATTAATGGACTAAATTAAAGGTCATAACTTTGTCAACACAAAGTGCCTTTCCCATACATGATTAATAACAGAAGAGGCTATTTGAGACTTAATTTTTTCAGGAGTGTCCCAGTTTTAGATTGTGATATCCACACCACAAACATGATAGATACTCTTAATCAGTGGTACTAGAGTTCTCATTAGGTACTCATTAAACTTCTGCACCTTAGGATAACCTTGAGAAGTGAATTACACGCTAATGAGTATATGCTTTCAATGTATACCTCTTATTAATGATAATGGAATTTATACGCATGCAGTAAGCAGAGAGAGTATGGATACACTGTAAAAATAAGTGATTAGAATTCCATATCTCAATACCAAAATAAAAGATATATTTATTGATTTGTTAACAAAATTAACATGTCCACATAAAGCCATATACAAGACAAAAAGTAGTTGAGAAAAAAAGTTTAGGCATTTAAAAATACCTAACTGTTTAGCAATGAAGAGGTAAGATGAATAAAAATCTGGGTTTTTCAAAACAACAGCAAGTTTTTAGAAGAGAGCAATAGTTTGGGATTCTGCAAGATGTCATGGTCAAGTTTCATAACATATTTAGTTAGCAATGCAGTTGGAAAATTGATAAACTTCTAATCCTCCCTCTCTTCTCTGCTTTTGTTTATTGTTATTATTGTTTTTCTCATTTAAAATATGCCCATGATCAAAAATTCTTTGCTATGGGGAAAGGCATCAGATAGGTCAAATAAAACCATGAGTCAGGAGTAGTAAGAGCTTGCTATTTACTTTCTCTTGATTCTGAATACAATTTAACTAAACTAACCATTCAATCCTCAACCCATCACGGGGATAGCACAGGACCAAGACTTCTTTTGTTCCATTGTGCATGGGGTCATCCTGACTTGGGGGCCAACTCGATGGCAGCTAATAAAAGCAACATCTGAATAAATAAGTACCCAAACAAGTTTTCAAGATGATCTGCAAGTGGGATTTCAAAACGCTTCTGATGGAACTACTCATGACTATTATTCTCTTTCAGGAATTTCTTTCTCCTGGTTACCTAAAGTGTCCTGATGTACTTAAATTCTATTTCTTCCTGAATCCTTTTTGGAGATGAAGAAAATAAGGTCACCATCTTGGGATAAAAACCAAACCAAACCCGTTGCTGTCAAGTCGATTCCAACTCATAGCAACCCTACAGGACATAGGGTTTTCAAGTATTGGCTGGTGGATTCGAACTGCCGACCTTTTGGTTAGCAGCCAAGGTCTTAACCACTGCGCCACCAGGGCTCCTATCTTGAAACTGTAGAAGCTTAAGTGGAAGAGACTGAAGAGATTATCTACATACCAAATAGAAATTCTTCTTCCTGTACACTGCTAGCATTGGCGAACTTAAAATATAAAAGGGCACCCATTCCAATTATTAAAACATGCTCACTGAATTATCTGAAATCGACTCTGTGGGTAATTTCTGTCCAAAGAGCCTAGCTCTGAAAGCTTAATAGAATAAGTTCAATTCCTCTTCCACATAAAAGACCTTAAATACCTGAAGACTTGTTTCTGTGCTGATGTCTCTTTTGCCCGCTGAACATTAGCAGTAACTTCCACCATTGCTTTTATGAGAGGATTCATTACCCACTGACCTCTCCGGACAGAAGTCAGGGAGCTGCTCTCCTGCTTCACTAAGGTACCTAGAACTAATCACAAATCTCCTGGTGTGGATTTAGTAGTGCTAAATTTACCTTCTGTGAACTGGATACCATTCTTCTATTAATGTAGCCTCAGATTGCATTAGCTCTTTTGTCAGCCTGCTCACCTTCCATACCCTCCATATCCATGGCTGTATTACCAGGCGCGAACTGAGAGACACTTTTAACAGACCATCTAATCTGCCCCCCGATCCCTTGATCAAATAGAAGCAGCATTTTTATAGAAGACTATCTGGAAACCTATAATAATGGGTCATTAAAAACACTGTAGTTTTTGAGCCACTTTAAAAAAAAAAGAGAAGAATGTCTGCACATTCCTTTGTTCATATCCCTGTACTCATGAATTCAGTATTTATTATTCAGCAGCAACCATGTGTCTTTCTCTGGACAGAAAGTTGAAGAACAGACCCCTGGATCTCTGTAGTTCCCAGATTTGTCAGCTATGCAAATCAACATAAGATACCGTGTGTCACGTAAAATACTGTGTGTCAAGTACTGGGGAGCCTGGTGGCACAGTGGTTAAGAGCTCAGCTGCTAACCAACAGGTTGGCAGTTTGAATTTACCAGCCGCTTCTTGAAAACCTTATGGGGAAGTTCTACTCTGTCCTATAGGGTTGCTGTGAGTCAGAATCGACTCGATGGCAATGGGTATGGTTTGTTTGATTTTTTTGGTCAAGCACTATGACAAAGGTTTGTAAAGGTAATATGACAGCACAGCGGAGGAGCACCCAACTCAGCCTAGGGTAGACAAGGACGCACAGAGACGCCACAGAGAATCCCATTCTGAGTTGGGTCTCAGAAAAGGAAAAGTGAGGCTTTTCCTGGCACCTTCATGTCAGAGACTATGCCCTGTAGCGCCCTATCTTCAATGCCTTGGTGCTAAAAAGCAAGTGACTAAAATAAACAACACAAATTAAAATAAATTTAAATTGATTGATTAATCAATGGATTCCTTAGAAATAAAAAGTATTTAAGCCACATGCCAGTCATGGAGATGAGAGTTTGACGTATTCCAAGGGCACTAAGTAGTTTAGTTAAGCTACAGCCTATGCTTGTGGAAGAAGAACAAGAAATGGGACGAGAGATCTAGGTAAGGAAGAAGAGAAAGAGGACAAGGGATGACTAGGTGCAGAAGGACCAGTTGGTGCTGCTATTGCAAAAGTCCAGGCAGGAAAGAGAGAAGGGAAGGAAAGATGGGGACAGATTTGAGAGCTACCTAGGACCATATAGACCTCAGAGGTAAGGGATGTTGCTGTTGTTGTTGTTAGCTGCCATCAAGTAAGTACCAATTCATGGGGACCTGATGTATAACAAAGAAATGTCGCCCGGCCCTATGCTATCTTCATGATCACTGGTATGTGTGAATCTACTGTTGTAGCTATTATGTCAATCCATCTCATTGAGGGTTTCCCTCGTTTTCACTGACCCTCTCCCAAACGTGATGTTCTTTTCTAGCAACTGATCTTTCCTGATGATGTGTTCAAAGTAAGCAAGTCGAAATCTCACCATCCTCACCTCTAACAGCATTCTGGTGGTACTTCTTCTAAGACTGATCTGTTCTTCTGGCAGTCCATGATATAGCCAATATTATTTGCCAGCACTATAATTCAAATGTACCATGAATTGGCCTAAGTACAGATTTAGGGGTCAAGAGAGGGCATAACTGAGGCTGAAGCCATTGGTATGGATGATATTGTCCAGTAAAAGTGCATAGTGTGAAGAGAAAAATGCTAAACAACAAGTCTTAGAGAGCAAGGACCTAAGAGGCTGCCTAAGGAAGAGAAGCTTACCAACAAGACTTCAAAGAACCGTTAGAGAAGCTACTTCCGTGTGAGATGGGGGTGACTGAATATATCTGTATGCCAAGAAACAAAGGACACCTGGGTAGAAGTTGAAAAAAATAAGGAGAATAATGGGTCAAACTTCTTACATTTCTGAAAGTTCTGTTACCTCACAGACTTTAATCATAAAATATGAACTTTATTTCCAAAGAACACATTTTTCTAAGAAGTCAATTAAAAGGAATTTTAATTACTAATCACTTTTTCATTGCACATTTTTTCTCATATTCAAGGTCCCCACTCAGCTACCCCTCAATGCTAAAGCCTTCTGGAAAAGCTGAGGTAGGAGAGGAGGCTGGGTCCAGATATGGGACCCTGACATGGAATTTGGATTTCATTCTCTGTGAAGTAGGAACTTCTGAACTGTTAATGTTCAGTATCTCTGGACTGCAATGTCCAGATTTTACCAGTAGGTGCTGATGTCCAACAAGACACCTTTTTAAAGACTTGAAGAACTTCAGGGAAGTGGATTACTCAAGAGAGCTGATGGTTTACCAATTTAAGCAACCAACCTGCTCCCCACACATCCCTTTTTAATAGACTTTTCCCCTAAAACCTGTTTACAGCCCTTCTGTTCCTTGAAATTCCAAAGTCCATTCTGACCTCAAGGCCTTTGCATTGAAAGTCCTTCTGCCCAGTGACCACTCTGACAGGGAACACAACAGAGAGTCCCTGATGGACCAGCAGAAAGATCGGGTGTGGAACTCAAATTCTAGTGAGAAGACCAGACTTCATGGTCTGAGACTGCAGGAACCCCAGATAGCATGGCCCCTGGACTGTCTGTCACCAGAGAACTACAACAATTTCCGAGGCCAACTCTTCAGACAGGGATTGGACTGGACTGTGGGACATAAAGTAATACTCGTGAGGAGTATGCCTCTTAGCTCAAGTAGATACAAGAGACCAAAGGGGCAGCTTCTGTCCAGAGGTGAGATGGGAAGGCAGAGAGGGTTAGAAGCTGGTTGACTGGACATGGGGAATCAGGGGTATAAAGGAGGAGTGTGCTGTTGCAGAATGGGGTGAGCAATTAGGGTCACATAACAACGTATGTATAAACTTTTGTATGGGAGACTAACCTGAAATGTAAACTTCATTTAAACTACAAAAATAAAATAAAAAAAGAAAGTCCTTCTGCCCAGAATTCCCTTCCTTCCAATCTTCATGTGGTCAGTTTCTTCTCTCCTTTCTGGTCTCTGCTTAAAGGTCGCCACTATTAACACTATTAATGGCCTCCCCTAACCATCCTACCTGTGGTAGAATTCCCCTATCACAATCTCCTCTTATCTTTTCTTCATATCAATTTTCACTCCTGTAAATTAATCTCTTTTTATTTCTCTTTTACATTATTATCTGCTTCCCTCCACTAAAATATAAATTCAGTGAGACTAGTGGTTTTCTTACTGCTGGATGCCCCCATGCCTAGCATATATTAAGTGTTTATTAAATAATAATCAACAAGAAGCCAAGGATAACTACTGCCCGGCTATGATTTTGGGATTCCTGATTAATTTAAGGAGCCCTGGTGGACCAGTGGTTAAGAGCCCAGCTGCAAATCAAAAGGTCAGCAGTTCGAATCCACCAGTTGCTCCTTGGAAACCCTACGGGGCAGTCCTATTCTGTCCTGTAGGGTGGCTATGAGTCGGGATCGACTGGATGGCAATGGGTTTTTGGTTTTTGAATTAATTTAAACAACATTCATGGAGATCACAGTTCACCCCCCTTAAACATTAAAAACTTCTTGACGTGGCTGAGATGTATGAAAACATCTGATTTAACGTTGTAAAGACGAACTTGGAGACTGAAGAAATTTATGTTAACATGGAATCTGTCTGCAAGGGTGTAAACATATCACATGTGACTTCTCCCAGTGACATGAAATTTTACTTTTCAGCATTTTAAGTACTGTTGACTATTGTTTCATAGTAAAGTGTGAGTAAAGAACATGAAGAACAGAATCTAATTTCATTTTTAAGCCAGGCAAACGAACTTTGGGGCAATAACCCAAAGTAAAATATTCCCATGTAAGGAAAGGACCCAGGAAAGTTTTAAAACTTTGCAATTGCCCACCAGACACAGGTAAGCACCTAAGCAGCTATTAGTTGCCACCTACTATTATGATCCCATTATGCCTCCAGGCCCACAACTTAGAAATAAAAGACATGAGGCGATCTGGCCTCCAGCTGAGAGCAGTTCAGTCATTGTCTTAGCAAGGTTGTTAGGATCATTAAGATTTCCTAAACCTGGAAGCTTCCCCAAGATTAGTTGTCCAAGAATGCAAGACCCTCCCTGACAATATGGGTACTGTCCCCTCATGTGGGGACAGTATGAGCTTTATAGAGGAAAGGAACCGGCCATAATCACTCAGCCCTCCAGCAAGAAAGGAAAGGGAGCATGGGGATCCAATTTGGGCCTAACAAGCTGTACAAACTAGACTTGCAGTCAAAAGAATTGTGAGATTTCTCAACACTGCTCCACCAGGGTTAACTGCTGGGCTGAGCCACAACATTGCAGCCTCTGCAGGGACTAGGGGACTGTTTAGAGCTCAAGGACTGGACATATGGCTCCAGGGCTGCATGCTGCTCCCCTGTTTCTTAGCTGCAAACCTCAGGGTGTTATGCAACCTTTCAAGATCAGCTTTCTCATCTGTAAATTCGGGCCCATAGTCACTATTTTCTCATAGGGTTGCTGGGAGAATTAAATAAGATTAATAAGCCACAGTAGGGGCTCAAGAAGACAGCTGTTATGATTATTACACAAAATAGCTAAAACTGTTAAGCTTCTTTTGAGTTTGCTTTCTATAGTTCTTCTGCCTCCTTCAGCTCTCAGCGGGTCTGCTTTTGTCTACTCTTTTCTTCCCACCACACTCAATACTGGTTATCTACATAGGGCTCAAGGAGCCCCAGTACCACAGTGGTTAAAGCCTCAGCTGCTAATGGAAAGGTCAGTGGTTTGAACCCACCAGGTGCTCCATGGGAGAAAGATGTGGCAGTCTGTTTCCATAAAGATTACAACCTTGGAAACCCTATGGGGCAGTTCACTCTGTCCTATAGGGTCACTATGAGTTGGAATCAACTCAACAGCAACAGGTTTGGTTTTACATATGAGCCAAACCAAACCCACTGCTGTCAAGTCAATTCCAACTCACAGCAACCCTACAGGACAAAGTAGAACTGCCCCGTAGGGTTTCCAAAAAGCAGCTGACCTTTTGGTTAGCAGCCGGGCTCTTAACCACTGCACCACCAAATACAGGACCCAGTAACTCTCAGAATTAGAGTACCTGGGTGGTGCAAACGGTTGAAGTGCCCCACTAACTAACTGAAAAGTTGAAGGTTCAAGTCAACCAGAGAAGTCCCAGGTAAATGGCCTGGAGATCAACTTTCAAAAAATCACCCACTGAAAACCCTATGGAGCACAGTTCTACTCTGACACATATGGGGTCACTAGGAGTCAGAGTAGACTCGACAGCAACTGGTTTAATTCTTAAAATTAATAATAAATTTACTGTTTATTATTTATTCAATATCTCTCTTTCCTTTTACACTGTAAGCTCCATGAAGGCAAGTGAAGTCTGTTGGATTGACTCTGTGTCCTTGAAGCCTAGCTTAGGGCAGTCATAGAGGAGCTTTGGGTTTAAGAAGACATTTATTTGACTACTGAATTGTTCAATGTTTGTTGAATGTTATTGAGTGAGTGGCTAGAAATCAAATAATCATGTCCATCATCATGGTGATAAAGAGTAAATGAGTTACATGTGAGGGTCTGTGAGCTCCTTTATAAGAAACTTGCATGAGTGTTAGTATATGAACTTTTAACTGCCTCTCTCAGAGGCTTCTTTTCTTACTTCTGAGTGGTTCAGTAGAAAGGGCTTTGCAGAAACACTAACTTGGGGAAGGCTGTTTACCAACCTTTCTGATCTGGAGCCTCAATTCTTTCACCTATAAAATGGAAATAACCAAACCAAACTAAACCCGTTGCCGGCAAGTCGATTCCGTCTCACAGTGACCCTATAGGACAGGGTTGAACTGCCCCACAGGGTTTCCAAGGCTGTAATCTTTACAGAAGCAGATTGCCACATCTTTCTTCCACGGGGTGGCTGGCAGGTTCAAACTGTCGACTTTTTGGTGAGCAGTCGAGCTCTTAACCACTGCACCACAAGGTTTCCTGGAAGGCAGATAAAAAACAAAAACAAAAAACCCAAACCTGTTGCCGTCCAGTAAATTCCGACTCATAGCAACACTATCGGACAGAGTAGAACTGCCCCATAGGATTTCCAAGGAGTAGCTGGTGGATTCAAACTGCCGACCTTTTGGTTAGCAGCCGAGTCTTAACCACTGCACCACCAGGGCTCCAAAATGGAAATAATAATAGTTAACACACAGAAATGTTATGAAGACTTACAGCGACTCTATAGGACAGAATAGAACTGCCCCTATAGGGTTTCCAAGGAGCAGCTAGTGGATTTGAACTGTTGAGCTTTTAGTTAGCAGTAGAGCTCTTAACCACTGCACCAGCAGGGCTCCAAATGTTATATAGAAACAAATTTTAAATTTATTTTTAAGTAAGAATAAGCATTTTTAAAACAAATGTGATGGAAAACCCCAAGAAATGAAAGGGATCCAGTGGAACTTTGCGGGGTGGGGATGGAACTTGCCTGCCTGACCTTCGAAAGTGTCTCCTAGAAAACCTCATCGGTAGTTACAGCTCAGTGGACCACAACTTAAAAACCAGGGGCACGTCAACTCACACACTGTCTCAGCTTCCTAGTGTTGATGCGACAGAAATACCACAAGTGGGTGGCTGTAAAGAACAGAAATTTATTTTGTCACAGTTTTAGAGGCTAGAAGTCGAAGTCAAGGCATCATCTCTAGAGGAGGGTCCTTCTTTGTCAGTAACCCCAGGAGTTCCTAGGCACTTCTTGGCATTCCTTAGCGTTCCTTGGCATCTGGCTTGCCTCATGTGTATCTCTGTGTCTATTATGCTCTTTTCATAACTCAGAAGTGATTAGGCTTAGGACTTATCCTACTGGGATATGACCTAATTAACCTAACAACAACCTCACTTTCCAAACAGAACCACACCCACAGTTATAGGGATAAGACTTCAATATATATATTTTAGGGGGACCCAATTTAATCGATAACACACACTTAGAAACAGGGAACCCAGGGTGAAGAAGGGGAGAATGCTGACACACCGTGGGGTTGGCAAACAATGTCACAAAATAATTTATGTATTAACTGTTTAATGAGAAACTAATCTGCTCTGTAAACTTACATCCAAATCACAATTTAAAAAAAAAGAACATAGTAGATTTACAATTTTTCTTTCTTCTCTTGCTTTTCTTTATTCCATTTAGCTGAGGTTGCTTGATAAATAAGTTAGAGATCAAGTGGCAGGGGAAGGGAAGGGATGAAGGGATGTATGATTTTCCTCCAATGCAAAATTCAAGTTCTAATCTTAGGGCCAAGTAAATTAGTATCTTCGTTTGCAGTTCTCTAAGTTTAAATTGTTGATACTACATTAAAACACAGATCCAAATCATTAAACACAAACTTCAGGCATGAAAGAAAGAGCACTTGCCCAGTATAATTTCACATCATCTTAACTAAAATGACAGATAAAATTGTGTCCCACCTAGGGATAAAGCAAGAATCATTATTTGATAACATCGAAAGTATGTTGTCGGTGCAGGGCCATTTCCAGGACAAGCAACCAGCAAAAAATATTACAACAGCTACAAACTGACTATGAAACTCACAGGTGTAAGCCAATTCTTTTTTTCTTTTTTTTAATTTCCCCTCCATTGTAGGAGAAATCCCTGGCTGGTGCAAATGGGTAACATGCCTGACTGCTAACAAAGTTTGGAGGTTGGAATCCACCCAGAGGTGCCTCAGAAGAAAGGCCTGTTGATCCACTTCCAAAGAATCAACCACTGAAAACTTTATGGAGCACAGTTCTCCTCTGACACACATGGGGATGCTATGAGTTGGAATTGACTCCAAGGCAACTTTTTTTTTTCCATTGTAGGAGGGAAGGGGAGTGTTGGATGTTTGTGCTTTCCCTCAGTTGAACCCTGTCCCATAATTGGCATGTTTTTGCTTCTCTCTTCCTCAGACATAGACCATTCAGCTCTGCCTGAGGCTTAAGGAGCCGCATCTGCCATGACTCCCTCACCCTCCAAAACAAACAGGTCAGTTCCACATCCACCCAGGGTGCCATATATTAACCTTTGCATTTTTCAGTCTTTCAATTTAGCTGATGGCCCTTGCTTCCCACTTAATGGAGCCTTTCACTCGGCTAATGTGTATCACTGTATCTATTTTTTATACCAAAGGTCAGCCCATCAGCCCATGGAGTCAACTTGGTAGGTGACCTGTACATCCCAGCAAGAGTGACAAGATGTCTTTTTTTACCCCTATCCCAGCTCATCAGAAGTCTTCTTAGCACCCCACCTAGAACAACTCCTCCAGAATATGGGCAGTTCAACATCTGAGGATGTTTCCTGGGCACGGAGCAAAACGCCCAGCAACACTTCCCTCTAGGAAGACAAAACAGCCAGCCTGAACAAAAGCTCAGAAAATTACCTGGAACTATGTTGGTGTCTCTTATCCAAACCTGTCCAGTCCCCATGGGAAGGCATCCAAGATCTATAACCAACAAATTTGCATAATCTTTTGACAACTTCCAAGTCAGAGAAAAAAGTGAGCATGAAGCCAGGTTTGGGTATAGCCTAACAATGCTGCTCATCCACAAGTTTAATTTCAAGGAAGAAAAAAGTGGTCATCAATTATTTTCTAAGGTTACTGTGGAAAGGGGTGTGGCAGAATATCATTACTTTAGTCTCTCCAATTCCATTTATGCCCACTGACTACAAACCTGAACAAACTGACCCTTCTCTTTGCAAAGCAGGTCTTTAAAAGAACTTGATTGCTGTTTAATGCTCCCTAGTTGGCTTTTATCAGGAAAGCAAAGCAACTAGCTGGGGCCAGCCTCTTTCCCCACAGCCTCCTTAGACTGCTGCAGAGAGAAGGCCCCCATAGGGTTAGCATACTGTACAGGAGACAGAGTGAAAATTGTTGACAGCCAAGGGGGATTCCAGAGCCTCAATCAGCCTCACAATATGGAGAGAGCGACACCACATCAGAGAGACTGATGGGAGTGCTGGGGTCAGCCTTCTTCAAAAGTGCTGCCTATGCCCTGGGAGTCAGCTGTCAAGCATTGCCTATGCTTCTTGGTTATTATTCTTGCCAAGAACAAAGAACAGTGTGGGGAGGAATCAGAAAACGGGTGAAAGGGGATGAAGGGACAAATCAGGAAGCAATGCCCTAGGTGATAAAGGTAACAGGAACAGAATGCACCCAGGTATTTGAAGTTAGTGGTAGGGTGAGGAGAAGACAGGGCTCTCCTCCCCTATAAAATGCCCCTGGTCTCATATACACACTGCACTAGGGGTGACTTTGTGACCTTATTTCATTCTCCTCAGTTAATTAAACAAACAGTAAGGCAACTGATCCAAGCAAGACCCAGCAGAATCCCTGTGAGGGGTTGGGAATTTGGAAGCAAGAGAAAGAAATTCACTGTTTAAGAATTTCCACATCAATGGTATGTATGTATAATAATAGCTAACTGACACTGTTGTAAGCACTTAAAGTGCAGGATCTGTTAGTGTAGGGTCAGGAGCATTTTCCAACCACCAAGGGTGAAAGAAGAGGAAACCATATGCAAATAAATGAGAAATAAGGCAGAGGTACAGGGCTCAGGTCTCCAGGTCAATTGTCTTTCCGGGCCTTGTCAGAAAATATTCCCACCGTCATAGATTGTTTAACTTCCCCTCTAATTCACAACCAATTAGAAATCTGCCCCCATCACTGAAGTCTAGGCAGAAACATTCACTCATTCATTCATTCATTTAACAACATTTGTTGAACCAAGCACTATTCTACTATTCTGTGCACTAGACAAAACTCACCCCCCACCCAAAAAAAGTCCTGCTTTTATAGAACTCAAGTTCTAGTGAGGGCAATGAAGAATAAACAAGACATTGTAGGAAGCAAATTATATAACTTACTATGGTTATGGAAAAAAAATAGTGCAGGACAATAATCAGAAGTGTTGAGAAAGGTGTTGTAATTTTAAATGGGTGGTCAAAGTAGACTTTTCTCAAATGATAAAGAATTTTAAGGAAGTGAGGAGGGGAGCCATGTAGCTGTGTGGGGGAAAAGCATTCCAAGCAAATGAAATAGCCAGTTCAAAGACCCTGAGGTAGAAGTTTGCACACAATGTTCAAGAAATAGCATGGAGGCCAGTGTGGCTGGGATGGAACGAGCGAGGGGAAAAGTGGTGGGAGAGCTGAGGTCAGGAAGGGAAGGGGTACTGATCATGGAGGGCCTTGTGAGCCATTTTGAGCACTTTGTCTTTTGGTCTGAGAGAAATCAGCAACCATTGGAGGTGTTCAGTAGAAGGGCGCCATTACCTGGCTTACATTTCAACAGAATCATTCTTGTTGCTCTGTTGAGAACACTGAAGGGGGCCAGTGATATTAAGGGAAGCAGGGAAAACAATTTTAATAAATTGGAAAACAATTGTAATAA
This sequence comes from Trichechus manatus latirostris, assembly GCF_000243295.1. NCBI lineage: Eukaryota > Metazoa > Chordata > Mammalia > Sirenia > Trichechidae > Trichechus > Trichechus manatus. Next base: position 8,130,268 of record NW_004444054.1, on the reverse strand, counting down.
ACTAGGAGAAATAACAGTGGCTTAGACCAGTAAAGGTAGTGAGAATTGTTCAGCTCTTAGATACACTTTGAAGGTAGAACCAAATTATTTCTTGATATTAATTTATGGGATTATTTTTACATCACCCTCAATATTCTAACCACTCATTTATTCACTCTACCTTATTAAGCATCTACTTTATGTACATCCCTGTGTTAAGATTTTTAAGATTTTAAATGAAAGATCATTTAAAAAAAAAAAAAAAAAGATTCTAGACCCTAAGGAATTGTGGTGTTAGCAAGGAATATTGAATATACCATGGACTGCCAAAAGAACGAACAAATCTGTCTTGGAAGAAGTACAACCAGAATGCTTCTTAGAAGCAAGGATGGCAAGACCTCATCTCAGATACTTTGGACATGTTATTAGGAGGGATCAGTCCTTGGAGAAGAACATCATGCTTGGTAAAGTAGAGGGTCAGCAAAAAAGAGGAAGACCGTCAGAGAGATGGATTGATACAGTGGCTGCAACAATGGGCTCAAGCATAACAATGATCGTGAGGATGGCACAGGACCGGTCAGTGTTTCATTCTGTTGTACGTGGGGTCACTATGAGTCAACAGCACCTAACAACAACAACAAAGAATTTACAATCTAGAAAGCAGGTAAGAAAGACATTATTTAAATAATTATAATTTTGAAAGGGGGGTGGGGGCATGATTAATGTCATAAGAAAAAAATCAGCATTACAAGAATTCACAAGTGTCAAGTTCCTGCTTTTAAGGGTGAAGCACTCTTCGGGAATTGCCTTGGCTGAAGAGAGTTATTTCACCAAAATAGACGTTTTTCCCAGGGCAGCCCGGCCCCCTTCTTCCAACTCAGGACAGCTCTGAAATGTCATCCCAGCTTCAGATCTCCCTGTTGTTGTTGTTCTCGTTGTTAGCTGCCATCGAGTTTGCCCCCAACTCAAGGCGACCCCATGCAAAAGGGAACAAAACACTGCCTGGTCCAGTGCTACCCCCAAGATCGGTTGCAGATCAGACTATAGAATTGGTTAAGTCCTTCACTGAGACTGCATCACAGCTGATTTCTCTCCTTGTCTCATCCTGCTTTCTTCCCGTCCTTTCTATAGGTGATGATCCCAAGAAAGCATCCAAATTAACTTTCTACATGCTAGTCAGCTTCTTGAGGAACCTTCATGTAACTAAATTCAATCAACTATATAGACAGATCTCTATACTGTTTTCCCATCTAAATCTAGTTCCACATTCAAATTTGTCTTTGAATGAACTTCTATGACTTATTTTATCAGGTAAAAGAACTCTATAACTCAGTATCTTTCCTTTTTGCCTATAACTGCCAGGAAAATTAAAAATCATATTTGACGATTAGTTATAAATAAAAACACATTTCTTCTGTCTGTAAATATCCACTCCCTCTGATCCTGTTTTTTCAATCCAATTGCCCTTCTTTCCATGTTGCTCAATTTTATACACTGCCTCAAATCCCTTTGGAAGATAATTGGCAAGTAGCCTGAGAAAAGATATTGCAGCAAGGGTTAATAATTTTTAGGTATTTCCAACTGGTGGAACTAGGGCTCATAGACCACTAATGCAGAAAACACTTTTTCACTCCCATAACCTGCATAAGTTTTTTGCTATATCCTGAAAGATCATCCAGAAGAGATACAAATCTAACTCCAAAAACCTTGAGCAGTGAGGTAGATTTTTACTGAAGTTGCCTTGAGGATGCTGTGAAGGTAGCGTGATACCACAGAACATAACAGAACATTCTATAAATGCTCTTCATCAATCTCTCACCCTGGAGTGGTCAAGAGTCTGCTGATGACAAGTTTCAGAAGCTCAAATCAAATTAACATGAGAAAATAGAGAACTTCTTTTCTCAACTACCAGAAAAGTCTAGGGGTGACCTGCTTCAATTATGGCTGAATGAAGAGACACCAATGGTGTCATCAGGACTCCAGGTTTCCTTTGGTCACTTTGCTCAGCTTATCTGTATGGTTTTAGTCTCAGACAGGTTTTTGGCACATAGTAGCAAAGATGGCCACCAGCTACTGTAGGCTTACATTGCCATTGTAGCTGTTGACCCCAGAGAAAAGAAAGCATCCTTTTTTCCCAATAGTCCTAGTAAAGATCCCAAAGTGCTCTATGATGTGCCCTTTTGGGTTTATGTACCCAGCTCCATGGTGAAGCAAAGATGTAGCCATCAAACTCAAACCACATGAAGGAGGTTCACTATAAGCAAGAGGAATACTATTCCCAGAAGTGGAAAAGCAATCACATACTGGGCAGACAACAGAATTATCAAGTTGACCACAGTCCACAAATTCCTACAATTCATGGGAGTTCTTCTTATGCCCTTAAAATTTTAGCCCAAGCTAGTTTTCTTCCTCACTTCTCCTTCCTCTAGTCCAACTCATCTATATCCTTCCCACTCCAAAGCCATATTTCCCCTCTATGTATTTTCTCAACATTTCTTTTGTTGATAACTTTGACTTCTCTTCAGTTTTCTAAAGAAGCCCTCACTGACCAAATAGCTAAATGAGCAAAGGCTCCTTTTCCTTTAGATGGTAGAGAAGGACAAAGAATTGTGAATAATTATGCCTTAATATGATTTGTACTTATCATACCTCTGGGCCATAGTATTTTTTGTATCTATTGATATGTTCATCAGCTTTTGCTCTATAAGTGAAGGAGGAGTTTTGGGTGGAGGAGAGATGCTGAAAAGGCTGGAACAGAAGGTATAGCCTCTGTTCCACTCACAATCCTGAGTCTGGCTTTGAACCTGCAGTTAGGAAAGTAAAGATCAAACAACAATGGAATGTTAGAATAGAATAATAGAATTTGTAACGCCCTGGGCCCAAGTGAAATAAGTTTAGGGACAAAGTGATAAACTTGGAAGGACATTCTCCCCAATCTCTGCGTCTAGAAAAGCTCTTACAGTTGGAGGGAGAAAAGCTTGAGAACATCTGAAGAGACCATTCTTGGCACAGCCCTTGGTACTTTCCCAACAGCCGGAGTAAGGCTCCTTTAAGAGGCCTCATGGACATGGGCAAGAGCACACACCTAAGATACCTAGGTAACCACAGCTGACAAACTGGATTAGAGGCCCATGCCAGGACACAAGGAGTCCCTGGGTGACACAAATGGTTAAGCACTGGACTACTAACCAAAAAGTGAGCAGTTCAAACCCAGAGGTGCCTTGGAAGTAAGGCCTGGTGATCTATTTCTGAAAAGTCATAGCCTTGAAAACCCTATAGAGTGTGGTTCTACTCTGCACACTTGGGGTCTGTTCTTTATGATCCTATAATGATCTCACTGAGAGAGAGGGTAGAGACAGAACTGGGATGCTGTCCACCACTGCCAACCTCGGAACCTAGCTACAAGGGACCTCCACAAAGTTCGAGTCATAGTTAAGCCTTCCTCCCAAGACCTCTTGTTAAAGCTAAAAGCCAGAAGTCTAAAGATTGTACTCTAACCATTGAACTAACATTGTAATTGTAGTTGTTAATTTTGATATTGTAATTACTAATTCTGATTCTCCAGTTCTAAATGAATGTCATGAGGTCTTACTTGCATGCCTTGCCATGACTACTTTGCAATAAACTAAATGAATTTACGCACGTCAAACCTGAGACCTCTCTATTAATTTTCCAAGATCAAACCCTACACAACAGGTTTGCCGTGAGTCAGAATCAATCTGACAGCAACTAACAACAACAATAACAATCAAGTACTCCTTTGAAGATTCCCAGATATAAACGGGGGACTTTGGAGGCGTTGCTAACTTCTGTTAATCGAGCCAAAATGGCCCCATGCTAGAATTATTTCAGAACTAGAAGATCTCAGTTTGTAAGAGTAGAAATAACTGAGTTTCATATGTAAAGAGCTCAAAAATACTTCTAAGCACTGAGACCTTAATAGATAAATGGATAAAAGATATAGATAATTTCCAAAGGAAGAAGGGTAAGAAGTATATTTAAAAATGTTCAACTTTAATTTAAAGGAAAAGTTTTTTTGACTATTTATATAGTAAGAAGAAGGTCTTTAAAACACTATAAAATTAACAGACTAATATATTACCATTGACAATGTAAAATGAGACAAATCTATTGGAAACTGATTTGATCATATGTATATAAAGTTCTTAAAATGTTCATAGTCTTTTACTATGAAATCACCCTTCCATATTTTTTTTAAAAATCTGAAATGCATAAAAAGTTCTCTGAAAAGCAATGTTCACTGTAAGATTTTTTTATAATAACCAAACATTTTAAACTATCTATATATATATCTCCAATAATAGAAGAGTGGCTAATTAAACCATGCTACATGCACTCAATTAAATTTTATGTCGATATTAAAAATAAAGATCATATTGGGTACAAAATAATAAATGGGAGTAGCTTATGATGCAGTGAAGGTAAAAGTTTATGTACAATACAATTAAAATTAGTACAAAAATATGTACAAAAAGAAGAATAGAGAAAATAATACTAAATATGGATCTGTAGGCAACATGAGACTGTGGATAACATTTATGTCCTTTTTTTCTGTTTGCAAATTATATCATTTTTATAAGGGAAAAATGGGTCCTTGAAAATTTTCTACTTAGATATGGCAGAAGATAAATTTTTTAAAATAATAATATTCCTGACCTCTTCTGTATTTATTTCCTACTAATTCTCATGCAGAACTGTGTTTCCTATACTTTAAAACTGCATATTTATAGATTTATAATTAAATTATTGACTTAAAAATGTCCAGTGTAATGTTTGGAACATGTAAAAGCGATATATTTAGGGGCCATTACAAAATTGAGACAGATATGGGATTAAGAGGTTTTTAAGAGATCGGCGAGGAGTCCTGGGGGCACAGTGGTTAAGTGCTGGGCTGCTAACTACAAGGTCAGCTGTTCAAACCCACCAGAAGCCCCATGGGAGAAAGATGTGGCTGTCCGCTTCTCTAAAGATTACAACCTTGGAAACCCTAAGGGACAGTTCTGTTCTGTCCTGTAGGTCACTATGAGTCAGAATCAACTCGACAGCAATAGGTATGGGTAAAGGATTGGCATTATAGGCTGTTAGCTTTGTACATTTATGCAGCACTTCTAAGGCCTCCCTGACTGTGTGTATTCTCGGCGTGAGTCAGCTCACCACCTCAACCACAGAAATGAAAGGGCCCAGGTCATCCCTCCCCACGCCATGACAGCTAGGGGACCAGTCATTAAATGCTGTGTAAGTAGTTCCAGGGTGAATGGCAGATTGGATTTCCTTCCCTGCAAGGTTTTGACTGCTGTGTCCTGCAATATAGTGAAGACAACCAAGGTCTGACCAACTTCTTTCTGCAGAAATATTCTATTGCGCTCCCTGGATTCCAAAATCTTGCTCATGTATTGTCTTGGCACCATCAAATAATCATTTCTGCAGCAAAAATAATTTATGGATCTTAAAACTCTTGGGTTAAAGTTGATGAGGTATCAGATATTTACAAATTCTCAAAATATCTCCCAACCAATTATATACTAATTGCAAAAGGGAAAATAGTAACTTTACAGTGGGGAAACCTGGCAGAAACCATGCTAAGCAAGTGATCAAATACATCAATAACAGGCCACTGGACTGTATCCCTCACTAGACTGTGAAATTATTGAGAACAAGGTCCAAGTCTTATTCATCTCTGTTCCCCCCAGATTCTATAACACCACCACACAGAGTAGCAAAGACTGAGGGAATCTGCCATCTATTGGGTAACAAATATGTAGCCCTGATTCTCTGTCAGGTAATGTTTTTCCCTTTTTACCCAGGAAGGAACAAATAGTCAAAGAGATCAAGCAATTTGTCCAAAATAACAAAACCAGTGATTTAAAGAGTCCAAATTTGAGGTCAGAACTGACTGACTCTAAGTTCTTTCCACTTTCTCACACTGTATCATTAGACAATTGAACTGATCAGTCACATGACAGAGATTAACTAGTCACAAGAACAGAGAACAAAAAATGTTGCATACACAGGAATCACAAACTCAAATGCCAATAAGTCTCACACTTCTGAAATACACTAAATGAGTAAATTAAGTGAGCCATAAGAAAATGGTGCAGGGTGAGACTGGGGTGAACTGGAGAATGAATGATTCATCCAAACAGAGCAACTGCCACTGAAGTCCAATCCACTGTTGACATCAGCGAATGAGAACAAGTGTTGCCAGATATTCTAATGTTTCATGAGGTGAAGGAGAGCTGAACGTGTATGAAATCTTCTCATTTTATATGTTGGCAGCTAATTTAAAAAATAAAACAAAACATTTGGCTGGCCAAACAAAACATATCTATGTGCCATTTTAGGCCTGCTGGCCACCACTTTACAACCTCTGGCATAAAGCATTTTATTATTCTTCACATTGTCAGTGGTGGTCCAGTCTTGCCACATATTATTGGTGTAATTGCTTCACCATATGTAACTCAGTAATCTCAGGATTACTGGCATAGTCAGGAACACAACAGACCAAGCTGCACCTTAGCTGAAGTTAGAGTAAAAGTATAAGAAGCTGACACTATTGTTGGCATTTCATAACTGATTATCTGCTAGTGAGAAGGAGGATTGGAATAGCATCCAAATGCCTTTGTCTGTAATTTTGAAACCTGCTGATTCACACTGCCTACAACTACTCATGTGGCTTTGATTTAGTGACTCTCAATGTGGGCCCTTGAAGTGACTTAGAAGTCACAGTATATACCTGAGAAATATGTATTCCAAGTGATTTCTAACTCTCTGAATCTACATTAAATTGGGCAAATAAAGTAAAAAGCAATACGAGCATCTAAAATGTACTTGTACTTCAGGTGGCTAACAGACACATGAGGAAATGCCCTCGATCATTAGCCATTAGAAAAATGCAAATCAAAACTACTTGGAGATACCATCTCACCCCAACGATATCAGCACTAATCCAAAAAAAAAACACAAAATAACAAATATTTGAGAGGCTGTGGGGAGAGTGGAACTATTATGCACTGCTGGTGGGAATGTAAAATGGTACAACCACTTTGGAAAACAATATGGTGCTTCCTTAAAAAGCTAGAAATAGAAATACCATACGATCCAGCAATCCCACTCCTAGGAATATACCCTACAGAAATAAGAGCCTTCACACTAACAGGTATATGCACACCCATATTCATTACAGCACTATTCACAACAGCAAAAAGAAGCAAACAACCTACATGTCCATCAATATATGAGTGGATAAACAAATTATGGTACATACATACAATGGAATATTATGCAACAATAAAGAATGATGATGAATCTGAAAAACATCTCACAACATGGATGAATCTGGAGAGCATTATGCTAAGTGAAATAAGTCAGTCAGAAAAGGACAAATATGGTATGAGATGACTATTATAAGAACTCAAGAAAAGGTACACACACAGAAGAAAGCATTACTTGATGGTTACAAGGGTTGGGGAGAGGGAAAATCTTTCCTTTCAGTGAAGGGAAGGACAACACACGACATAGGGGATGTCAGCACAACTGGAATATAGTAAAAGCAAAGAAGTTTCCTAGGCATATCCAAACACTTTCAGAGGCCAAGTAGCTGGGGCTGGGGGATGGGGACCATAGTCTCAGGGGACATCTAGGTCAATTTGGCATAACATGGTTCATAAAGAAAATGTTTTACATCCCCCTTTGGGGAGTAGCGTCTGTGGTCTTAAAAGCTTGTGAGTAGCCACCTAAGATACATCCTATCCAATCCAGAGCAAACGAGAATGGAGAAAACCAAAGACACAAGGAAAATATTAGCCCAAAGGACTAAAGGACCACATGAACCAGAGACTCCACCAGCCTGAGACCAGAAGAACTAGATGGTGCCTGGCTACCACCACTGACTGCTCTGACAGGGATCACAACAGAAAGTCCGGACAGAGCTGGAGAAAAATGTAGAACAGAAATCAAATTCACAAAAGAAGACCAGACTTACCGGTCTGACAGAGACTGGAAAACTCTTGAAACTACAGCCCCCGGACACTCTGCTAATCCAGAACTGGCCATTCCTGAAGCCCACTTTTCAGACAAAGATTAGACAGGCCTATGAAACAAAAAATAACACACGTGAGGAACGTGCTTCTTAGTTAAATCAATTATGTGAGAACAAATGGCAATTCCTGTCCAAAAAGCAAGATAAAGCAGGAAGGGACAGGAGCTGGACGAATGGACACAAGGAAACCAGGGTGGAAAGGGGGAGCATGCTATCACATTGCGGGAATTGCAACCAATGTCACAAAACAATATATGTATAAATTTTTGAATGAGAAATAAACCTAAGCTGCAAACTTTCACCTAAAGCACAATAAAGTTAAAAAAAAAAAAGATAGATGGTTACAAAAGGTATGTCTAAGAAGACAACAAGAAACTCCAGTGATGCAATGGTTAAGCGCTCAGCTGCTAGCCGACAGGTCCACAGTTCAAATCCACAAGCTACTCCACAGGATAAAGATGTGGCAGTCTGCTTCTGTAAAGATTACAGCCTAGGAAACTCTATGGGGCAGGTCTACTCTGTCCTATAGGGTCCCTGAGTCAGAATCAACTTAAGGGCACACAATAAGAACAAGATGACATTAGAACACAGGCATATATAAACAGAAGTGTACAAAATGTTGAGCGGGAGGTGATTGGGATATAGGGCATAGGGACTGAGGGTACAGTCCAACTCTGAGGCAAAGAGAAAAGCAAGTTTTAAAGTATATGAGGTAGGAACAAGCATTAGAAGTAATAGAAAGGTGTGTGAGAAGACACACCAAGATCAATGTGGCTAGAACGTCCTGCTTGCAAAGAATTGCATTTCATGAAAATTGCTTGTATTAGCATCAGTCTTATATTTCATTAAACAATAATTTCTCTTCTCATTGTTTCTAAAAAAATAAAAAATAAATAAAATGTATTTGTACTCAGAAGAGCAAATAGAGAGCTTCATTCAATTATTAAGGAAATACAGCATGGATTACTTAACCAGACTGTGTAGGTTCAAATCCTGGTGCTATCACTTATTAGCTATGACCTTGGGCAAGTTATTGAAACTATGTGTCAGTTTCCTCATCTCTAATGTGCAAACAATAATAGTGTCTACCTGTTATTGATTGAATTGCATCCCCCCCAAAATGTGTGTCAACTTGGCTAGGCCATGATTCCCAGTATTGTGTGGTTGTCCACCATTCTGTGATCTGATGTGATTATCCTATGTGTTGTAAATCCTAACCTATGATGTTAATGAGGCAAGATTAGAGGCAGTTATGTTAATACAGCAGGACTTAATCTACAGGACAGGTTGTGTCTTGAGTCAGTCTCTTTTGAGATATAAAAGCATCAAGAGAGAGGAAAGGGACCTCATTACCACCAGGCAAGAAGAGCCAGGAGCAGAGTGCATCCTTTGGACTCAGAGTCCTTGTGCTGAGAAGATCCTAGACCAGAGGAAGACTGATGACAAGGATCTTCCGCCAGAGCCAACAGAGAGAGAAAGCCTTCCCCTGGAGCTGTAAGAGAATAAATTTCTGTTTGGTAAAGCCATCCACTTGTGGTATTTCCATTATAGCAGCACTAGACAACCAAGACACTACCTTAGAGTTTTGTTGTGAGTTTTAAGTGAGGATTCAATGGCAAGATGTCTAAGGCTGGGTTCTTGAGAGAAGCAAAACCAGTAAAGAATATAAATATATACATAGAGAGAGAGATTTATATCAAGGAAACAACTCACGCAATTCTAGAGGCTGGAACATCCCAAGTCTGTGGATCAGGATATAGGCTTCTCCTGATTCACGGAGCCACAGGGGCTGGTGAACGCAAGATCAGCAGGTCGAAGAGTAGGACTCTTGCTCACAGGCTGTAAAGATCAACAAATCCCAAGATCGGCAGGTAAACTGCTAGCTCAAATCCCAAGAACCGGAGGTCAGACAAACAAGAGGCAGCTGCAGGATCCAGAAAGGGCAAAAGCCAGAACGTCCACTTATATTCAGATGCAGGCTACACGCCAAGGAAACCCCCTTTCAACTAACTGGCTACTCATAGCAGATCCCATCATGGGGGTGATCACATAAAAATACTGAGAATCGTGGCCCAGCCAAGCTGACACACAATCTTAACCATTACACAAGAGAAGAGCAGGTTTTATGTGTTATCTATTATTACTAAGTTTATGAGACAGTAACTGATTAAGGGTAATGCATAAGAAGATAGCTAAAGTTATGATCAAAAGTATTAACTTAAAGTTCTAATTTGATAAGGCAGGAAGCAACTTTTTTACAAGTTAGTTTTAAATACAGTAATTTGTTAAGAATCTCTGTAGCAGTAATTGAATGACAGTAACTGTCAAAGTCTGCATAATTTTAAAACAGATACTTTCTTCATAGATATTCAGAATGAAATAATAACAGAAGAAAATGATAAAAATGGCTATAGGTACTTAGAGTATTTTTGCCAGCATAAAAAGTTGATGTAACCATGACTCTGTACAGGGGTGACATAAAATATCAATTCAGGAAAAGGATGATAAAAATTTTTTTAAAAGCGTTTTGTCAGAAACTTTCTAGAACTGCTAGATTGCCTTTCTAGTCTCAATAACACAAGTCAAAGGCCTCAAAGCCAGTGTGAAAAATGTGAAACAATCCATCTCAGAAGCAGAACCTGATAGGAGAAAACAGGATTTCCAAATCAATTTGTCATGATCCAGTATGGATTAAGCAGTTTATTTGTTTTGACATTTCTCATTTGCTAAGTGCCAGCATGCCAAAGTAATCTCTCTGTGATACACACACAGACCAGAACATTTATTATTATTTATTTAGGGGATTTATAGCCCCTTTCCCTCCAGAGAAGTCATTTGAAAGCAGAAACATTTTAAAATTGGGACTGCAGGTGGTTTCACCTGATAATAGCTTACTCTCATCATTTCACCCCTGCCTTGGAAAACCACGCTCTACAACCTTGGACAAGGTAGGAAAGACTGTCCAGCTTTATGCAGAAAATAAAACCACCCTGGGGTAGACTCCATCGTCTACCCCTGACACAAAGTAATAGACAGTATTTGCATTCTGGAAATTTCCTCATCCAATACAATTCTTTCCCACTCTTCTTACTATTCAACTGAGGAGGAATAGACAGAACAGCTCTACTTAAAACTATAAGAGATAGGATGGGATAGTGGAATCATCTCTCGATTTGGAGTTAGACCAATTTGAGTTTGAATCTTCGTACTTCATTAATTAACTATTTGACATTAAGCAAGTTACACTACCTCTCTGTCATAAGGCCAACATGTGGCCTAAATAGTTTCCTGCCTCAGCATCCAATAATTCCTCCTCGTCTTTTCACCCAGTTTCTGGCATGGCCATTCCTGTTTTATCACACAGCATCTCAATAGCTGCAGTCTCTAACAGGCCATCCCAGGTATGCCCCATATGGTTTCCAGTGATAAAAACCTGTTACTATTTTGTAACCCAGTGTAAGGTAGTGCTGTCAGACTTCGTCTAACTTCAGAGGGGTTAATGGGAATCAAGACCAGCCCAAAGCTAACTCCTATGATTCGGATGTCAGACATGGCTCCACTCTCCAACCTTTCTCACCCTTTCTGACACCAACCATCCTCCCCACAGCACTCTCTACTTCTCTGGTTGGTTTGATAACTCATTGCAATGGCCAAACAGAACTTACAGACTATACTCAGGATTATGTGGTTTATTAGGGAAGTAACAGTCTACAACTCAGGATCAGGATCAACTTGGAAGTAATAAGATAGAGGATACAGTTTGTCCATCAGGAAAGCTTCCAACCAGGACAACACTCAGCTTCTTCTTGGCCATGCCCACAAGCAGGCATCATTGTCGGCCTCTGCCACCACCCCGGCTCGGGCCTGGGGTCTGCCTCCAGCCCCTGCTCGGACAGGTGTGACAGCTCTTTTGGCTCTGCCATCAAGTGCCTGGAGGCACCCTACTCCACCAGCAAGCTTGACACCTGAAGGCACTCAGCTGTCTAGCCCCATGGGTAGGAAAGTTCACTGAAGCTGTCTCGCTCGACTGCCCCTAGTCCTACTGTACCATCTTGTGTCATCTCCAGTGTTCAGCTCTCTCTGTCTCTTGGGTCTAGGAGGTTCTCAGTACAGGGACCGCAGAGACCCCACTTCTGTCACTTCTTCTTGATGGTAGCAAGGTCCCCCTCAACCTCTGTGGGACTGGCTATTTTAAGCCTAGCAGGATGGCAAAACTGACCAATCCCCTCAGTAGACCACAGCCACCAAGTTTGCATAGTAATTGACCAATTCTTGCAGGGGTTTTACAAACCTTATTTGCATAGCAGAACTATAAACCCAGGTCCAGAAAGGCCATATATAAAGAGAAACCCGTTGCCGTGCACCCAGTCTCTTAATGGTTCTACTTACTCTTTACCCTTCCTGGCCATGTCCCATAGAGTTTCCTGTGATAAAAACCTCTCCCTTTTCCCTCACTAATGCACTAGAAACTTTCAAACTGACCAAACCCCAAGATCACCCCCTGCTTACCATACATAAGCCTGCTCCTACAGTTAAACATGTTGTTACTTTGTCCTCAGGGGCAGCCCCCTGTGTGGTCCTGTGTTAAGGTTTGCTGTGGTTTTATCTCTTGAACCTGTAAATACTAAATCCTTCTTGTTTTCTTATCTTCTTGCATGAGTCTCTCTTTCTCATTCAGCACCTGAAAGACCACCAAAGACACCCACAGACCCCTTTGAGTCAAACTTAATACACTCTCTGAGCTTGATTCCTCATCTATAAAACAGTGATAGTACTTTTTATTATTGAATTATAATGAGGTTTAAATTAGACAATATAAATAAAATGCTTGGCCCACAGTACCTCAATAAATGTTTGCCCCTTTCTCCTCCTAGAACTGCCCAATTCCTCTAATCTCTCACTCAGTGAGTTTTATGGGGGCAAGGGATTGGGGGTGGGGGTATTTAGAGTAGGCACAAAAAGAAGTGAATAAACATCTTTCTCTGGCACAGACTCACATTTCCTGAAGTGATTCCCAGAGGCTCCATTCTCCAAAATGTCCTCTGCAGCCCGTTTTATAGCAAGATTGTAAATAAACAGAAAAGGACTAACCCCAGTTCTGTACACTACAGCTCAACACAAAAAATAATATGAAAAAGAGAAGGAGGAATCAGAGTAAAATGATTAGATCAGTGAAGGGGTTTTTACCTCGATATGGAGATAATCCCCCACGTGTCTGTCAGTTCGTCATATGGTGGGGGCTTGTGTATTGCTGTGATGCTGGAAGCTATGCCACCAGTATTCAGATACCAGCAGGGTCACCCATGGTGGACAGTTTTCAGTGGAGCTTCCAGACTAAGACAGACTAGGAAGAAGCACCCGGCAGTCTACTTCTGAAAACAATTAGCCAGTGAAAACCTTATGAATAGCAGCAAAACATTCTCTGATATAGTGCCAGATGATGGGCACCCCAGGTTGGAAGACACTGAAAAGACTACTGGGGAGGAGCTGCCTCCTCAAAGTAGAGTAGACCTTAATGACACGGATGGAGTCTAGCTTTCAGGACCTTCATTTGCTGATGTGCATGCCTCAAAATGAGAAGAAACAGCTGCAAACATCCATTAATAATGGGAACGTGCAATGTACAAAGTATAAATCTAGGAAAATTGGAAATTGTCAAAAATGAAATGGAACACATAAACATCGATATCCTAGGCATTAGTGACCTGAAATGGACTGGTATTGGCCATTCTGAATCACACAATCATATGGTCAACAGTGCTGGGAATGACAAACTGAAGAGGAATGGCATTGTATTCGTGGTCAAAAAGAACATTTCGAGATCTATCCTGAAGTACAATGTTGTCACTAATAGGATAATATTCATACACCTACAAGGAAGACCAGTTAATTATGACTATTATTCTAATTTTTGCACCAACCACTAAGGCCAAAGATGAAGAAATTGAAGATTTTTACCAGCTTCTGCAGTCTAAAATTGATCGAACATGCAATCAGGATGTATTGATAATTACTGGTGATTGGAATGTGAAAGTTGGAAACAAAGAAGAAGGATCAGTAGTTGGAAAATATGGTCTTGGGGATAGAAACAATGCTGGAGATTGCATGATAGAATTTTGTAAGACCAATGACTTCTTCATTGCAAATACCTTTTTTCAACAACATAAACAGCGACTATACATATGGACCTCACCAGAGGGAATGCACAGTAATCAAATCGACTACATCTGTGAAAAGAGATGACGGAAAAGCCCAGTATCATCAGTCAGAACAAGGCCAGGGGCCAACTGCGGAACAGACCACCAATTGCTTATATGCAAGTTCAAGTTGAAATGGAAGAAAATTAGAACAAGTCCACGAGAGCCAAAGTACGACCTTGAGTATATCCCACCTGAACTTAGAGACCATCTCAAGAATAGATTTTGACATGTTGAACACTAACGACCGAAGACCAGACCAGTTGTGGAATGACATCAAGGACATCATACATGAAGAAAACAAGGGGTCATTAAAAAGACAGGAAAGAAAGGACCAAAATGGATGTCAGAAGAGACTCTGAAACTTGCTCTTGAACGTCGAGTAGCTAAAGTAAAAGGAAGAAACGATGAAGTAAAAGAACTGAAGATTTCAAAGGGCTGCTGGAGAAGACAAAGTATTATAATGACATGTGCAAAGAGCTGGAGTTAGAAAACCAAATGGAAGAACACGCTCAGCATTTCTCAAGCTGAAAGAACTGAAGGAAAAAATTCAAGCCTCGAGTTGCAATAGTAAAGGATTCTATGAGGAAAATATTAAGCGACGCAGGAAGCATCAAAAGAAGATGGAAGAAATACAAAAGGCATTGTACCAAAAAGAATTGGTTGACGTTCAATCATTTCAAGAGGTAGCATATGATTGGGAACCAACAGTACTGAAGGAAGAAGTCTAAGCTGCACTGAAGGTATTGGTAAAAAACAAGGCTTCAGGAATTGACGGAGTATCAGTTGAAATGTTGCAACAAATGGATGCAGCACTGGAAGCGCTCACTCGTCTATGTGGAGAAATTTGGAAGACAGCTACCTGGACAACTGACTGGAAGAGATCCATATTTATGCCTATTCCCAAGAAAGATGATCCAACTGAATGTGGAAATTACTGAACAACAAACATCATTAATATCACACACAAGTAAAATTTTGTTGAAGATCATTCAAAAGCTGCTGCAGCAGTATATGGACAGGGAACTGTCAGAAATTCAGGCTGGATTCAGAAGAGGATGTGGAAGGAGAGATACCATTGCTGATGTCAGAGGGATCCTGGCTGAAAGCAAAGAATACAAGAAAGATGTTTACCTGTGTTTTATTGACTATGCAAAGGCATTCGACTTTGTGGATCATAACAAATCATGGATAACGTTGAGAAAAATGGGAATTCCAGAAGACTTAATTGTGCTCATGAGGAACCTGTACACAGATCAAGAGGTAGTTGTTCTAACAGAACAAGGGGATACTGCGTGGTTTAACATAAGGAAAGGTGTGTGTCAGGGTTGTATCCTTTCACCATACCTATTCAATCTGTATGCTGAGCAAATAATCTGAGAAGCTGGACTATGTGAAAAAGAACAGGGCATCAGGCTCAGAGGAAGACTCATTAACAACCTACGTTATGCAGATGACACAACCTTGCTTGTTGAAAGTGAAGAGGACTTGAAGCACTTACTGATGAAGATCAAAGACCAAAGCCTTCAGTATGGATTACACCTCAACATAAAGAAAATAAAAATTCTCACAACTGGACCAATAAGCAACATCATGATAAACAGGGAAAAGACTGAAGTTGTCAAGGATTTCATTTTACTTGGATCTACAGTCAACACCCATGGAAGTAGCAGTCAAGAAATCAAAAGACACATTGCATTGGGCAAATCTGCTGCAAAAGACCTCTTTAAAGTGTTGGAAAGCAAAGATGTCACCTTGAAGACTAAGGTGTGCCTGACCCAAGCCATGCTATTTTCAATCACATCATATGCAGGCAAAAGCTGGACAATGAATAAGGAAGACTGAAGAACTGACACCTTTGCATTGTGGTGTTGGCGAATATTGAATATACCATGGACTTCCAAAAGAATGAACAAATCTGTCTTGGAAGAAGTACAACCAGAATGCTCCTTCGAAGCAAGGATGGTGAGACTATGTCTTATATACTTTGGACATGTTGTCAGGAGCTATCAGTCCCTGGAGAAGGACATCATGCTGGTAAAGTACAGGGTCAGTGAAAAAGAGGAAGATCCTCAATGAGATGGATTGACACAGCGGCTGCAACAATGGGCTCAAGCATAACAAGGATTGCAAGCGTGGTGCAGGACCGAGCAGTGTTTTGTTCTGTTATACATAGGGTCGCTATGAGTTGGAACCGACTCAACGGCAGCTAACAAAAACATGGGGATAATCGATCTTTTAACTGGAGAGTCAGGAATGTCATTAGAGAACAGACATGTCCAGCATCCCAAATCCTGCCATGCTGGGATGGCCTAGCTTGTTATAAGCATATACTTATTCAAAATGTTGCCATTTTTATTTGTGTGTATTTATACTCCTTTTTTGCTGAAAGTGAAGAGGACTTGAAGCGCTTACTGATGAAGATCACAGACTACAGCCTTCAGAATGGATTACACCTCAACATAAAGAAAACAAAAATCCTCACAACTGGACCAATAAGCAACATCATGATAAATGGAGAAAACATTGAAGTCATCAAGGATTTAATTTTACTTGGATCCACAATCAATGCCTATGAAGGCAGCAGTCAAGAAAACAAATGACGTATTGCACTGGGCAAATCTGCTACAAAAGATCTTTTTAAAGAGTTAAAAAGCAAAGATGTCACTTTAAGGACTTAGGGGCACCTGACTCAAGCCATGATGTTTTCAGTCTCCTCATATGCATGTAAAAGCTGGACAACGAATAAGGAAGACCAAAGAAGAACTGATGACTTTGAATTATGTTGGTGAAGAATACCAAATATACCATGGACCCCGAAGATGAACAAATCTGTCACAAAAACAGCCAGAGTGCTCCTTGGAAGGGAAGATGGCGAGACTTCATGTCAGATACCTTGGACGTGTTATCAGGAGGGACCACTCCCTGGAAAAGGACATCATGCTTGGTAAGGTAGAGAGCCAGTGAAAAAAGAGAAAGACCCTCGAAAAGATGAATTGACAGAGTGGCTGCAACAACGGGCTCAAATATAACAGTAACTGTGAGGATGGTGCAGGACTGGGCAGTGTTTCATTCCGTGGTACATAAGGTCACTATGAGTCAGAACTGGCTCAATGGCATGTAACAACATCATACTCCTTTTTAAACATCATGTATATCAATTATATTTTGACTGTATCAGCTTAAGTACACTTTAGAATTTTCATTTATAGTGTGACAGTGAATAGGCTAACACTCAGCGAAAAGGCTCTGCCTTATGAGAACTCATTTTAATTCTCTTGGAATACAGATATCTGGCTCCGCAGAGTTGGGGTGACCCACTCAGACCATCTGCCTTTAGGTGTCCTTTTGAACCTTGAGCCTTTAAGGAACTGTTTTCCTAAAGTTGCCTTCAAGTCAAACAATAGCCTAGTACGTAGTGTTTTGCCTTAGGCACTGAGCTCTTTTGGAGAATTACAATTAACTTCAGGAGACTACCCTTCCTGGATCCCACCTATATAACCTGTTTTCACTATCCCCTCTTTGGACAGCCTTCCCAATACCTTTGGGTTGACACTGCCCGATTCATATCATGTCTACTCACAATAAATGCATTCTGTTACACCAATTGTTGGTGTACCTCTGTGCATTTAGGTTTTTGACACTTAACAAAAAAAAAAAATTTTTTTTAAGATATGGCAGGAGGAGGTTGACAGATTCCAAAATTTGACTTCTGGGTACCAAAAAGTAAACTAAGTAAACTAAGCACATACCCACATGTAGATATTGTTCTTTGCTTGGTAATCAGAGAGGGAAGTAGAACCCAAGACTCTTCCAAATCCAAAGCAATGCTGCTCCCTAACAAAATCTGAATTATGATAGCAACCGTTTATAGGAAGGTCGCTATTGTTGCCGGGGTCTTCTGCCCAACCTGGGCAACCCCTATGAGGTTCTTGTCTTCTACTGACCAAGAATGACCAGGAGAGGCTCAAGTTTTCTGCATGAACAAAGCTTTATTGGGAAAAAGTAGCTTGCAAGCGGAGACAAAGAGGGACAAAGCAAGGCTAGCCTTAGTCTCCCTAAACAAAGGATTGGCTAGAGCTTATATGGGTTCGGTGGGGACAATAGAGCAATGAATATTCAGTGGGTTTCCTCGAAGGGGTAGGTCCTCCTTGGAATCGTAGCGCATACTAATTAGGTTGCAGGAGCACCTAGAATCCAAGATGGAACCTGCTGATATTCAAGATGGTGTCCCCTCGGGAGCTCTCAGCATCACTTATTATGGGATATGGGATGTGGCGCAGGCGCACTGATCTTCTGTATTACCTCACCCCCTTTGGTGGTCCAAAACAACTGTAACACTTTGTTCTTCTGCGCATGCGGAGCCTGTAAGAAGGGGAAAAGGACTAGAAAAACACTAAGGAGGAAGTAGTAATTCAGGTGTTGTTTTAACCTTATTTTATGTTGACAGGATGTGGTTCTTGTTTATCCAACTTTTAGGTGGTAGCCTTTTAACAGCTCTTTTATTCCGCCAGCACAGTTAACCCTATCTGTCTCACTGTGAGTCGGAATAGACTCAATGGCAATGGGTTTGATTTCCCCCCTGCCAGGTGTGCCTAGCACCAGGCTAATCATGTCATACATACAAACTTGTTTAATCCTCACAGCAACACTAGGAGGCCTTTGCTATCATTGTACCCCTGTCTAAGATCAGGGGACCAAGACTGGGAAGTTATTGGCCCATGCTATCACTAAAAACATAAATCTAGAAGCCAAGGTTTTTCTAATTCTGAAACCTATGCTCTTAATTTGAAGTAACAATCCTCTATGTCAACCTGTATCCTGAAGAATGCACAAAAATTGTGTCACACATATTCCTATAGAAGGCCCAGCCTGGAAGATTTGGGTTTGGAAAATAAATGGATAAGAGACCAGAAATGATAAGTATTTAAAAGAATTCTAAGGAAGGTTAGGCCCTGCTCCAAAAAAAAAAAAATCTTGTGTGTTTAATTGCTTGGATACACAGTCGAAAACAGGAAAGGATATTTGAAGATAGCTATAAAATAGGAGATTCAGAATAAAAAGGGATTTAGACAAAGGATTACAGTCAAGTACCAAAAGGGACACCTAAAAAGAGTGAAATGGGGGAAAACAAGCCAAAAAGACAAACTTTCAGGTTGGGATGAGATTCAAACTAGACCACATCTGCAGTGTTAGGTTCTATCTAACATGAGGCACAAAGTGGCTGACAGTTGAATTTAATGATTGCTCATATTCTCTGGTTCCTACAGGGTACATTACTCAATAGCCATGAAAAAAATGGTACCTGCCTATAATAGAAAGAACTCGATTAGGCCTTTGTCTCTGGTCCTTGAAAAATAGCCCTTGGAATTTCTCGAGCAATCAAGGTGTCTTTGTTTTTCTGAAACAGCCAGGCAACACTTAAATGTGTGCAAATAGTGGGGGCTACATGCCATGCCTGGCAGCTAACTTTAGGATGCAATTAATCATAAATATCCATTGACTCAATCCTGACTATGCATTGAGGCCCCAATCATGCATATACAATGTTATAATAGACCCTGAACGTGGAAGTAGTGGGGCTTTCTGGATTCGGGAGAGAATGGAATGTCCCCGGGGATAATGGAAATCTCCGGCCCAGACTTCTGCCCGAGCAAAACATGTCCTTCTCTTTGTTTGTACCTTTTCTGGTTACAATAAATGGGTGACTGTCTGTTTAGATGATTCTCTGTGAAGTCTGTGAGTTGTTCCAAGGAATTAATGAACCGACAGCAGGCAGGAAGAGCCAGCAGAGAGGCTGGTGCTTGCCTATTTGGCAGTCTGAAGGGCAGATTCCTTCTAACTTGTGAAGTCTGACTTAGCAGCGTGGCTAATTCAGAGAAAGGCTTCACGAGCAGCCAATCTGAAGGTCAGAGTTCTTCAGAGTATGCACTGCAATTCAGCTCTGGGTAGCTAGAACTTTGGAGGAGAGAAAGCGTGCTGTTTGGAGAGGCTAGTGACAAGAAAGAGATGTGAGAAGGTGAGGACCGAATCCACTTCCAGGTGGAAATTGGATTCATGTGGATCATTACCATGCAGTTTGCAACAGAGGTGGGATTCGCTAACTTGCCCCTCGTTTAGTGCAGTTGCAGCACTACCAGTGGAAGCGAATGTGCATCCTACTGCCACCACAAACAAAAAGGGCCCTCCATGGCTCCCGATTCTGTGCCACACTCTGAGCTGCAAAAGGGATTGGGAATGGGAGTTTCCAGCATTTTCCTTCTACAGAAAGAGGATGGATCTCCTCCATAAATACTCATAAGGAGGAGAATTCCCTAAGCGTAGGCACAGAAATCAAATACTAGACAGTTAAAAGGAATAATGAATGTCCACTGATGAATTGTTTCAATCTCTGCCCTTTAATATGGCTTCAAAACACTGCACACAGTCCTACAGAGCCCTCTTTTCAATGTTCACAATATACCAATTCTCAGAAGTCTCTTCAACATATCCAAGAGCTCCAAGAAAGCTGTAAGATTCCAGGGTTTCAGACTTAAGTGGAAAGTATAAAGTGCTTCTTAACCCATTCTTGCCCCAAGCCTGGCTATTTTGGAGCTGATGAATCTCCAATTCCAAGACCTGTCAGATCACTCCTCAGAGTACTAACACACGTCTCAAAAAATAGAGTTGTTTTGGAATTATATGGAAATTGCAGAATTGAATGTATCTGAAAGTCATCCCGCCATTCAGATGTGTGCCCCGAATGGTCCCATTGTGCCACACTGTTGACCTATGCCCCCATCATGGACCTTTTGCCTTACAGGACCACTGAAATCCTTTTGGATACTCTCATCCTGGAGAACCCAGTTTATCATGAAGTCCCTGTCATCCACATCTACCTTGCCTCATTTCACAGCATCTTCTAAATTTAGGTATAGCCAAGTTTTAACACCAGAACAAACTAGAGTGTTGTGGTTTCAAAAAGTAACTCTCGATTAAGACAGTCACGTTTCAAATCCTGGCTCTACCACTTACTAGTTATATGACTTTAGGCAAATTATTAACCTCTCTAAGCCTTAGTTTTCTCTTCCGTAAATTAGAGCCACTAACATTCTCTGCCTCATAAAGTTTTTGGGACAATTAACAATAATACATAATGATGCGTGTTGATTTAGGAAATAATATGGGAGTTATTACTCCCGCTCCTTGAGCATACAGGATGTGACCCATCAGGAGCTGAGCCCTCACAGACTCACAAAGACACATCAACTGGGCCCTGAGATAAGACAATAGATAGGACAGTCTCAGAGATTATCTTAAGGAAGTTTTCACAAAAGGGCAATGAAACCTAACCCAAAGGACTTCTCACCTTTTGTCTTTTTCTATTAACATTTAGTGAATAGGAATTTGTCGGACCAGTGAAGACCCTCCTGACTTTCATAACTGAAACCCGTACCAATGATTGTTAAGAAAGATGATTCAAAATGTAAGATTACAATTTCTAGCCAATCAGTGAAAAAGTGACACTTTCAATGATTCTACCCATTTTGTGCTGTTGATATATACTGATGATTCTGTAACCTTCCTTGGATTCAGGCAGACATTCTAGCTCTGGCAGCATGCTTGTCCGCTTCCCACTTTTGTCCTTTTAAATATATGCCAAATAAAACTTTCTTTTTACTTTACTAAACTTTGTGATGTTTATCCCCTACAACAGTGTAAAAGCACCTGGAATGGTTTCTGACATATTGAATTCCTTGGTGTATTAGTTTCCTAGGACTACTGTAACAAATCACCTCAGGATGGTGGCTTAAAACTACAGAAATATATTCTCTCGGAGTTCTGGAGGCCAGAAGTCCAAGTAAGTATCACCGGGCCAAAATCAAGATGGCAGCAAGGCTATGCTCCCTTGGAGGCTCTGAAGAGAATCTGTTCTGTGCTTCTTTTATCTTCTGTTAGCTGTAGTCATTTCTTGCCTTGTGACTGCATCACTCCAATCTCTGCTTCTATGGCTACACTGCCTCCACCTCTTCTGTCTATATCTCCCCCTGCCTCCCTCTTATAGGGATAATTGTGATTACATTTAGTGCCCACACAGATAATCTAATCTCAACATCTTAATCACAAATCTTGCCATGTAAGGTGATATTCACCCTTTTGCCATATTAAGGTAATGCTCACAGGTTTCAGGGAAGAGAGCATGGACATCTTTTGGGGGCTATTATTCAGCCCACAAGACTTGGCAATCCCATTTTCAATGTTTTTTTATGACAAAATCAAGCCTTAAGAAGATTGAGTAATTTGTCCAAAATTTTATAGCTATTCTGTGTAGGAAAAAATTTTCTAAATATATTCCAAGGAGTTTGCTGAGAGTCCTAACGAGCTATGGAAAAACAATTGGAAACAGAGCAAAAGGATATAATCAACAAGGAATCAAGAGCTTTCAGCCTGGTGGAGGAACCCCAGAAAGCATGGCACCTGGACTCTGTCAACCCAGCACTAAAACCATTAGGGAGGCCAGCTCTTCAGACAGAGATTAGACTGGACTATGGGACATAAAATGATACTCGTGAAGAGTGTGCTTCTTAGCTCAAGTAGATACACGAGACTAAATGGGCAGCTCCTGTCCAGAGGTGAGATGAGAAGGCAGAGAGGGTAAGGATCTGGTTGAATGGACACGGGAAATCAGGGATGGAAAGGAGGAATGTGCTGTCACAGTATAGGGAGACCAATTAGGGTCATATAACAATGTATGTATAAATTTCTGTATGAGAGACTAACCTGAATTGTAAACTTTCACTTAAAGCACAACAATAAAATAAATAAACAAATAAATAAAAAGAGCTTTCAGCCTCGGTTTCTACATCTCTAAAATGGGGGGATTAGACTTGGTATCCAAATTATGGTGATACTTTTCTAGCAATTCCTGGTATGTCTTCTCCAAATTTCCCACTGAAATAGTTATGAAGACATGAAAAAAATTTAAATGTGCAATAGATGGAAATGGACTGACCGATAAAACTCCTGGCGTAGATATATTTTGTCCTCTAACACAGAACATGATGGTAGACGATGGCTAGAAAATACCAAACTTTATACTCACTGTCCCACTGCCTGACACCAACTTGCAAATAGAGGAAAAGAAAAGAAACAAAACAAAAAAAAAAACAGTGCATCCATTCCCGCTGACCTTGCCTCACACTGACATGCAAGTACTATTATATAGATTGTAAAAGTTAGGTCTTCTGTGTTGCCACTCTGCCACCATATCCCCCAGTACACATATCAGCATAGCCCTTTACAAGCATTAGATAATACCTAGAATTTCAAAAGCTGGGTAATGACCTAGCAGACAGCATACTTATTACATTTTGGAATGTGTATGTAAAGACAGAGCTGGGAAAACCCCTACTAGCAGAATATGTCAGAAATTATATTTTTTCATATAAATGATTCTGATTAGTAAAGAGCTGTAGACTGCCACAGGTAATCTGGGGATAGAAATTCTCAATCCCAGAGGCAAAGCACATAAGCTACAGGGTAGGAGAAGACTTAATCTAAAACTAGAAGAGCCTTACTGGAGAAGTTCTACTGTTTTTGGTCTGAGATAGGTATTAACAAGCACCTAACTGGACACTGAGAGTGGTCAGAGGAAAATGTGCATTCTCTCTTCTGGCAAACACTGAAACTAGACAGATGTTTCCTCAATCAAACATGAAAGAACATTGAAACATTTTCGTCTTCCTTATGATTTTTCTACAACATAAAAGACTTCAGGGAAATCATACCTCTGAAAATTACTACTACAAGTAAAAGAAGAATTTTTTAGAAAAAAAAAATTTGCCTGTTTCTAAAAATAATGCAAGATAACATGGGTTCCATTTAATAAGAACGATGATGTATCATATGCTGCCCTAAAAAGAGATCAGGATAAGATAAAAGACTGAGATTTAATCCAAGATGAGAAAAATTTGTGATCTTCGCTAAAATTGTAGAAGTAGAATTAAAATCCAAAGGTACGCATTAAAGAGGCAAATTTATATTTAATTAGCTCCTTCTCAAGGAAAAAACTAAAGAAGTTACCTCCGAACACAACAGAAAAGATAGAAAGATTAGGAGTAGATGATAAAATGGAGAGGAGAGTAACAAAGGGAATAAAAGGAGCCAAAAAAGATATTTTTTAATTAAGAAGAAATTTCATAGGCTGATAAAAAACACATGCATCTGTAGATGAAAAGGGTTCCCCATATCCCAGGAAGGAAGAAGATACAAAACATGACAAAAATGTTAAATTTCAAAGATCAAGAAAAAAAAATCCTACAAGAGTATAAAGAGGTAAGTGGTTTTCAACAATTTTAAAACATCTTACTATCCTAATATTTTTCCTTCAACAGACTAGATTCTAGAAGAAAATGGAGTTTATAGAGTTTGATAAGAAATCAGAGTATTTCCTACACAAAACACCCTGTGTATTCAAAGCGGGAAGAATGCTGTTTTCTGGTTTTTGTTGTTGTTGTTCAAACATGCTAGGAAACAGAAAAAATAATACTGGGGTAGATTGTCTGAAAAACACTTGAGAATATATTTCATATGACTAAGTGTTTAATCTAAATTAAAGCGACAAAAATACGAAAAACACGGCATAAAGAAAAACCGAGATTGAGAACTGAGTAAAACTAAACAAGTAGTTACACATCTAAGCAATACTTTGTAAATAAGATAAAAATAATATACATGTTTAAAATAATCTTCAAACAGATAGGGAAAAATGAAAAAAAATCTATGGGTTATTACTAACGATATTTCTCCATAAAATTAAGGTTTATTGACAAAATCGTAAAACATTAAAAGAGGGCTAAAAGCTTAGTGCCACATAGGGGAGAGGAAAAAGTTATTATACTGTGGTTCATTGGTAATTAGAAAAATTTAGATTACGTTGTGTTTTTGAAAAACTTAAAAAGTAATCACCAGTGGGATTAAAAACAGGATGCACACCTGTTTTCCGAATTACTACATGACAAAAAAGAGCAAGATTCAAGCCTCTGCAAAGAATGAAAATAGCTAACATTTATTTAACTCTCACTCAATGCCAGGTGTGATACATGTTGATTTTTTTTTCATTTATTTCTTATAACCATTCTATGAAGTAGATGCTATTATTATTGCCATTTTTAAGAGAATATAATTGAAGATCAGAAACATTCAGTAATACATTCAAAGACAAACGGCTATTAAGGCTTAGAACTGAGTATTTTAACTCAGAAAATTGGACTTCAGGGTTAATGGGATTATCCATCAGACTATGTTGCCTCCTCAAAATGTTCATCATATGCTAGGAACTGTGCCATTATTTTATTTAACACTTATAACAACTCTAAGAGACAGAAACATAAAAAGAAGTAGAAAACAAGACTTATCAAACGTATCGGTTACACAAGTGATTCAAAAATCCCATACTAAAGCACAAACATTTTTGGCTTTAGATATTTTTTTATTTATTTTGTTGGTGGTGGTGAGAATATACACAGCAAAACATACACCAATTCAACTGTTTCTACATGTACAATTTAGTGACACTGATTACATTCTTCGAGTTGTACAACCATTCTTACCCTCTTTTTCTCAGTTGTTCCTCCACCATTCACATAAATTCACTGCCCTCTAAGGTTCCTATCTAATCTTTTGAGTTGCTCTTGTCACTTTGATTCCATTTAGATAGTTCTTAAAAAAGCATAATGCTCAAGGCAGACATTTTTTACTAGTTAAGCTAAACTAATGTTTGGTTCTAAGAAGACTTCAGGGAATATTTTGGTTTAAGGTTTAAAGATTATCTCAGGGTAATAGTTTCAGGGGTTCATCCAACCTTCATGGCTCCAGGATGTCTGGTGTCCATGAAAATTTGAAATACTGTTCTGCATTTTACCCCTTTTGATCAAGATTCTTCTATAGAATCTTTGATCTAAATATTCAGTAAGGGTAGCCAGGCACCATCCAGTTCTTCTGGTCTCATGACAAAGGAGGCAGTTGTTCACAGAGGCAATTAGCCACACATTCCATATCCTTCTCCTACTCCTGACTCGCCTTCTTCCTCTGTTATTCTAGGTGAATAGAGACCAATCATTGTCCCCTGGACAGCTGCTTGCAAGCTTTTAAGATCCCAGGCACTATGCAATGAAGTAGAAGGCAGAATAAAAGCACTTAACATGTTATTAGGTCAATTAACTGGGATGTCCCGTGAAACCATGACCCTAAACCTCCCAACCAAGAAACCAAATCCCATGAGGTTTTTGGTTGTACATAAGCAGCTTTAGCAGCCTTTTCTTTCTTTTTTTTTTTTTTTTGTCATTGTTGTAAATATATCTATCTCACAACTTTTGCCAATTCAACCTTTTACAGGTGTACAACTTACTGACAGCAATCACAATAATCGGCTGTGCAACCCTACCCTTAATCAATGCACTATTTCCATCACCACTAACTCTCCCATACCCCGTCCCTCCTGTCCCTGGTAACCACTAATAAACTTTGTTTTCTATACATTTGCCCTTTCTTGTCTACTTACATAAGGACAATATTTGTCCTTTTGTGATTGACTTATTTCATTCAGCATAATATCTTCCAGCTCCATCCATATTGTAGCACGTATCAAGACTTCATTTCTCCTACTGGCTGAGTAGTATTCCATTTTATGTATGTACCACATTTTCTTTATCCTTTCATCTGTTGATAGGCATTTAGGTTGTTTCCATCTTTTGGATATTATGTGGAAAACAGTGTGGCAGTTCCTCAAAAACCTAAAAATAGAACTATCGTATGACCCGGCAATTCCATTCCTAGGTTTGTACCCAAAAGACTTAAAAGCAGAGGCTCAGACAGACTTGTACACCCAGTGTCCACCGCAGCACTATTCACAATAGCCAAAAGATGGGTTTGTTTTTTTTTTAAATCCAACCTTGTCATGCTTATAAGATTGCTTAAAATTAAAAAAAGAAAAAAAAAAAAAAGACTAAACTTGTTGCCATCAAGTTGATTCCAACTCACAGCGACCCTATAGGACAGGGTAGAACTGCCCCACAGAGTTTCCAAGAAGTGGCTGGTGGATTTGAACTGCAGATCTTTTGGTTAGAAGCTGTAGCTCTTAACAAAAACTAAATGATACAAAAAAAGAAAATGAAAAGTAAAAAATAAATAAGAAGAGAAAAAGATATATAAGATATGAGACAAAAAGTAATAAAAGGAGAGCATAGAAAGCCAGATTAATATTATAGTAGTACTCAGCATTAAAAGCATTAGAAGTAAAAAAAGGAATTATCACATTGTAGTGATTGTAAAAATTTAATCTATAATTAAGATAAGCTATTAACAGACTTAAACTTCACATAGTATAATACTATAATTATACCGAGATTTTATATATATAATTTGTTGTTGTTGTTGTTGTTAGGTGCCATCGAGTCAGTTCCAATCCATAGTGACCCTATGTACAACAGAACGAAACACTGCCCGGTCCTGCGCCCTCCTCACAGTCGTTGCTATGCTCAAGCCCACTGTTGCAGCCACTGTGTCAACTCATCTCATTGAGGGTCCTCCTCTTTTTCACTGACCCTCTACTTTACCAAGCATGATGTCCTTCTCCAGGGACTGGTCCCTCCTGACAACATGTTCAAAGTATGTGAGACGTAGTCTCACCATCCTTGCTTCCAAGGAGCACTCTGGTCATACTTCTTCCAAGACAGATTTGTTCATTCTATACATAATATATAAACCAAAAAACACAAACCTGTTTCCATCAAGTAAATTCCAACTCATAGTGACCCTGTAGTACAGAGTAGAACTGCCCCACAGAATGGTTGGTGGATTTGAATACCAGATCTTTTAGTTAGCAGTCATAGCTCTTAACCAATAAGTGAACTCTGTCTTCAATTAAGTGACCTTACAATCTTAGGAAGGAAAATAAAATGGACACAAATAGATACTACAAGGCATGATGTAGTAAGTGTTGCAAAAAAAGAGTACAAATTGCTATGGAACCACAAATAGAAGTTATTTACCATTAGATGGAGTCTCTGGATGGTGCAAATGGTATGCGCTTGACTACTAGCTGAAAGGTTGGCAGTTCAAACCTACCCAGAGGCACCTGGGAAGACAGGCCTGGCGATTCCAGAAGGTCATAGCCTTGAAAACCCCATGGAGTAGTTCTACTCTGCACACATGGGTACACCGTGAATCAGAATCAACTTGACAGCAATTAACAACAACAACACTTTATACAAACTTTATACACACACACACACACACACACACATATACGTGCATGTGTATCCAATCTGCAAATAATAATATGTACACATATATAGGAGCTCTGGTGGTGCAGTGGTTAAGTGCTTGGCTGCTAACCAAGAGGTCGGCAGTTCAAACCCAATAACTATTACCTAATAATATATACCTATTAGAAATATAAACAACAATGAAGAAAAAACAAAAATGCAGTGAATCCCTTCAATGTACCAATATCTATATATGGAAGACCAGAAAGATTAAAAGACAGAGAGAATTAGAATAATGTAATTAATCTTATAGATCTAAGTCAAGCTTTGCATCCTACAGAAAAATCATCAGTGGAGATTTAGCAAATTGATCTTTCACTCAGCCACAGAATCTCAATTCCATAATTACAGAAGCTGAAGTTATAGTTACCAGATTTTCTGATTGTAAGACTGCAGTATTATAAATTAGTTTGTTCACGTAATTAAAAAATCTTGAATATTAAAATTTATTCCAAAAACTATTCAAAAATTTAATTATAAACTAAAAAAATAGAGAATATGACAAAATCAAAATACAA